>NC_058152.1:7753776-8114501 GCF_011075055.1 Mangifera indica
TAACCTTGAAAGAAACAACCTCAGGGCATATAAGAGTTACGTAGATCTATATGAGTACGTTGTAAGCCAAAAAGATTTAGTTTTCTTATAACTTAGCATGATGATGTATTGGTCATCTTTGATGACAAACTTAAGACTTACGATAGCGCTATCTCAAGTCCATATTCTGATAAATTATTAGATACCATAAAATCTAAAATAGACTTTATATACTAGAACCAGGTACGAATTTTGATAGATGCATTTGAATGAGTAAAACCCATAGGGTGCAAATAGATTTTCAAAAAGAAAACTAATATGAAAGGTAACATAAATACCTATAAAGAGCGATTAGTTGCCAAAGGTTTCGCAAAAAAATATGGCATTGACTATGATGAAACCTTTTTGCTAGTTTTTATATTTAAGTCTATTAGGATTATGCGTGCTATTACTACATACTATGACTATGACATTTTTCAGATGAATGTCAAAATTGCCTTCCTGAATGGTAACCTTGTAAAGAACATCTATATGATGTAACCTAATGGTTTTATTCTTACTAGATAGACTAATAAAGTATACAAGCTGCAAAAGTCCATTTATAAGCTTAAGTAGATTTCCAAAAGCTACAATTTTCATTCTAATAAAGTTATACAAGATTTTGGTTTTATCAAAAATGAAGATGAGTCATGTATGAATAAAAAGGTTTATGGGAGTATGATTGTATTTATACTATTGTATATCGATGATAGCTTAATTATTAGAAATGACATACCGAACTTACAAATCGATAAAGACTTGGTTATCCAAGTGTTTCTCCATGAAAGACTTTGGAAAAGCAGTTTACATTTTTGGGATTAAAATTTACCAAGATAGAGAACATAAACTGCTTAGCCTAAGTCAAAGTACATATATAGATAATGTGTTGATGAGATCGTTATGAAGGAATCTGATAAAAGATTTATACCTATGTCCCATATGCTCGACTATAAGATCAATCATGTACATTATGCTATGTACAAGACTTGATGTCTCATGTGCCTTAAGCATTTGTAGTTGACATTAATCTGATCTAGGTGAAAAACACTAGATGGTTGTCGAAAACATCCTAAAGTACCTAAAAAGGACTAATGATACTTCTTGGTTTATAGAGGGGATTCTAAATTCACTATTATAGGCTATAGTAATGTCAGTTTCCAAACTGATCAAGATGACTTTAAATCATAATTTGGATTTATTTTTTGTTCGAATGGTTATATAATAAGCTAGAAAACTCTAAGCAAAATATAGTAGTTGATTCTACAAAAGAGTCTAAGTATAATGTTCTTTTAGAAGCGACAAAAAAAATTGTATAGATCAAAAAGTTCATGACAAAACTTGAAATAGCGTTAAACATTGTTGAGGCAATTAAGCTTTATTAAGACAATAATGAAACAATTGCTTAAGCAAAGGCACCACTATCTCATTAGAGGCCTAAACACATTCTTAGATAATATCACTTGATCCAAGAGATTATTCAGTGAGGTGACATACAGATAAAAAGGATTGATACATATGACAATTTGACTGACCTATTAACAAAACCTTTATCGTAGTAGAAGCATGACAGACATGTAACAAGATTTGAGATTATATATATGACTAATTAGCTATAGTGCAAATGAAAGATTATTAGGGCAGACGTCTTAGAGCCAATTGATTTGACATTTGTAATTGTAATTTATCTTATTAATTAATAAAATGATTTATAGTTATTCAATTTATATGTTTGTCAATTATATAATTGTGTGAATAACATACCCTTAGAATGGTAGAATTGTGACGAAGGGATCATATGACTGATCGTGGGAACTCTATGCATATATTAGATAATCATTCTAGAAATTTCCATAATCTTAGCATTGCAATGACTAAGCGCATATATAATAGTGATGTGATTATCATAGTGTTAAACAACCCCATTGAAAGGTGGCGATAGTTTTCACGTGTTGAAACTATTTACTAATGGCTTGGTGTAACACATGAGTGAATGTTATTAGCATGTTCATCGAATTTACCTCACTAGAGGATATCCATATGGTTTGAGACTATCTAACATATCGTTGTAATAAGGGTATCATAAAGGAAGTGAATGACCATATCATGAGATACATGAAGACTATGATTGATTAATAAATGATTCATCACTTTTGAACATAAGAGAAGATGTCTTATATGCAAATGTTAAAAGACATTAATGGCTGCTTGTATATATAACCACAGTAAGATGAGGTTGTAGTATAATTTTTGTAAGTCATTAATATGTATCAACTCATATTAAGGAACTATTGAGATAGACACATTTCTATATCTTAACCTTGAGAGATATCAGATGATGAAAAGATAGAATTGCATGTAATTATGTTGTTGTATAAGCTCATAGAGATGTTTGCTGACACTTTGTCATCCAAATGGCCATAATGTTTTGCAAAAGGCTAATCTTGGTCTATATCTAAATTCAACCGAGACATTACAAATTTGATAGAAAGCTTATGGGTCACACGTATTAAGGAGTTGATATGAACCAAGAGGCAAAGATCGTTTGATGATAATCCTACGATCATGGAAAGAGAGAAACGTATAGATATGTTTTGATTGGAATCATTTGGTATGCACCGTGCCATGTGGCATCCTACAAATGCACTACATGGTTTCAGTTGGACCCACTTAAGAGTCCAACAGAGTAAAGCCAAATGATGGATGTGAGTCAACTAGCTAAATCAACTCATAGGTAAGGTGTTTTAGTTAAACAAAGATTCTTCAAAGTCCTTATTTGATAGAGAGTTTAAGTTGAGTTAGAATTCTAATTTAATTAGGATTCCTACATATCAAAACTTTTAATAAATTAAGATTCTTAATTTAATAAGAACTTTTGGACACTTTATCACCTATGCAATTAGAGTCCTAACTAACTTAGGATTCATGGACACCTTATAAATAAAAGTGTTTAGTTTGAGTCAAAATTTACATAGCAATTTTGGATACATATATCTTAAACACACATCTCCATGCCTATAATCTTTCTAACGCAAGCTTCCATTAGTGTGATCTAATTTCCAAGATCTAGTCAATAAAAACCTTAGTAGCCTTCTTTTTGAATCGCTTCCCATTTGTGCTTTACATGGATACCAAGACACCACATCAAAAGGGTAGGATAACTATCTTTACATAGCTATATGAAGTCTTAGGGGAGCCAACACCGCAAGTATAATTTTCAAACGTTCTACGTATATTTAACATGTTCATGAATCTATACATTAAAATAAAGTGTCCTGCAAGGGGTTTTAGAATCTTTCATAATTTTTTAAATTGTTAAATCCATTGTTTTATCACTTAATGGTGCTTTAAAACCCTACAAACCACTGTAGGAGAATCCACATAATCCAACGATTTTACTAAAGTGACTTCATTATCCTTAGTTAGGTTAGACAGGGAAATTTTATAACCATTCAAACTAATTACCTTTTTCTCTACCCTATTTGGAATTCTAACATTGTCTTTATAGGTTTTTTTTTTTAGTGTTCTAGAAATTTTCCTTTCCATTCATTATTTCAGATGAGACAGCTCCCACTTCCATAGAATTACTATTTTCTCCTTTCTCTTTTCTCAAATTCCTTGTCATTCTTGGCTAGAGTTTTAAAACCATTAGAGAGTTTTAGAGAGACACCAGTTATATATGGAACCAGGTGATCATTTTTTGATTTTGGCTCATTTGCTACTTTATCTTTCAACATTAAAATCTTAACTTGACCTATAACTCCTTTGTTTTTAACTTTCTTCTCCTTTTTTTCTACTTGAAAACCTCTTATAGGTTGTTTACCCATCATTACCTCATGATTTTGATTTCCATCACCCTTTGCTATTAATTGAGCTTTCCTATATTCCTCCTTTGTATAGCCAAAATATGAGCAAGTGGAGTATTTTATTGGTTTCCAGTTATAGTCCACTCTAAGTTTAAGCGTTTCTACACTAGGCACGTTTAGGTCAATGAAATCCATAAAACATTCACCAATCCTCATCTTAATGCAAATTCTAGTGAATTCCAATCTTGTTCCTTCCTTAGTTATTAAATTCAAGTACAATGGGCATTTGAGACCACTTGTTACATAGCTTAGTCCTTTGTTCGATCAATACTATAAAAGAATCCCATAAATCTTCACCAACACTCATACTATCCATTTTTAAATAAAGAAAGGTTGCAACCAAAACATCTAATAGCCCTCTTCTACCACTCTTATCATACCATTTTCATCTCTAAATTTAAATGAGAAGAAGCTTTGGCTGAATGAGATAATTTCTAGCAAACCAAAACCACTTTATTTTTTCATTGCTAGCTTTTTAACCATAAAAAAATAGGTTTTCTACCAAGGATGAAACTAACTACACATTTATCTCATCTCTTAGCACCTTCATTTGCTATACTAGGAGAATGAGAGACTACCATTTTACCACTAGCAGCAAGAGCACAAAGTTTAAAATATTCCAAAGATAATACATTAGAGGATTTAGAGAATAATTTACTCCACAAGGAGGGTAGCTTTGAAGGAGGAAAATCTTGAAGATTGGATGAAATATGCTTGGAAGATACAGGTACATGGCCCTTCAAGGTGGAAAAGAAGAAATGGTCAAACTTGAAAAGGGTTCAACTCTATGCCAAAAAACATAATTTAAAAGAGAGGCTTAGAACAACAACACCAAGACACAAATAAAGAATCATAAGATCACGTGGAGGGAGAATAAAACATGTTACGTAAGGAGCAAAATGAAACAAAGGATAAGGCGCCACTCACACAACACGAGGATGCACTTTTAAATGCCAACAATAGTATTACCCAAAGAAGTAAAGACATTTTCAAATAAACAAATGCACCCAGAGGCAGGATCTTAAAGTAGAAATCAATCTAAGACAACCCCAAGAAATAGTAGACATGAGAAAATTTAAATTCAAATGAAAGATACATTATTGGAGACCAACACCTGACATCATCGAATAGCACAAACAATAACTAAATGAGAACACACTAACCACCAGAAAACAATAACTAAAGGCACCAAGGCAACTAACACACATCATCGAAAACACCTCTCTAATAAATAATTTAAACATATTAACTAAACTTGAAGACTTCGACTAAGCTAGAACATTGGATAGGTTGAAGCTTCGGATTATTCAAGGTATAAATATGTGTATTTAATGATATACAAATCTAAATCCTTTAAAAAGTTTAAAGAATTCAAGAATGAAGTAGAGAAACAATTTAGAAAGAACATTAAAGTCTTATGATCAGATTTTGCAGGTTAATATTTGAGTATAAATCTTCAGTTATTTAAAGGAAAATGAAATCATATCCCAATTAGCTCATTTGTATACAATACAACATAATGGTGTATCAGAAAGAAGGAATTGTTGTACTTTATTGGATATGGTAAGACTTATGGTAAGTTTTACAAACTTACTAATTTTATTATAAGGATATGCCTTACTTTCTGCGACGTATATTCTAAATTTAGCACCATCCAAATCTATCTAAAAAACACCCTATGAGATATGGTATGACAAGCCTCCCAAATTTAATGATTTGAAATAGAGATGCCCAACTTATTTCAAGGTACTTAAAACAGATAAGTTAGATGCAAAATCCAAAAATAGTTGGCTTATAAGATATCCTAATGATTATTTAAGATATTACTTCTACTTCCTAACTAATTAAACAATTTCAATCATCAGAAATGCATACTTCTTGGAGAAAAAGTTCTTATAAGAAAGTGGTATGGAAAGAGGAGTAGAGTTCAAAGAAGTGTCTGAAGAGTCTTAAATCAAATAGGTTAAGCCAAGAGAATCATCTTAGTAAACCTCTTCATTTGATATACCCATTCTAATTCAAAGATCTTTTCGAGTATTGAGACCTTTGGATTGAGTAGGATTTTGAATCCTTCTAGTAAGAGAAATAGATCAAAGTAATGATCCTAGAAATTATAAAGAAATTATACTGGATACTAATTTAGGCAAATTGTTGGAAGCTATAATTTTGAAATAGAATCCATGCATATTAATCAAGTTTGAACATTTGTTGATCTATTAAAAAGAATAGTTCCTATAGGTTATAAGTGGGTTTTTATGAGAAAGATTAGCAATGATGGAAAGGTAGATACCTATAAAGCTGAGCTTGTAATGAAAAGTTATACTTTGAGACAAGGGTTGGATTATGAGTAAACTTTTTCACCTGTAGCTATGATTAAATTCATGTGTATAATGCTAGTTATTGTTGCATACCATAATTATGAGATTTGATAGATGAATGTCAAAACAGTGTTTCTCAATGGATTCATTAAGGAAAACATCTATATGAAACAACCTATAGGTTTTTTATTTGCTATTGAAAGACATAAAGAGTGCAAGTTGCTTTAATCTATTTATGAATTAAAACAAGTTTCTAAAAGTTGGAACATCTAATTCGATAATATGATCAAGTCAATTGGTTTTGTAAAGAACCTAGATGAACTTTATGTCTACAAATGGGTTAAGGATAATGTAATAACAATTCTCATATTTTATGTAGACAAAATACTATTGAAGGGTAATGATATTGACAGGATGAATGAGGTTAAGATTGGTTACCCAAAACCCTTTCAATGAAAGACTAGGGGATATGACATATGTCGCTAGAATTCGTATAATAGAGATAGAAGGAGATGGATAATTGGCTTATCCTAGAAATTGTATATAGGAAACTTGTTGAAGAGGTTCAATAAGGAAAAATCAAAGAAAGGTGGAATAGAAGAGTAAAAAGAGAAATGTAGTACCAGGTTTGCCTACTTAATAGAGGAAGTTGTTTTTGATGAAATAAAGGGTAGAGTTGTTCTAGTTAAGTAGGCTGCTGAATAAAGGTCTTTGGCTAAGGGAAAAGAAGTTTTTGTATATAAGAAAGCTAGTGACAAAAGGGTCGCTTATAAGAAGGCCACTCCTAACATCAAATGGTAAAAACTTAAATCTGAAGGAATTGTTATCAAGGATAATGTTGAACAAGTGTAACAATCGGAAGAGGATGAAGAGGAATCTCCCCAAGTAATGTTGTTTGGTAAGTTTTAAAATGGATGAGAAAGAGTAAAAAAAAAGTTTCAAATAACAAATGAGTAAGCATCAAAGGAAGAAGATGGTTAAAAAGAGAAAGTAATCCCTATCTTCAAAAGAAGTCGATGATTAATTTTGGAGCATGAAATATAAGGGGGTTCAACTCCCTCTTAAAATAGAAAGAAATAAAGCTTTTCATGGTTAGGAATAAGTTAGAAATTGTGGTTGTGTTAGAGATAAAAGTAAGGGATAAGAATTGTGAGAAGATAAAAAGAACTATTTTGGTGATTGGGACTATATAAAAAATAATGACTTGTATCCAAGAGGTCCAATCTAGGTGGCTTGGAATCAAAAAATGTTTCAAGTAAGAAAGAGTAAAAGATCAGTGCAAGCTTTCCATTTGAAGGGTAGAAATCTTTCTATCCAAGAGATTTTTTATGTAACTTTTGTTTATGGTCTAAATGACTACAGTGATAGAAGAAAGTTGTGGGATGAGATTGTGGCTTACTTTAAGACTATCCAAAATCATCTTTGGGTTATTTTAGGTGATTTTAATGTTATAAATGAGATGAATGAAAAGAGAAGGGGATTAGATAGGTAGAAACTCACCGTGAAGACCTAAACAATTGTAGCATGCATGCTTATTTGAATGACCATAGGTACGTGGGATCTTACTATACTTGGAATAATAAAAGTGAGGAGGATAAAATGATAGCTTGTAAATTGGATAAAATCCTTGTCAATAAAGTTTGGCTTGATAAGCAGTTGAACTCTATGGGAATATTCCAACAAAACTCCTTATCTAATCACTGATTATGTGTTTTCCTCGATGGTGACCAAAGGGAGAGAAGAAAGTCCTCCTTTAAGTTTTTTAACCATTGGGTCGATCATTGGAACTTTATGCCGTTTGTGGAAAGTGTTTGGAGAAAAGATGTTTAGAGAGACCTTATCCTTAGTTCATAGTTGGGACTTCCTGCAAGGTATTTTTTATGGTGTTTAGTTATTACTGACCTCGATTTGCTTGGTCAGGTACTTTATAGTGCTTATGTTCAAAGTTACTTTATTAGTGTACTTGTCAATGCGTTGTCAGCAGACTTAGCTTGTTTTATTTTTGTTGCCTCTTAATTGCTATCTCACCGGGGGTTTGTATATATCTCCTCAAGAGAAAGGTGCCTTCGTGTTGTCGTTTCGACTCCTTTCCTTAGCTTGGGTGTTTGTTCATGGGAAGGTTTTCTTTCCTTAACCTGGGGGTTTGTCTCATGGTAAGGCGTTTTTGGTACTAATATATTATTTTAATTATTGAAAACATATTAATGTCTCATTAAGAGCTTTTCTTTGGGATAGTCCTAATATGACAAGAAGAAAAATAAAGTGGCTTGGGAAGATATGTGCATTCCTAAGGAAGAAGGGGGTCTTGGCATCATGAGAAGCAAATATTAGAATATGGTTGCAATGATGAAACATTTACGGAACCTTTCTCTCGACATAAACTGGTCCTTGTGCGCTGATTGGGTTAATGATAATTATCTCAAGAAGAAAAGCTTTTGGAAGATTAATCCGAAGACTAACAACTTTTGGGCTTGGAAGAAAATTTTAAAGCTTAGGAATGAAGTCACAAGCAAAATTAAGAAGATAATCAAGAATAGAGAAAGCTATTAAGTTTGGTTCGATAATTAGTACCCTTTAAGTTCCTTCTTGGATAAATTTGAAAGTCATGTCATTTATGATTCAATATTGAACAAATACACCTAAGTTAAAAAGATTTCTTTCTTCATAATCAGGAACCTCGCTTATATTTTTTGGATGAGTAAACTTGAGACATAATGATCAGACCCACAACTACTGCACTAGATAAATCAAGCTTTGTGTAATACCCCCAGGTATGTTCTAGGGGCGTTTATGTCTTTTGACCCTGTTTTGAGATATTTCCCATTTTAAATATATATATATATATATTCACATGTATATGTGTGTTTATTTATATATATATATATATATATATATATATATATATATATATATATATATATATATAGAAATACACAAAAAGAAAAAGAAAAAGAGATAAAGAGAAAGAGATAAAAATATATATAAAGAGGAAAGAAAAGACAAAACAAAGAAACTTCAAGACTTTTCCCTCATCTTTTCATCCATCCCAGCAGCCGCCATTCTCCATGCTAATTACTTTTGTTTTGTGAAGATAAAGGAAGAACTTGAGAGGGTTTTGGAAGACAAAATAAGAAAAGGAAACAAAGAAGCACTTTGGAAACTTGGTAACCGAAAGATCTATTCCTTTTCCCTTTATCTATGTTTATATATATATTGAATGCATGTTATATGAATATGTTAGTATGTTTTGGTATTGATTTAAGGTGATTTTGGTGATAAAGGAAGCAAGACAAGGAAAAGGAAGTCAACTTGCAAAAAATTGGCTTGAAATAAATGAAGGGGTATCATCCTTCATATGTTGCATGTTTTAGGCTTTTGGTTCCTTAGATCTATGTTATAAATGATATTTTGAAGTTGAGAAATATTGTTTTGCCATTTGGGGTGTCTGTGTGTGATTTTGTTGATGGCAGAGAGTTATACAATATTTACAATTTTGCCACTAAGTTCGTCCTATGTTTTGGCTATCTTATCTTATGTATCATGGGTGCTATTATAGCTTGTTGGAAAGATATTTGAATCCTCTTTTCGGTGATATATAACTTGTATGAATTAGAAATCATTTGGACTAATAAATATTGTATGAATCACAAGGACTGCTTTACTAAATAAACAGAGGAGACAGTTTTTGCCATTGATTTCATCTCACGTTTTGACTGTCTTATCTAATGAGTTATGAGTGCTATTATATCTTGTTGGAAATTTCTTTGAATACTCATTTCAGGGATATATAGCTTGTATGAATCGGGGATCATTTGGACTGTTAAATATTATATGAACCACAAGGATTGCTTTACCAAATAAACAGAGGAGACAGTTTTTGCCACTGATTTCATCTCACGTTTTGACTGCTTTATCTATTGAATTATGAGTGCTATTATAGCTTGTTGGAAAGATCTTTGAATCCTCTTTTCAACGATATATAACTTGTATGAATTAGAAACCGTTTGGATTGTTAAATTGTGTGAAAAAGAAGGTTGCCCTGCCAAATGACTATTCTGTAAACAGTATTTCGCAGTTTTTGGAAAGAAAGAAAGAAAGAAAGAAAAGGAGGAGAAAAAGGAAAGGAAGAAAGAAAGAAATTAAAGGAAAAGAAAGAAAAGAAAGGAAAGGAAAGGAAATAAAGGAGAGAAAAAGAAAAGAAGAAGAAAAGAAAGAAAAGCAAGAAAAAGAATTTGGGGTTCAAAATTCAGGGGTCGTCCCAAGAGTATGGTCTTGTGAGTTATGAATAGATTTAGATGGAAGCAATATTAGTAAAATATAAGACACATATGCATGCTATGAACTATGAGAGGACACTTCACACTATGCCGCCTGTAGTAGGGCACGCCCGTAGTAGGACATAGACCCAATGTAGGTCCGCTCACAGTAGAGCATGCTCGTAATAGAGCTCAAATTAGATTCAGAAATGATGTAGTGAGAGAAAGGAAGAGAGCTCAAGCTTAGAAAAATGTCAAATCCCTATAGTTAGCTTCCAGAAAGTATCAAATAGACACCAGATGGGACAAAGTATGACCCAAATAGTAAAGAATAAACTAGATTACCCCCTCAATCTTTTATAGAGGTTATGATATGAGGTTGAGTCCCGAGAGTGAGTTAGAACAAGAAAGGAGATAGTTTACTTGATTCTTTCCCCTTATTGAGTGTTCTTATCTCTCACTTCCTTTTCTTTTATGATTACAGGTACAGATGATCGAGGTAGCTGCGAGGCAGGGTTAGGTCAGCATAGGTAGATTCGGCTAGAACATGTTATCTCTGGTTTATATTACATGCATACAGTAGCATATTCTTATCAACTTTTGACTTTTTTGAGATAATTGTGTAGTCGTATATGATTGCTCCCTATTTTCAGACGCTTTTAGATGAGTTTTCATATAAGTATATACATCTTTTGTTCGCTTCCAGATTTTTAGTTTTCTTGGAATACTTTCTAAACACTTTTAGTAATGCGTTTATTTTAAAGTATTTTAAAAAGAAAAAAAATAGACGCTCCAGATATTAATTCGTAACATTTCTCCTTCTAGGAAGAGGTGTTACAGTTTGATAATTGTAACAAAGGCTTAAACCTAAGCCTTTACCTTAGAAGTTCTAATGTTCTATCAGTTTTGCTAATCTTTGGGATCGTTTAAAAAGATTATTGAGGATAGAAGATGGAAATGGCCTATAACTAATTCCATGAAGCTGATGGAGATTAAATCTACTACGTCGCCTAACTAGTAAAGGAGGAGACACCACAATTTGGCTCCCATATCACCAAGGCAAGTTCTTAATATATTCAATGAGAAAAAATTAGAATAAAGAAGACTAGGCTGACTTGGCATGACTTAAACTTAGAGCATTACCCTAGACATGCTTTAATCACATGGATGGCCATAAAAGAGGGGGTTTTGAGGTATGGAATCATTTAACAAAACACATGTTATCTTTGCAACTATGGAAAGGAAAACCTAGTTCACCTTATCTTCATATGTGAAATAAGCTAAGAAATTTGGAATAGTGTTATTTCTTTTAGTTCTTAGTAGTATATCCCCACTCTAGGCAAAATTGTGTTTTTAATTGCTCAAGAAGATGGAATAAGGACACCTTGAGAAATAACATTAGCAAGTTTTGTTTTGGAGCCACCGTATATTTTTTGTGGTAATTAAAATATTATTTTGTAAGGACTAGAATAATATGTGCTTAGATATAGAGACAACAAGCAAGGAGAAGTTGATCAAGCTTATTAAAAAAGGCAGTGTGTGAAAGAGCCACCAACATTGAGAGGTAAAAGGAAAACGTGGTGTGTTTTTTTTGGTAGATAAAATTTATAACCAAAATGAGCCTACCATGGGACAAACCCCGAGTTAGGAAAGAAAGCCAAAGCCTTACTACGGACAAAGCCTCGGGCTAAGATCAAACACACCAACCATGCACACCTCGTACTCGAGAGCTAACTAAGCCGAGGGAAAGTTAGTAACCAAGAAGGGCAAAAACAAAAATAGCACGAAGACACCAACAAAACACATAAAGCATCAAAACCAACAAACTACAAGAAGCAAAAAAACAAGCCTAAACAAAGACGAATATTGACACATCTAAATTAAGCGCAATAATATTGTTCTTATAAGATCTTCGAATGTTTGATAAAAAGGAGACTCAAGCACTCACACAATCCCTAATGGTAATGACAATTCTTTCTTTTGAAGACCATCCTTTACTATAGAGCACATTGTTCCTCTCCTTCCAAACATAATACAAGGCAACCCTAAACAAAACTTGCTTACCAAATGCAAGAGGGAGTCTCTATTCTAACGAACAATAATGTTGTTAATTAAAGAAGGCCATGACATATTAGGGGTTGTTAAATAAGCAAAGATTGCCTTCATAGTTCTAAATTGAAGCAAAGAAATGGCATTGGAAGAAGAGATGTTCCAAAGATTCTGGGGTTGAGTTGTATAAGCCACACACATTTTGGGAAATCATGCCAAACCTGTTGAGTTTGTCTTTGGTCATAAATCCATAATGCTTAGCCACACAAAGAAGAAGTGTTTTTTGAACCAAACAATCTTGTGCCAACTCACTCTCAGCTTGGACTCTTTAATGTTCCTCAAGCCCCTTTAATCAGAGAATTTACCATTAGCATTAGAAACCCACCAAAGGATGTCTTCACTACTTGAAAGGTCTTATATGGGGGTAATCTTGATGTCCAATAAAACAACTGAATTTGTCACTAGCCAATGCCATCAACCACCTTTGATAATTTCTTTCATTCTAATATTAATGTGGAGGCTTGCATCATATACCACACAAGAGCCAAACCTAGCCAATAATGAACCCAACGAGTCCATAAGTGAGTATTTTGCCCATCCCCAATCATGATCTTGATATTATCCTTAATACACCTTTTAAAAAGAACCGATTTCCTTCACGCCCAAGAACAATTCCTATTAGGTTTAATAACCCAAAAGCTCTTATTCCCAACTCTATTATCCCTAACCCAATCTACCCATGAAAAGTTGTTATTGCCATAAAGAATCTTCCATATGTGTTTGATCATGGCAACATTGTTCCAAGATTTACTTTTCATGAGTTATAGGCCTTCATTCTTTTTAGGCAAGCAAATGTCATCTAATTGCTAGAGATAGTCTCATCCTCCACGTTTGTACAATACTAATTCATTGAAAAAGCTCTAACCCTTACAAGGGTCTTAATTTCCATAATCAAGGCTACAATATCTTTGGACTTTTGGAAGAAGATTATATTATCTCTTTCCCTCCAAATAAGATACGCAACAACCCCTTAACAAAGTTTGGCCATTCTATGTTTGAGTTTATCCACCTTCCATCTTTAAGCCTAATATAATCTTTCCAAGATATGACCAAATAGTTCAAATTACACCAACTAAGAACCTCCCTCCAAATCCTTCTAGATACAAGGCAAGAGAAGACATGATGATTTAAGGACTCAAGAGGCCTATTGCAAAAAAACACAATCTTGATTAGTAGAAATACCAAACCTCATGAGTTCATCTATAGTAAGCAATCTCCTTTTCATGGTAACCTAAAGAATGGTAGAGTGCTTAGGAATATGGTTCTTACACCAAAATAAACTACTCCAAGAAACCGTTTAATGCTTAGTTCTAATTTTGTCCCAAGTTGAATGGGAGATAAAACTTCCAAAACTAGAAGCATTCCACCTTACTACATCACTTCCTCTTATTGGAAAGAAGGATGTTTCCTTCTTAATCTTCATCAACTCCTATGAATTGGCACTTGGCCAATACTAAGTACTTTCCCTAATAATTGTTTTCACTTTTGTCATTTTACCAAGACCAGTGTCATAGATCATTATCTCACATTATTTCTCTACGAGAATGCCAAGGGGATGCCACTTATTATAGAACAAACTTATTCTATTACCATCACCAATAAGGTAATTTATATAATCCTTGGCTATGGTCCTAAGCTTTAGAATACTTCTCTAAGTCAGTAAGTAACTTTGAAAGATATGAACTTGCCAAATAGACTTGTCTTTCAAGTAATGTCGATCAACCCAATTAGCCAATATAGAATCTTGTTTTGTAGTAGCAATGTTTTACAAATGTCTTATCATAGTAGCCTTGTTCTATTCAAAAGTCCTCATTATGTCCAATCCCCCTTCCTTCCAACGAATACACAAGTCTTCCCAAGCAACTCTTGCCTTTGCATTGATCTTTAATAGGCTTGCCCAAAAGAAAGATCTAAGAATTCTTTATATGCTCTTGTGAATGGTAGAATGAAGAATGAAAAGGCTAGCCTAATATACTTGGATGCTAAAAAGAATCGATTTGATCAACATTAACCTCCTCGTATAAGGTAAGAAATTGCTTTTCCAAGAGTTCATATAGCCAAGAATTTTATCCACAAATGGTTTTGTAATGTACAGTTTTTGTACAAAGAGAAAAGGAAACAATACACTTTTTGATAAAGAAGATATGAAAAGATACTAAGATTAAATTGATATGGTTGCAAAGCAAGAATTAAAGAAATTATATATTGGAGGATTATTATCTTTGACCCAAAAAAAAAAAGATTTTAGGATTTGATGGATTTTTTTTTTAAATAGAAAAAAGGGATTTTTTTTCTAAGGGTACGTTATTTGCATACTCATATAATAGACAAACATACGAACTAAATAACTATAAATTTTTTTTATTAATTAATTAGATAAATAACAATTAAAAATGTCAAATTAATTGACTTTAGGGCATTTACCCTAACATAAAATGCTCTTAGTCTTATCATCCATATTGTCTCTAGTAAGCTTATTGGCCATGTCTTAAGATAACGGGAATTTGATCAGCTCTCTCAAGTCTTCAAGGTTGACATTTGTTCTATAAGAGCCATTTACCATACTATTGAAAAAGTTGACAAAAGCCTCTTTGACCTTGCCCAAATCATTGGAAAATAATGCATTCTCAACTATAATGCCAGTTATGGAATTAATATTTCTTCTGTCGTTGATTTATTTGAAAAAGTAGGTTGTGTTTTGGTCTCCTTTGAGCCAATGCACCTTAGCTTTCTGTCAAGATAAGGATTATTCTACCCACAAAAGTCTCTAAAACTCATCTTTCATAGCCATTTCCTTCTGAGCAAGATCATAATTAGAAAGGGATTGTTAAATACCATATTGAATATTGTTTAAAGCCATTCTCACCTCGGTGATCTTATCAAAGATATTACCATAGTCTTTTTTGTTGAGAGCTTTAAGATTGCCTCTTATAACAAGTTAGTTTACCTTCACTTTCTTCTAACCAAGAATCTCTAACAATGCTTTTGAACCTCTTATAACATGTCCACATATTGAAGAACTTGAAAGGGATTTTTCTTTGCCTCTCATTAGTTGCACTATCCATTAAATAAGAAGAGTGATTCGAGATAGATGAATTGAGAATAAGTTCCCCATGAATCTTAAGTCATCCAAGTTGGTATCTCTATAACAAGCATTTAAATCCTCATTATAAGAGTTGCCTCATTGACTTCTACCATATTTTCATTCCTACATCTCGTAACATTAAAATCACCCACCACCAGCCATGACACATCTTTGATAAAACTAGCAAGATGGATAAGCTTGTCCCACACCACCTTTTTTTCAAAAGTGAGATTAGAGCCATAGATAATAGTGAGTAAAATATTCAACCAATCTTTGTGAAGGCATATGTTATAGTTCGTAAATTAAAGGTTTATATCAATGATGATAACTCTACAAGTCTTAATTGTCCTAACTAATCCATATTCTACCATTGGAAAATATCTAAATTACTCATATTTTCCCAATCATCCCAATAAAATTTACTAACTCTTTCCAAGTTACTACTTTTGACCTTAGTTTCAAGGATGGCCATAAATTCCACTTTATTAGCTGCTACAAACTTCCTAATCTCTCTTTGCTTAATAAGGGAATTAAGACCGTTTATGTTCCAACTAGCAATTATCATTGGGGAAAAGGGATCGGAAAGCCAACCTTCTTTTGTTTAGCCAATTCCTTCCTCTGGTTCTTGCTTGATAAGCCACCTTGATCTTTTTTTAGGTCCACCTCATCTACTTTTAGCTTGCTCCCAAACAGCACAATAGATGGTGAAGCATTTGCATCCAACTCTTTATCCTTGGTTTGCATCTGCTTACTGCCCATTTTGAAGCCTTTACTATTAGCTTGCGTAGATAAGTCTAGCTTATCTTCAATAAAATGTTGGGTGGCTTGCTTTTCCTTTTCCAACGCCTGATTGGCCGTATGAGAATCCAAAGAAAAAGGGGTTGCAGTTTCCTTATCAAGCCAAGAATTGAAATAGAAGATGCATTCTTATCACAATTATCAATTAACACAACTTTTGGGCATTCATTAACAGTCTTAGTATCGAGAGTAGTAAACTTGTTATTAAGAATAATATCCTTGGTCACCTAATTTTTCTTACGAGTAAAAGGTTTGCCATTCAATTTAATAATTTTTTTGACAACAACTCTAAATATATTATCATTTAGCTTAGATAATTCACCTGAACTAGTCTTTCTTTAACTTAATGAAACCTTAATGTTAGCTCGAATAACCGTATTTCTTTCTACCTTCATAGCTTCTGTTCTTTTCTTACACTCCCCACTATTACGTCCAAACGTCATACACACATTACACTTGATTTGTCTCCAAGCATACTCTACCTGAATCTTTACCTTCTTCTCATTTAGAAGGAACAAATTGATTTAGTCCAAGAATTGCTCATTCACACTCATTTCAACAAAAATGCGCATAAATTATAATCTATTGCCATATTCTGTAACAAAATCCATATAAAGGAGACTGTCAAAGACACTAACAACATGGCTAAACCTCTTTGTGTTCTAATAATCTAAGGGAATACCATAAAATTTAACCCAAGTTACCACCCTGTTGATATTCTTTGCCACTATAAAGAGATTCTTTTTCTACCTATGCACAAACAAAGGTTGACCTCTAATTATTCATGTTGCCTCTTCCAAAATTTTCATCATACCTTCCACCTCTTTGAACAGTAGAAGATGGATACCCATCCCTGTAAAGATGACATCCTCTAAGCTAAAGTTTGACCAATTTCAAGTTGCAAGTTTCTTCACTTACAAAAACATAATCCTTTTACCCATAAAGAATTTAATTAGATGACAAAATGTCAGGGAACATCTCTTAAACTTTTATAATATTATAGTTATGTGCAATTCAATCTTTTCATCAACCAACATCTCCTGAGGCTAAGATATAAAAATATATATATCTCAGTAGTTCCTCAGTATAAACTGATACACATTATGACTTACATAGATTTAGCTACAACCTTATCCCACTATAGCTATAGATTCAAGTAGTTATGAATGTTATTCATTATTCTCATGTAAGATATTTTCTCCTATGTTCAAGAGTAACAAATCTTTTATTGATCAACCATAACCTTTATGTATCTTATGCTATAGTCGTTCACTACCTTTATGATACCCTAATTACGGTGGTATATTGGATAGAGTCAAACCATATTGATCTTTACACGAGACAATCTACCAACCTCTAGTGGTGTTTAAAGCATTTGTTTCATAGACACTAAAGCAACCATCCATATGGATATCCTTTGGTGGGGTCAATTTAATGAGTATGTTTATAACGTGCACCCATGTATTGCACCAAGCTATCTACAAATAACTTTGACACATAAAAACTATTATCACTTTCTGTAGGATCACTCAACACTATAATAATTCCATTATCATTACATGTGCCCTTGTTCATTGTAATGTAAAGATTACAGATGTTTCTAAAATGGTTACTTAACGTGTACATAGGGTTCTCACGATCAGTCATCTAATCCTTTTGTCATAGTTCTATCATTCTAATGGCATGTTATTCGCACAACCATATAAAATGACACATATGAATTGAATAACAATTAGATCCTTTATTAATTAATGAAATGTAAAATTACAATTACAAATGCTAAATCAATTAGCTCTAAGGCATCTACCCTAATAGAAGCATGCAATAATCCTATCGCTTTCGCTAAAGAGGAAAACACAAAAAAACCAGATGGAGAGAGAAGGAAAGTGATAGGAGTTTGAATTTGAATTTAGACTACCTTTTACTAGAGAACTTACAATGCAATACCAAAGAAAACATTACAACGGATAAGCAAACCACAATGATCGAAAGCAAACCCACAACCAGAAGACACCTGAGAATACAAATGCAAATAGAACAAAGGAACCGAACTGTAACCTAATGCATTAAATCAAACCACTAAAGCAAAAATGAATAGAAACAAATATGAGCAAACCAACCAGAGAAAGAAGTAAATGGAACATAACTAAAATCAAGAATTTGTCTGCTGATAACTAGTAAGGTCATCGAGGAAGAGGGTTAGCACTTAAAAGGCCATCAACCAGGGATGGTTAATAGGATGGGTCATGGCAAAGGTTGGCTTGGTTTGAGTTTAAATGTTAAAGAGAATATATAACAGTTTTCACTCTTTTAAGAATAAGATTGACTAAAGATAAACTAAAAATGAGGACAAAACTGATCAAAATAAGGTCGTTAGAAACTAATAGGGTCACCAAAGTGAGAGGTTGGTACCAGAAGTGTCACCAACCAAGAAGGAATAGGTGAGAAAGGTTTAGCAAAAAAGCAAATAAGCTAGGTTAGGTTAAGTGTAACTTGCATCAACTATCTATAGAGAAAGGAGAGGAAATTTTAGAGAACACCTTCACTTTTTTCTATTTAGTGCAACATAATATTACTCAAAAGCAATTTTTATATTGGCCAAATTCTTATCAAAATCTCTCATAAGCAACAACATGTTGCCATTATCCCCCTCCTCTTCATCCTTAGCCAAGTCTTCATTCTTATCATCATTATCATCTTTTATTTCTTGATAGGTTTCTTTAATGGCTTGTATCTATTTAAGTGTCATCACTCTTCGATTGAGGCAATTTGCTTGGAATGCTCATAACCATGGCACTTGAAGCACTTCCTAACATTTTGGTTTGATCTTACTGGGTGAGATTGTCTTTAGGTTGATCAAATACCTTCTTTTTCCCTTTGTTCCTTAATGATGGCTCAGGTTTAGTATAAGAAGAAGACCCTTTGGAAAATAAAGTCCTCTTGGTAAATGTTCTAATGGTCAGGAGTCTCATGGCCTTTTTTTGTTTTTTATCTTTGATAACAACTTTACAAATATCACCAAATGAGGACTAAGGTTGTAACTCTACTATATTATTTATATCTTGCCATAAATTACCTAGAAACTGAGCAATGGTTTGCTCTTTTAATTCAGACATTTCACTTCTTATTATAAACTTCTCAAACTTTCTAATGTACTTTTTTACACTATCATCCCCTTGTTTAAATGTATAAAGCTTAAGGTATAACTCTTGCCTATGGTTCTCGAGTAAAAATCTTTTCTTAAGTAATTTTTTAAGTTTTTCCCATGATCTCACTTTATCTTTCCCCTCCTTACTTCTTTGCTTTTTAATATTCTCCTACCATAATGAAGCATAATCTTTGAATTTCAACATGGCCATATTACACTTCTTTTCATCCGAATATCCCTTATACTCAAACTCTTTTTGGATGACATAGAGCCAATTCACAAAGTCATCCAGGGTAAGAGTGGGCATTATCCATAGGTCTCATTCTCCTTCTAATCCCCTCATTGTTACTTGACTCACTAGAGACTCATATCTCCTCTTTATAAAAAACGGGTGAAGGTGGTTCCCTAGATGGTTTTTAGTAATGGTATGATTGATAGGGAAGAGGTGATAACGCTTAGGTTTGTTGAGGTGGGTTTCATGTTGGGTTTTGGTTTAGGTCCCTAACAAGTTGTAAGACTTGGGCTAGTTGTTCTCTAAGTTCATGGATTTCTCCTTAGACTTTTTGGTGGCCAAATTGCCAAGGATAGTGTGGGGATGATAATTCATTCCAATGAGACATTTTGTGTTTATAAGTGTAGGATTTTGGTCTCAGGTTTAGGTGTTGTTTTTCTTTAGGGTGTTTTTAAAGCTTCTAAGGAAGAGTTAAGGTAGTGTTTAGGCCAAATATGTCATAGTAAGGGAACAGTTGAAGGTGTTTTGGTTAGAGTTTAGGTAAGGTTTGAGTACAGTAAATGGTTTAGAAGAGATATCACACATAAACTTCAACTAATAAACAAACTTGACCAAGTAATTTCTAGCCACAACAAGTCAAGAACTCACCTTTACAACTAAAGCTCCAACACCAAATAATGCATATATCAAGTACAGATACTTAATTAAGTTTTAGGTGAGTTAAAATGCAAAACTTCCAAGTATGCTTAGCTTAGAAGTTCAACCAACCAAGAGGGAACACATACGTAAGCAATGGTTAACTAAAAAAGACCTAAAATGCTTCTGAGGCTTAAAGGATACTCCACCGACCAAGGAACCCACCACCTATCTCCCAATGAAGAGAAAGGATAAAGGCACAAGTATTTTGAAAAATACTTAAGATAATTTTCATTCATGCAAGTCAAAGGAGTTACAATGAGTTTTTAGTCTTTATAAAGGCTATAAATTACAAAAAACTAAGCTAAATTTGAATTCAAACAATAATAAAGTAAGGCTCTTTGAGATCTCAACCCAAATAACATTAGATTATGTGACATGCTCAAAAAGGAAAGGGGATAAGTGGTTGCCCAAGGTGTCATCCTTAGCCCTTGCTGAATTGGGTAATTCTTGAGCTTGCTAATTGTCATCTTTGTCTCTTCCACTAAAGCCTCCTTTGACTTGATTGCAATTCCCATGATGAACTAATATGCTACAAATAAAGTTCAATTACAAAAAAATTAAAACATAATTTAATTAGACACACAATTAACTCTATTGGGCCTATGTGCAAGTTTGGATCCAAGTGATCAAATTTCACTTAAATGAAAGACTTGAGCCTATTGAAGCTTGAATGGCCAAATGGTAAAGAGGATAAGCTTGGGCTTGGATTTGATTGTTGAAGCTTGAAGTGTTGGAACTTGATTGTTGAATGTAGGTCAAGTTCTTTTCAATCTTAGGCTAATAAAAGTGTTCCTTGAGCATCTCTTAGGTCTTGTGAATACCAAAGTGACCTATCAAACCTCTACCATGAGTCTTTCTTATCAAAACATCCCATAAAAGCCATCTTTGGAACACATAGCTGATTGCACTTGAACAAGAATCCCTTTTGCACCATGTAGTCTCCATGAGCTCTCTTAGAACACTTATTCATGATCTCAGTCATCTCATTATTTATACCATAATACTCCTTCATAAGTTGAAAACAAAGGATCCTAGCATCAAGAATGGAAAACAAAGAGTGTCTCCTTAAGAACGCATCAACAACCATATTAACAACACCTTGTTTATAAGATGAAACAAAAGACGATGATTAGAGGAATTATACCCATTTGGCATGTCATGGATTGATCTTGTGTTGTCTGTTGAGGAATCATACCCATTTTAGTATTTTTCACATATCTCTTATTAAAAATCAATATAAGAATTCAAATATAAAATATTTAATTAACTATTAAACCTAATATAATATAATTCATAATTAAAAATTTTCAATTGGAAAAAACGAAAAAAGTAATCAACTTGGATTTCAGACTTCAAATCAAAGTGAATGTTTGTATAAGCGATAGGGGAGGAAAATCGCAAATTAAGGTTAGGAATTAAGAAGAAAAAAATATTGTTGGGTTTCTTTTTAAATGGTAGTGATATTTTCGTAAATAATTGAAAATAGAAAGGACAATTTTGTTTTTTAAGTTTAGCCAAAAATTAAAAAATATGCAATCATAAAATACAACGTATAATTTGCGTTTAATATGGAAGGCGTAAAATACATATTTAATATGTTTTGGATTCAAAAATTATTTTGAATGTGTTTAATATGCAAATAATACTAGAACATAAATAATACACGTATTTACTAACTAGGATTATGACCACCTTAGAGGAGCATTTCACCATACTCCTTCATTTTGTTAATGTAATCACTAAAACTAAAATTGTTTTTCTTAGTTGTTTGAAATTTTTGACACGAAGAAGTTAAGATTTGGAGTCTAAAATAAGCTCATTCTCTAATGTTGACCAAATCTCATTAGCAACTTTGCACTTAGAGATTACGCTAAACATGCTCTCAGATATTGATAACACTAACCAACTAACAAGTTGTTTATCTATTTTCAACCGCACAATATAGTCAAGATTGGTTTGCTTGGTAACAATTGTCTCTTCAGCTGTGACAAGTGTTCTAATTTGGATAAAGGGTGCAGGACAAGTTGAGAGACCTAATAGATGACTCTCTAAATTATGGGCTCCTACGACTAACAGTAGTTGGTACCTCCAAAAGCTAAAATTAGATATGTTTAGCTTAGGTTTAATAGCTTGGATATTAGATGAGAAAGTAAACTTATTGATAGAAGAGGGACCAAATTGGCTACCACTAGTGTGAGGACTTAGATTACTGTTTGAAAACTCTTTCATGATTAAATTCACAATTTAGACTTAAAGACCAACAAAATAGTAGGTTTTCTTCTTTTTTTTTTTTTTTTTTGGGCTAAGTTAGTATTATTAACAAGGCCAAACGACTATTTCCCACCCAAGGTATGCTGTAATGACAAGTTTTCCCCCTTTAACTATGGAAATACCAAACACCCACCCATGGCTGGTTAGATTTAACAAAACCCTAACGGTGATAAGGGTAAAATCGTCATTTTCTCTAGAATATTAAAAATAAACTAAAATAGAATATATTTTGCCCCCCTAAACTTTAAAAACTAAAATTCCCCCCCAGCCTAAGTTTTAAAAAATCGCAGTTTCACCCTCCCGAAGCATTGCCGACGGTCTCCGGCTCCATTGTCGACGGTCTCTCTCTCTCGAAGCATCCTCACCTTCCGGAGATCTCTTTCCTCCCATTTGGACTTCCAATCAGAGTCGGAGAAGCTGTGAAAGACGAAGAACTTCGTCGGGGAAGACGAAGTTCGTCGTCTTCCCAGTCGTCGTCGTCTGGGAAGACGACGTCTTCCCAGACGAAGACAAGACGACGAGACGATATCGATCTCGTCTTCGTCGTCTGGGAAGACGATTTCTCTTCCTAGACGGCTTCTCTCTGCATCGGATGCGTTGAGGTCGAGTTGAGAGGGGTCGTCGGTAGAAGAGAAACCGTTGGGAGGGGAAGACGGCCGGTGATAGCGACGGAGAAGGGTTTGGAAATTGGAAGGGTTTGGAAATAAACCCTAGGGGGGAAAATGCAATCTTTTCAAACTTAGTTTAGGGAAAAAATGTTAGTTTTTAAACTTTTAGGGGGGGCAATGAGATTAAATTTACCACCGTTAGAGTTTTGTTAAATCTAACCAGCCATGGGTGGGTGTTTGGTGTTTCCATAGTTAAAGAGAGGAAACTTGTCATTACAGCATACCTTGGGTGGGAAATAGTCGTTTGGCCTATTAACAAAGCAAAAGGACCACAAGGGTTCAAAAACAAGCAAGCCAGCTTAATAAAAGTCGGAGAAGAACAACAAAAATAGATCATTTCTGGGACAAACCTCTAGCTTATGGCAAAAAACCCATAAAACACAGCCCCTTCTTTCCTAATCCATCCAGCTCCTAAAAACAAGATAGAAAAAAAGAGAAAAGACTCAAAAGCTACAATAGAAGCGACTACAGCAACCTACCCACTCTTTTGTACCTATACAATTTGTACCAAGAAACTTATCAAGCAAATAACTACATCTATACAAGCTAAGTCTAAATTTATACAAGTATAAATTAACCACAGCAAGGAAAAAAAAAAAAAAAAACAGAAAATCAGCATATTTGATAACTGAGAACACAGCTTGCAGCAGAGCACCATCTGGCATGCTGAGGAGAAACGCAGGAACTGTCATAGATTAGGCTTGTAGCAGAGTAACTTCTAGGATGCTAAATGGGAAAATGAAATCTTTGACTCTCTAAGTTGTGCTTGGCATAATCAACCACCAGGCAATACAGGGAGCAATAGGTAGAGGCGAAACAAAATGGTAGGTTTGATAAGGAAGTAGGCTAACATATCAGAATACAAATTTTTTAATGAATTACCGAACAGTCAAGTAGAAGCAACAACCTAAAAAAAATTCATTCTAGCACAAACATGTTGTCAATCAACAGGCACTAACCAGATCAGCTTAATTTTGCAACTAATAAAGTCAAATTTTATCAAAACATAGTTTTTAAGTGGTCTTCTGATTAGCACTAATCAATTATACACAATATACTCATCACACTATTTTGCACTACAACACGTGCTACATAAGTATTCAGATCAAAGATCATGTTCAGATTTCAACCAACATGTTTTAGCAAACAATATCATCAAATCAATATTAATTCGCATAGTTCTAACATATCCATCACACAAGAAGCAGTACCAATATTAATACATTTAAGCTAGCTAGATCAACATATTTCAGCACACATCAACATCAAATCAACTTTGACAAGTAGTTCTAACAAGGACTTAAGTCAACACAAGCAGTCTAACATACAACATCATGTTCAATTTGAAACCTATACTTGAACATAATAGATGTAGCAATTTTAGACTTGATACAAGCAAGGACATCAATCAACAACCAGATTATTAGTGATAAGCAACAAAGACTCAATGAAATACTCATGATCTACAGTTAAACAGAACAGATCTAGAAACAGAAATAACAATCAAATGTCATATTATTATCAGTAAAGGCAAGAATAGCAATTAACAGTCATGTTATTACCAACAAAATACACATCCACAACAAGATACTCAAGATCTACGATTAAACAAGATAGATCAAGCATTTCTAGGCTCAACACAGTCAAGAACAACAAACAATCACCAAACTATTATCAATAAAGATAAGGAAATTAACCAAATGTAAGAAAACTAACAAGATGTTTATGATCTAGAAGATTAGGAACAGAGAGTTACCTATCGCACTGCTACACTTGTTCACTTACTATGATAGTCTTACCAGGACACACAACAGTGGTCTCGACTCTGATACCATACAGAGAATCAAATAAATGATAAGAAAACAATGTTTAAGATCAACAAATACTAGCTAGGGTTTCGAGGAACACACACAGAGAGAGAAAGAGAGCGTTTGAAGTTTTATTAATTTTGCAAAAAGTCACCCAAACAGATATTTTTCGAGTTTACATACAAAGACTTTCTAAAAATTGTAGATTGACCCTTTGACTTTTTTGACATTTATAAATTGCCCTGAGTACAATTTCACTCAAGAACAACACTCTCTGGATGTTTACAACACACTCAATGTTTACCAATAACCTTGAATGAAATTTTTTCACATCAGAGAATGAATTGATATATATATATATATATATATATATATATATATATATATATATATATATGTACAGCAAAATGTGAAGACATCTTCAGAAGTTTAAATAGTGCTACCTTAACAAAACATAAAAGTCAAAATTAATATTTACTCTCAAACCTTCAATTAACAAGATAAAATTTTAAAGAAATTTTATATCATCAGGTTTATATAAAATTTATATTTAGCTTTCACTATTTCTAAAATTTGGCAGAACTTCTTTCAATCATAAAAATCGCTTAAAAACAATTTCATTGCAAAGAATTCTATATACCAGAAAAAAAAAAAAAATACAATGAGAATCATTCATTTCCCCAATCATAAGATTTCTTACGTTTAACTAAGGATCACATTAGATATATAAACATAAAGGCACTATAATTTAAACCTTTTATTGTAAATTGATTAAACATATATTACAATCATAAATCAACATAATTAGGAACAGTCATTACATTGATAGACATGAATTCAATTACATACTACATATATAAACCTTTCTTCCATATTTTAACTTTGTAAAAAAAAAAAAAGGGAATCATTTAAATAAGTTAGGAAGCAAAAGAATTAGGAATACTAATTATAATGTCTAATTCTAATGATACAATGAAACACTACTGATTTGAATCGATAAAAGAAATTGATTATTATTATATACAGTATCATGCCTATAAATGCAGACAACAAAAAGGAAAAGAAATAATTCCAAGGCAATGCTAACTATAAAAAGTAATTTAATTCTAATAATACAAAGTTGAGAACACTTAAGATTATTGATATCTCTAACAGGTACATAGCCTAGCTATATTTATACATAAACGTATTAATTCTAATCTAATTATTGTAAAGATTAAGCAACCAAATTGTTCGAAATAAGTATACTCTTACATTCCAATTTTTTATATTCAATTATGTATCATATTTATATATGTATTCAGTAACATTATAATAAAATTAAAAACGGGAAAAATGTTCTCTTTCTCTTGTTTCTCACCAGTGCCCCATAGAATCAATCTGGTCTTGTGGCTGCAACTGTTTCTGAATGGAAGTTGGGGAGAATGGTAAGGAAAGAGATTGATCAGTTGGCACAAATGGTGGTTGACACATTAGGGGTGTGGAGGAGTATACACTTGTATAAGGTACATTTTGATCTTCTTGTTCATGTTGTTGGCGATTCTGAGGTACTGATCTTTGATCCGATCTTTGTTGCTTGGGAGCATTAAGTTTATCACCTTCAATCTCTCGGTATTTGCTTAGATATAGTTTTAATGGACCGACGTAATTCTCAAACCCTAGGGTGGTGATTGCCCATATGATGTCATCACCATTGATAGTTTTTCGTTTTTCTCGTTGACATTTATCTGATGCTTCACCAGTGACGAAACTTATGAACTCAGAAACACACTCTTGCACGGTTTCTTTTGCATCTTTCGAGATTTTCCCATTTCCAGGAATCACTTTTTTCATTATCCGACCAACGTTTGCAATGGGAAGAAACCTGTCTTGTTCTTTGTTGGTGTGGTGGTGATGATTGTTGCCGTTATTGTTGATGCTACCTGTGCTTTTTACACAAGGGCTTTCTGGGCTGCCTCCACCAGGCCCATGAGACCCATTTCCATTATTGTCCTCTTCCATTAATTCTCTATTTCCCCTCTCGTTGTTTGAGAGATGGGTTTGCGTTTGGAGAGGTAGATTATGAAGGTGAAATTAATAATGAAAAAAATGCCGTATAAATAGGCAAGTGAGATGAAAAGCTAGAAGACTTGGCTCATTTGCATAAAACGACTCCCCGGGACTCGCTCCCTGTATGAAGTAGTTACTTGACTAACTACCCTTCCATATCATCTTGCCACTTGTGTCTTTCTCCTTAACTACTCTCCCTTCACCCAAAGATGGCATCTTTCTAACATACATGTAACATCATATTGTAATCTAAATTGTCGTACTTGTAACCTCAAACATTGAACTTGCAAGGTGAATTCCAATTATTATAACAAAACACGTGATGCCACACTTCACATTTGCATACACAAGCGATCTTATAAGCAAATGGGTTTGTTTCAATTTCCCCTGAGATATTGCTTAAAATTGAACATCAAGTACAACAGAGTTTAAAATACATGTCCTCTACACTTTCAAGAATTCAATTGTAAATCAAAAAATAAATTTGTTTTACAGTGATACCACAGCAGGCGCTCAAGTGCTTATCTTGTGATAAAAATAGCCAAATTTTTTTTTAAGTTGGACACCGAGGAATTTAACAAGAGGAAGCACTGGATATGAAAAAAAAATTTTGAAGTCATGATTTGACAATAATAACCTACTCAACATGATACACGAAGCCAACATGGAAGAAGCAATGAATTGCAATTAGCAACAGAAACAAAAGAATATCTAGTCTCAGCATTTTGGCTCAAGAAATGAAGAGCTGAGAGCAGAGCGTGCTTAAGCAAGAGCAAACTTAATATCTTCCCACTGGTTGGGTCGCCACATGGACTTTTGCACACAGAGCAACCCCTCCTTGTCTTTCGAGTAGGTCATGCGAACCTCCCATTTCAGAGATTTAAACAAACTCTCCAATTCATTAATAGTCTCAACATTATCACGGACAACTAGCTTTCCTTCTGGCCTGAGGATACGATCAACCTCAGCAACTACAGCTACTAAATTGCACCTGTGCGATCATTTAACATTCCAGCATCAGAAGACAGCATACAAAAAATGATGCACTGGCGAGTTCTAGCAGTATCACCAGTAAGGAATGAAAGAAAATGTTTCTGTAAATGCTGGTACTAACCTCTTCTTAACCTTGGAGAAAAGATGATCAGCATGAAGAAGATCATATGTTCTAGGATAAGTGTTAAATGACTCACACCAATCATGATATATACCAAAAAGACCTCTTTCATAAATAATTGGGAGTGTATCTGCAGAATCTACTGAGACAACATTTAGGACCCACAAATTGACATCTTTCAGGGCGGCAGCAAATCTGAATGCACAAACACAATATCAGAACAGGGCAAAGGAGGAAAAAGGACATCATAGTTTTTTAAGAGAATCTGCTAAAAACACCCAAACCCTACTGAAAAGAGTTTATGGCTGATGTTACCGCAACATTTGATCCACAGAAGTCGATCATTATTAGTTGAACTAAACACATTACTTGACCAGGCCACTAGCCCATAACAACAAATAATCATACACAAATTATTAAAGGCCAAGTTAAACATGCATTAATCTTTTTTTTTTTTTTTTTTCAGAAAGAAAGAAAAAGTAATTAGGCAAGATTGAAGAATTATTTTTCAGAGGATTTTATATTTTCCTAGTATATAAGGCTGATTTTGCTTACCCTCCATAGACAGATCGCATGTCCATGACATTTCTCACAGATGACCAATCTATACCAAGGCCATTTAGATAAGACTTGGACACTACCCGTTTCCATTGTTCAGAATCTGCAATGAAATCTTCAGGTGCAGATTTTCCATAGACCCCAACTTGGGAACTCAGCAGCCAGTATGGGGGTTTCTCTAACCTTGCAGGCCACTGCTCTGGCCACTGTGACCCACGTTCTAATGAATCTACTGGCACCTTATGCATGCAGGCTTGCAGTGGAACATTCCTAAGAACAATAAATCAAATTAGTCTCTAGGACAGCTAAGAGCAATCAATGTCATAGCGAACAGTATCACTCTGGAAAATGTAGCAACATTTTTCCAATTTGGTCTCAAGGCAACCTTCCTGTTTGCCAATCCATTGATTTTATTCAGTGTGTAACATAATTTCTTTTTCTCAGTGAAGAAGATTATTACCATGCTGCATTTGGATCATCAGTCTCTGGGCACATTGAAGGCTCTTGTTTTGATCTTTTCTCATAGCACTCATTAGTTGTGGGCTTCTTATATATTGCTATACCCACTCCATTAACTGTATCATTACTGATGGACACAAGTTCCCAGCACATAGCTTTTGTTAGCTCAGACATAGCTGCAAAAAATTTCACAATAATTTATGAGTTGTTAGAATCAATGAACCTTTCAAGGAAGATTTGAATATGTTAAGGTAAGAATCATGTACCATTCCAAATCGCAACATCTTCATCAACCTTTCGATAAACAGGAGTAGCAGACCACACAAAGAAACCACCAGGTCTCAACAAACGATTGAGCTCCAAAAGAAGTTTCCCACCTGCATAATGCAACAATTAGAATTAAAAAAAAATGAATGCCAAAACCTTCGTATGAACTTATAACATAGAAATCACTACAGTTTGTAAAGGGAGTTGCTGCTTAGAGACATAAAATATCAAAAAGTGAAACATTAATGTAAATTTCCAGAAAAAGGAGTGCCTTCAGAGATAAATCACAAACTTTAAATGACCTCCATTTCATCTGATTAATACTCTATACCTTCTACATGCCATGGGACTCTACAACGTGCACAGTGGACTATATCAAAAACTCTGCCTGGGTAGGGAAGTCTCTTTGTTCCCATAACAGCTGATATACCAGGGATTCCCCTTTCAAGTGCAAACTGAACTTGGGCTTCATGTTCATCTTTAGGAGCAAATGACATGGTCAGAACATCTCTATCAAAAAGAAAACCTCCAAAGCTGGCCACCCCACATCCGACATCCAATACAACACGAGAACGTCTTCCCCAGGCAATGTCAGGAACAGTCTGCATAGTGCACATATATTGGTATCAAATCAAACTTGTAAGACAGTGGAGTAGACAGTTTTTAAAGTAAAGAAATGATGGGTGCCCACCCATAAGTCCACATTTACTTATAATAGCCTAGCTATGCTAGTAGATAACAATTAGGAGTATAAATATCAACTGCCAAAGCATTAAGACATGAACATGCACTGGATTATAAACAAGCAACTGAATTTAAGGATCTTCATGCACAAAGCAATTCCTCCCTAACGTAATTTCCTAAAATCTGATTTGAGATTAATATTCTTCTTAGCAGGTAATACCAACACTCACATGGCTTTGCTTACAACTTTCAAATAAAATACTAGAATTATTAATTACATATACTAAAATAGAAAACATTTTTGCTGCATCTAGCTTCCAGTTTGGGTGCACATGCATTCACCAAAAGATATTGAATAGAAGTATATACATGTACCTCAATATATATATAAAAAAAAACAAATGTAGTCCTTCAGTGAAAAAGAAATAGAAAGGAATGGTGAGAAAACAAGAAGCAATATCAAAGAATCCACCATGCAAAGCCAAATAGATTTGCAAAAGGAGCAAAACCAGCTTATAAAGTAACCAACAGTAATCATCAATTGAATTGCTCACCTCATTTATGAAGTCGATATAATGGAGAGCACCATGCGTAAACTGGGTTCCACCCCCTGGGAAAGTGAGATACTCCCCATCAACTTTCACCCAATTTTGGTGCCCCTTCACTACCGCAAGTTTGGTATGGGGAACATTATAGTACCAGATCTGTAAAAACGCAACTTAACAATCATCTTAACAAGAAAGGAAAAACACATAAAAACAAAAGGAACATGATTTTTTACCAATATACCTTTTCCCTGCTAGTAGGCCACTTAATAGAACGTCTGTATCCTTCAGGAAGGGGAACAAGGCAGGTGGGGGGTTCTTCAGGGCAGTGCCTCTCTCGGTGTTCATAATGCTTAGTAGATCGAAGACTCTTAATCACTTGAATGTTGTCAAGGCATGGGATGAAATCAAACCCTGCAGTAGTATTGCAGAGTTTCCAATCATATCCACTTTGATTCTTAGAAGATAACTGAGCTTCCTTTTCATTCTTTGACTCCGTTGCTTGCGTTGACCAGGACCCATTTTGTGTGGCAGTTTCTTTTGAAAGCTCCAACTGAGCTCCAGAAGGAAATACCTCATTCGAACTCTGGTTTTTCGATTGGTCATCCTCTTTCTTATCATCAGAGATTTTCTCTGACTCCTTGTCTTCATTTTGGTCCACCTTCTCCTGTATCTGGCCATCTATACTTTCTCCATACTTTTTATCATCAAAGTTCTCCTCTGACTTTGTCTCATTCTCATTTGAATTCTCCTCAGAATTTCTTTCACCAGTATCAGTATTTGTCTCCCCAGATTCTGAATTTTCTTCAGTCTTAGAAGCCCTATCATCCATTTTATTCTCATTATTTTGTGTCTCCATATTCAGTCCATCATCTGAATTAATTTCCTCATCAGACTTCTCTTTGTTTACTTGTGTATTTCCATTATTTTCCTTCTGAACAGAACTATCTCCTTTTGTCACATCCTCAGGCAAATCGCCGGTGTTATCTTCAAACTGCTGAGTATTACTCTCATTGCTCTCCACCACCTGTTCCTTCACCTTACTTTTCTTCTCCTGAGCGGGCACATCTACATTCTGAACTGGTGCTACAGACGAAGACGTCATCATCCAGACTCCAACCAAGCAAAGAGACACAAACACAACAACAGTCACAGTTGGCCAGTAGCTCGACGAAGATCTCCTATTATCTATCCTACTATATTTCCCTAAAGCCATGATTTCTTTAATTCAAATAAAAAATCCACACCTAAGGATCAAAACAAACCAAAACTCAAATCATCAAACAAAGTCAACCATAAATCAAATTAAACAACATTAGATCACTCCAGTCTACATTAAATCACTAACTCACTTGATATAACAAAACACCCACTTCATTAAATGAACCAAATTCACTCAGATCCATGCTAAATCACTAACCTACTTGAGCTTAAATCAGTAACAAACATCTACTTAATTTTAAACCATTATAAAAAAAAACCTGTTATGATTGAACGCACAAGTTAATTCTAATTCACTTCCAACATAAATTTATCAAATTGAACTTAGATCTACATCAAAATCAGGTTACTTTTTAAGAAAAAATGAAAATGTTTAAACAGGTTGTTGTACCTTTTTATTGAAAGAGCACAGCAGGGGCAGATCTAAGGGGGAGTGGAGCTGAGGCTTTGCGAGGTTTCTATTTCGTGAAAGATATATAGAGGGCGATTTCAGGAAGTGATGATTTAGTTGAATTTAGAAAATAAAATATTTATATTTCTTTTTTTTTTTTCACCTTTGAATTAAATTATGACAGAGACAAAATATGTAAATTATCGCATTTTGCCACGGGTGAAATTCAACAGTGAGCCAAGTTTTAAAAAAACAGCCGTCATGAGAGCAAGAGTTACAACAAATCCTTTCCAAGGTCTAAGCATAGTAAAAATATATAAAAAAAATATTATTTATCAAAATATATATCTCCTAAATTTATTAAAGTATATGCTAAAGAGAGAATAACATAAAAAAAAGAGAAATATAATAAAATAAACAATAGTAAATTATTTAAGCAAAGTTTTCTATTTTTACATATTTAAAAAAAAATTAAAAAAATATACATATAATTGGTCAAAGGGTATTAAGATATTTATATATTAAACTAATTAATTTTTTAATATTTGTTGAGAATGATCACTTCCCATTTGAATTAATTTTTGTATATTAAACTATGATATCATTTTTTAAGCCAAAAGATAACATTTTCTCACCTTCCGTCACATAAAATTCTTTAATTTTCAGAATAAAACATACTTAAATAACAAAAATATATTTTGTTATTTTTAATAATTATTAAAATTTTATAATTCTTTCCCCACCCTTGCCCCTTCCCCTCCAAACTTTATTAAACGTATTTTGAATCCTAATTTCTGAAACAAGTATATTAAAATTTAAAATAACCCTTGGTGGACATTTATCTCCAATGACCCTTTAATCACATTAAAATAGTACAATTCCAATTGAGAATCATACTAAAATGGTGTAATTCTTGTCAAAATCATATTGGTCTAATATGATTCAACCAGTTTACACTATATTTGTGTCATTCAATCAGAATTACTCCATATTGATGCTATTTTGGCTCAAAATACACAAGAATCACACCATTTTGATACAAGTATAACTAAAATCGCAATGCATAAATCATATTAAAATGGTATGATTCTCACCAAAATCGCATTGAGATGATGCGACTTCAATTAAATCTAGTGTGATTCTAATCCTAATTAAAATTGTATTAGTGTGAGTTACAAGTTTAATACTGATCAAGTTAAGGTTAGGGTATTGATTTTTTTTTTTTTTTTACAATTGTATATAGAGATTTAAGTGATAAAATTTTAAGTTAGTGAAAGGAAAAAATTTTGTTTATATTTTAGAAGTGTAAGTGTTGTTAATCTTGTAATATTTATATGCAATGTTATATGTACATACTTTTAATATACAAACACAACAACACATAAATGTGTCATTATGTGATTGAGAGTTATTTTATCATTAATTCAAAATCACCTAATCACATCAAAACACATCTAGTTTGAGTACATAAATTTATGTACCAAAAGTGTGTACATATAGTTTTATTGAATATTTATATATTTTATAAAAGTAATACTATATATACTTACTTTAAGTACTTAAATTAGTATACACTTATTATCATATAATTGAATATTACTTTATTTTTAATTTAAAATTATCTAATTATATGATGATGCTATGCATAATTTTATTAATTTTATAAACTAAAAAGCACCTTTGACCATTGAAAACAATATTCAACTTTTAACAGAAAGTGAGAAATTGTAATACTCTATCTTCGAATCATATCCCTAAAGGTAATTTGCTAGGATGACGTGTCACAGATGTAAAAAAAAACTCTCATAATTGTATTTGCAAAAGTAATTTTATGAAATACCTTAATGAATTTATTTAAGAGAAAATGACTATTTCTCACCCAAATTTTAGCTAAAATTCAAAATCACACATACAACAATTGAAAATCCGAACTTCCACCTATGACTCATCCAAAGGTAAAATGGTTATTTTACTATTTATATTAAAAAATATAAAATTTGTTACTTTTCTCCTCCAGTTTTTAGAAACTAACATTTCACCCTTACCTAAAGTTTTTCAAATCTTGAAAAGTAATATTTTTATCTCTAAACCTAAGGTTTCCATATTTTTCAAACTTAACTACCCCTAGAACTTTCAAAAAATCAATTTCACCCTTACTCTTCACCTTTAGTGTTCGGCGTCGTCTCCAGCGTTGTCTCCAATCTCCTCATTCTCCTAGTGTGACGACAGGTAGTTTAGGGTAAAGATCTATGTCTTTTCATCACATGGTGTAACAAAGAGATAGAGATCTCTCTCTCACATGATGTTGCGATCACATAGTGCTGCGATGAAGAGATGAAGATCTCTACCCTAAACCACCTGTCATAGCACCGGGAGAATGAGGAGATCAAAGACTACATCAGAGGGGATGTCAAACGCTCATGGTGAAGAATGGAGGTGAAACTATAATTTTTAAAAGTTTTGGGGGTAGCTAAGTTTGAAAAATATGAAAACTCTAGGTTTGGGGGTGAAAATGTTACTTTTTAAAGTTTGAAAACTTTAGGCAAAGGTGAAATATTAGTTTCTAAAACCTAAGGGGAAAAGTAACAAATTTTATATTTTCTTAATATAAACTGTAAAATGACCATTTTACCCTTATTTCTAACAGAACAAGTTAACAAAAGTTGAGTCATAGGTGGAAGTTTGGGTTTTTCAACTGTCGTGAGTATAATTTTGAATTTCAACTAAAACTTGGATGGGAAATAGTCTTTTTCCCTTTTTTAAATAAGAAAATTTGCTAACGGTGTTATATAATATCAAACACCCAATTCAAATTCTCAATTACCAAAAATATAACAGTGTGCATGAAATAACCCAAAATAACTCTCAAAATAAAATTTATAATAAAATAAAATAAAGGAATCATCTACTATGGTGGTTGTGTCGTTAGTTAGCTGATTCGCCAATCTCCCCACTTGCCATGCCACATATCTACCTACAAACAAACAAGAAGCGCATGAGTGACAAAATACTTAGTAAGCACATCAATAATCGAGCATTCTTGGAATATCCCTTGGCAGCCCAACTATCTCATTGTCCATTTAATTCAGCGTCTTGGATGTTTGCCAAGTGGACGTCTTAAACACCTCTTATAACTAATAATGCTTTTAGGTAGGTCGTCCTAGACACCCCTTATAACCAACAGTCTATTGCTCATAATGTCCTTAGGTAGGGCATCTTAGATGCTTTTATGACTAATAACCTATTGCTCTCGAGTAGGATGTCCTAGACACCTTTTATAACCAACAACCAATTACTCATAATGCTCTCAGGTTAGACATCTCAGATGTCTCTTACAACCAACAGTTAATTACTGAAAATGCTCTTGAGTAACCCATCCCAAATGCCTTTTACACCTATCTCGGACACTTATTATAACCCATACACTAATGAAAAGAATGCCCCAATTACCTTTTATCCTTAACTAAATCGAAATGGATGTCCTAGAGCTAATCCACACGTGCCCTAAAGAATGGTCAGAAGGCAAAATCATCATTTCTAGTCCTCAATGTGACATAACTTCTCGCTATAGGGAACGATTGTTCCATACTGGGAGATGGTCATTCCCCTTATTTATAAGGGGCAATCGTTCCAAGATAGGAGGGATGATTATTCTCCTCTAACCTAATCCACACATGTCCTAATATTTAACTCAGTTCAATTACCAATCTACCCCTATACATGCATGCAAACTTTATCTTTTACCGTATGATGGAATGGCCATCCCTCTCATGAGGGGACGGGCATCCCTTACCTCTACAACTTTTAAAACCTCATCATTTTTGTTAGCGGTTCAACAATCAAACAATCTAAAATCATTCTAACATCCCTCTAACATTCCTAATTCATAAAACTAGCCCTTCATTACCAATCTCAAACCAAAGTCATGTGGAATCGTAGAAATACCAAATGTAAATCACACAATCATCATATTCTTGATAGTTTCATACCACTACATTTAAGCATAATCAATCACAATGACAACCACAAGCCTAAACTACACATATATTTATGAATTCTCATCTAAATATGCCATAAATTAATTAAAGAATAAGGAAGTGCATTTACCTCTCCATCATTGTCGCTTAAGTCTTCATGTGGCAAGAATCCAATGACGTTCCTTTCCTTTGGCAGCTCCCAATGCTCACAAATCCTTTTTGAGCTCTTTGTATAAGTGAAAATAGGGTTAATAACACATAACCCTAATCAAAATGCAAGGAGTTTTATAGACATTTGATATCATGATTGATTATTTGAATCTATAATTCAAGATTAATTATTTGAATCCAAACTTAATTTGAATTTACTAACATGATAGTTAAGTAAACTTGTTTTGTTCTTCTTAAGACTGTCTAGGTATAAAGGATAATTCCTCTTCCAATGTTCATCCTTTTGACAATAGAAACATTTTCCTTTAGCTTCTGCATTCTCTACCTTGGTGGCACCTCTCTTGAAATTCTTTATTGTCGGTTCAACATTTGGACCTTTTTTGTGTTGCTTCTTAGGCCTTTTTTGGCCCTGCTTATAAAAGCCATGTAGACATCCCAATATGTAGAGTCTTTCTTCCCTTACTTATAATACTCTTAAAACTCATTGAGTAACTTAGAAAGTGTTCACTTTATTCGATTGAGATTGTAATTGGTTATAAACGATTTATAACTTGGTGGGAGAGATTACAAAATCAAATTCACTTTGTCATAGTCTGTGAAAGAGTAGATGAAGAGAAGTGATGCAAAAATCATTATACATGTAGAAGAAGACAAGAATCAAAGCATGCGTTAGCAAAAGGAGAAAGATAAAGAATGTTACCTACTTCTTTGCCTTTTATATGGATATAGGATGATGGATTAAGCTTTTCAAATTAAATAGCCTCCAAAGAATTACACCACCAAGCTAAAAGACCATTAAGGTCAAGGGTTGAAGATAGGGGAGAGAGTTTATTTCAAGTGAGAGAGATGGAAAGCTTAAAATGAAGAGGTAAGTTCATTTAATGAACTAAAATGTTTCTTTTATAGTGGTAGCTTATTGGTAATTAACATTGGCCCATTGAAACTTTAATTTAAACTAACTCCATGTTAGTATATCAAATAAATACTTAAGCCACCCTATTTCCATCTCATTAACACTTTAACTTTTAAAATGTTGTATTTGCACCTATATAACATTTTATATGATTTTCATTATCCTTTGGAAGATGCTAGCCAACCTTGAATAATCAATTCTCCCTCTCAAAATCTTGGTTTATTGATGTGGCCCTTTAGGTTCATCGTAATGCAACTATGAGTCCTTTTTCAGACGATCCAAAAATGTATTAAAAAAATCAATAACTGTGGCAAACATCTGGCAATGTGTCATGACCCTCAAACTATGATGAAGAAATGCTCCATTGAACTTAATATCTTTGATCATATATTTCATGTAAATAATATCCTTCTATTGTCTAATCCAAATCGATTTTAGATTAATAGATTGTTAAAGCCCTAATTTTGATTTTATGTTAATGATAAACTAATATATTCAGAACATATCATCATGAACATCCTTTACTTGACTTACATTATACTTTGGCCAGAGATTTTGATTTCCCATATTTATCGACATTCGCCTTGAAACTCAAATCTAGGTCGAATAAATGGATATTTAGAACCTAATACTTTCCAAGTTAACGAATCCCATCTTGATCATCATTTGTCTCCATATATAAATAACACATGACCAACATGGCTTCTCGTACGAAATATGGTTAACCCAATATTCATACACCATAGGAGTTATGCATATCTATATTAGATCTGACCATGATGTCTTAGGTCAAAGAATCACTTCATACACTAGTATGATGATACAATAAGTCTTTGACTAATTTAATGACCATGTGACTTGTCATTATTGATCGTATTCGAAAAAAATGTTCTTTAATTGTTAATCCATACTAATGCCCTAATGATATGACCATTATTGTCACATGTACTAATGTCATCCTATGACATTTAATGGAGACATTTAGTATGTCTACTATGCTATATTATTGCCCCACCTTTATTAGTTTCATAAGAAACAATTTAGTGATTCAGTTTTTATGAAGTGAGTCATCCGTACAATTCATATACATACTTGATTTATCTTATAATCGAGGCATATAAGATCCTACTCATCTTATATCTCTTAAATTGTGTATATGGACTCATTTTTTTGAGAGATATACACCATGAGATATGGGTTGAAATCCTTTCTTGGATTTTTCTATACTAAATGTAGTTAGTACCTTGTCTATACACATGCTTTGACTTAGACCCAATAGTTTATACTCTCTATCTTGGTAAATTTTAATCTCAAGAATGTAGGTTATTTTTTCTAAGTCTTTCATGGAAAAATACTTGGATAACCAAGCTTTTATTGATTGCAAGTTCTATATGTCATTTCCAAAAATCCAATATGTCATCAATATACAATACCAAAAATGTGATCATGCTTCTACTAGCCTTTTTATACACATAATTGATCTTTATTATTGAAAAATCTGAAATCTCATATGACTTCATCAAAATGAATATTCTAGCTCCTCGAAGCTTGTTTAAATCCATAAATGGACTTTTGTAACTTGTATATCTTGCTTGTCTATCTAGCAAGAATGAAACCATCGAGTTACATCATATAGACATTTTATACTAGGTTACCATTCAAGAAAGTAATCTTGACATCCATTTAAAAGATTTCATAGTCATGGCATGCTGTTCTAGTAAGCATAATCCTAATAGACTTAAGCATAAAGATTGGAAAAAAAGTTTCATCATAATCAATACCATGCTTCTTATTGAAACCTTTGGCAACCAATCATGCTTTATAGGTATCCACATTACTTTCCATGTTAGTTTTCTTTTTGAAAACCCATTTGCACCCTATGGGTTTTACCCCTTCAATTGCATCCACCAAAGACCATACTTGGTTTTGGTACATGGAGCCTATTTGGAATTTCATAACATCCAACCATTTTTCAGAATTTAGACTTGAAACAACCTCTTCATAGGTATTTAGTTCATTATTGTGGATGACTAGTACAATACTATGTTGAGTTAGTGATTGAATGATTGAATTATATAAGCAACCTTATTATTGACAAGTTAAGAAGTCATATGCTAGCACTCCACTAATTGGGTGGCCACGATGTCTTGCTAAAGGTCGTTCTTGTCTATGTCCAAACACATATTGGGTTGGGAGCCTAATATGAATCCAATCACTATTGACTTAGTAGAAAGCCTATAGGTCACAAAAAAAAAAAAAGTTGAACAAATGCTAAAGGCAAAGGATATTTCAAGTTGAATCTGAGTCAGATTTGATCTTAATTATGGATTGAGAGATTTGAGTCTTAGAAAGGTTTTTGGACCCAAAAGTATATTTTATGATACTTAGGGACTAAATTGAAATAATCCTAAGTAGTTAGGGTTGTATGTAAGAAAATACAAGTTGCATTGGATTTATCTAATTAGAGAAATCCAAGCCCAGTTAATAATTCCATGTGGGTCATAAATTAAACATTAAATAAAAGTTAATAGTAAAATAATATATAATATAATATATATATATTATAAATAAAATAGTAATATATACATATATGTGTGTGTGTGTGTGTGTATAAGAGCAAAATTAAAACACACATGTTTTTACTTCTCACGAAAAGATTAGGAGCACACATATTATTGTGCCTTGAATAACCTAGCCACCTAGGAATAAAATGATGGTGCAAATTATTCTTTATGGGTTTTGTATTTTTCTTCACTAGAAGAAAAGTTGTGACATATATATGTGCCTTAAAACCTGGCTGTCTTTTAATATAAAGAGGATTATTTTTGTCACATTTATGCCTTATCGTGATTGTTCATCAAGATAAGTAACAAAGCATCTTTATGATTCTAGTATATTTTTTAGCATGGTTTTAGCCTCCAATTAGTTTGTGCTCTATATGGATATTGAGGTTCAAACCTATTTTGGGTTCTAAAAATGACTTCACAATTTGTCTAAATTAATGGAAGTCAAAAGAGTCACCTACACAAGTATTCTCTATAAACACCTTATGTGTGTGAATAACATGTTTGTGAATTAATTATCCTACAAGAGCGATTTAGAAGGGGTTTTTGCAGTATGTTTGTTTATTAATTAAATTTTTAAAAATTATTCTACTGCTTGAAGGCCACAAATTCCCTACATTTTTATGTGTTAGTCATGCAAGTCTTAGCATGTTAATTGGCACACATATGTATGCCAATCATGCAACCCTCAACCATGCCAATCAGACACACACATGTGTGCTAACCATGCAAATAGCCTGAAGGATGTCAACTAGATAACATTTCATGCCAATCGTGCATTTATGTGTTAAAGGTGTTGTGCACACTTGAACTTCTAACTGTTCTTGGATGCTTGCACATATATATAAGGTATGATTTTTCTCATAAATATAATAAGCAGATATAGAATGCACATAAATCCTAGTTTTTGATTTTGTACTCTTTTCTTCTACTGTGAACAATGATTCTAGTCAAACGCTATAGTAGCCTTCTCCCCTAGATTTCCTTTTTCATGTTTGTGTTCTGCATAGATACCAAGGCACCACCTCATGAGGGTTAGATAGTATATTTTCTCTAGCTACATAAAGATTGAAGGAGCCATCAATGCACGTATTATTCTAAAACACTTTATAAGTGTTTTGCATGTTCATGAATTTTATGTTTAAAATGGGTATCCTGGCTAAGGTTTTCAAGATTATTTGATTTTAAAATCCGTTGCGTTGTCAGTTATTGGCACCCTAAAAACCTTACAATAGTATCAAAGCCAACGTTTAGCATAATTTTCATGAAAATTATGTTTGCATTGTTTTGATTAATATTATGTGTTGATCACATGTAATTAGATTAATCAAAACTGGGCATAAAATTGGTAAAGATGATTTGCAGTTATGTTGTTGCAGGATTTGTTGAATATCATGTACAACATAAACTGTGTTAATTTATTAAGTGATAATTCTTAATTTTTGATTGAGTTTTGTTAACATGTGCAACTTAATATTGGTTGAATGTCATAGGTTTCATATTGTTGCATAAAATAACCTTCGAGTCTTGTTTTTTGCATGATTCGAGTGTTGTCATTGGTGTGAGTATCATTTATACATTGTATTTACTCATATTAGCAATTGGCTTATCAAATATTGAGAGGTTTTCTAGATGTTTTGTTGTTAAAAAATCCAAGAAATAGGTTTTGGAAAATCTCACCATGCATTGTAGTATCAGGTGGACACCGTTTGACGCCATTGTTAGTACACAACTAGACATTCCTTGTCCAGCTATAACCACCACAAGGTGCCAACTGTGCACTTTGGTTGAATCCTGACTATGCCGAGTGTTTTTCTTATGCCTTCTAACCATGCATCATTTTGGAATTCTGGTAAATTTTAGAAGCAAGATTAGATACCTCACCTGTATGTGTGGCAAAGTTAAAAATATTATTTTAGTCCTATTTAGTTGAATTGGGGCTAAATTAACATTTTCTTGAGCTTCGAGGTTGAAATATAATTTTAAAAAATTTCAAGATCAAAATGTAAGTTGACACTTTGGATAATAATAATTAAAAATTAATTTTGATTAGTATATGTATGCATGGTGTCTAGTATATAGCCGATGAACATTTGTGGATGATTTTATTTTTAATTTTTGTTTCATTTTTAAGTTACAATTCTTAAATAAGCCATGCACAACTTATGTTTATCCTCTTTCTTCTTCAAATTAGGTTGTTTTATTTTCTTTAGAAATCTGTAACTAGAAAACAAAGCTATGTAATAATTGAAGACTAGAGATGAAAGGACAAGCACGAAGACCCCAAAGATTAAAATTCACCTAGTTTGACCAGTCAAATTCCTCCTAACTCTAGGGTCTTGATATTAGTTATGGTTATGGACTAGCATGTTTTATTTTTATGTTGTAGAATGTATGTATAAGTTTTATTTTGCAAATATGAGCTAACATGCGCCTAAAATTTGATAAGACTAAATAATAAAACCTTCAATTTAAATATTAACTTTATGATTTAATTGGTGTCTTCTAATATAACACCTTAATTTTTCCCTTGTTTGTTAGAATCTTGTTCGCCAAAGCAAGAGTACACTTTTACTAAGTGGAAAATTATGTGATGATTATGTTAGGTCTGACTTAACTAATGTATTTTGCTTGTTTGCCAAAACCAAGGTAAAGTATGTTGAGGCATGAGTAGGGAAAGCATTTGTCGATACAAAGAGATATGTAACATCCACCTTACTAATACCAAGTCACATTTAAGATTACATGATTTGTTAAGATAACTCCTAGCTTAAAATCATACGTTTTTGGTGATTAATTTGAAATTTGCCTATTTGAACTTGTTCATCAAAGCGAAGAAGAGATCAGTGCAATGAGGTCTCAATCGAGTAGAAAGTTCATTAAAACTTGCCTAGTTCAATAATGAGGGCTATTAACTTAAGGAAAATAATAGAAGCATTTTAATTATTAAATCTATAATTAAAATGAATATTAAGTAAAGTTACTAATTCTTTTATCTATAAATTGTAAATCGCAAAATCATTTTATCAAACCTAATGTACCAATCAACGAAAAAGAAAATAGGTTCACTAGAAGTAACTTCACTGATTGGTACATAAATATTTAGATTGTTCTACATTAGGGAAAAAGGCTATACATCATTGAAGGGTCATTACCTCTTTAAACCTGATCGCAATGCTACCCAAAAACAGAAAGATGTTTTTAATAAGTATCTTGATGAGTCTGTGGAAGTTTAGTGCCTTATACTAACTCCATGTCGTCTGAGTTTTAAAAACAACATGAGGAAATAGATGTGCAATATATATTTGCACATGTTCAAGAGTTATATGACACTCATATGAGAGCTGAACGATATGAGGTGTCAGGTGTGTTATTTGATTATAAACTCTATGAGAGAGGATAAGTTGGTTATCGTATGGTTAAAAGGATTGGTTACATTGAGCAGTTAGTAAGCTTGGGCTTAATCATTGACAATAAGTTTACCACTGACCGAGTGTTAAAATCCATCCCTAAATTGTGGTATAGTGAAATCATTCTTTGATAATGATAATAGTACGATTTAAGATTATTATGTGTGTGTATATATATGTGTGTGTGTGTGTGTGTGTGTGGTTAGAGAAAAATGATTATAATTGTTTAGAAACATGTTAAGACTATTTGCATGTGAATAGATCACCGGAGCTAGACCAAAAAAGCATAAAAACCGTTAGGTGTGTTTATGGTTAAAGGAAAATGATTATAATTGGTTAGAAACATGTTAAGATCATTTGCATATGAATGGATCATCGGAGTTAAGCCAAAAAAGCATAGAAACCAGTAAGCTACGACTTCTAAATCTCGATACAAGGTTGTGTAAGATAACCTATACGCCCTTGTATCCTTTGCATGAAAAAGAAGACTTAGTATAGTTACACTTTTATGCTGAGAAGATATCTACACGTTGTGTGGTATGAGATGCATGTCTATACTTAACTTCTCTAATAGGGCACGACCATACTTTGCAAGAAGTACCTACTTACTTAAATACTTTGTAGAGCATAGGGTATGCAAACCAACATCATACCCGTGCATGTGTGATTATAAAGTGCACAGGGGTGCAAACACATGACATACCGATGCATGTGCCAAAATAAGTATAAAAGACTATTTTACCTTTAAGCAATGTGCAAGAAAAGGCAAGAAGAGAAAGAAAGGAATATAAAGACTTTTAATAAGCAAGATGAGCTAGTCAACTATTATAAGAGGTACCTGACTGTATGAAAGATGACACAAACCTTGATCGAGTTAGATTTGATCAAAAATCAAGAAAGTTAAGGAAAATAAAGAACATCTAAATAGCCACTAACTTTGTGTGTTAGTATTGAGATACGTGAAAGCAACAGGGCTTTATGAGAGATGGATACCTATGAGACATTTCATTTAGTTAGTGCCAAAGCACATTAGCCACACAATTTAGTTCAATTTAAGTATGCATGTAAGAGATGTGACCTTTTAGTTAGTTCCTCACATTGTTAATAGGATATATCACATCTATGTCAGTGGTAGAGGTCATTCGAAGATGGTTTTTTAGTTAAAACTCTAGTAATTATGTGTACATGGTAAATGAGGGACCGCAACCAGTTTTCCTATATGACTAGGTATCATAGTTAGTTAGCCCAATAGGTTGTATAACATATGTGCAAGGCACAATGATTAGTTGACACATAAGGTGTTAGTTATTTTTACTAGGCCATCAGATATGTTAAGATTAGCTTAAGTTTTAACAATCTTTGTGAATGGCTTATATATAGGGCACGAGGGTGCCAAGTCATGACCACAACAAGATCCAATAGTGGAGTGCTAGTTTTAGTTTATTACTTTATACAAGGTATTGAGATTTCATCCACTTACTTAGTGTTTTTCCCTCACGCATTCCTTTTCTATGGTTTTGCAGGTAAAGGTGAGTAGAGGGGCATGTAGAAAGCCAGTGGTCTAACCAAGCAATTGTATGAGGACAAGGGGTAAAATCATCTTTTCAAATTTTGTGCTATTTATGTGGTTATGTTTCATTTATGCACTTTAACCTGAATGAAAAGGAGAAAACTTTTAAGGAGTTAATGTATATGCTCAGGTAGACTAAACAAAAAGTACGAAAGACAACTTTAACTAATCTACTTGTGGTTAAAGCCCAAACATTAAAAGTCAAGGCTAAGGGCAAATACAAGGCCAAGGCTAAACCCAAACCCAAAATGAAGGAGAAACCTGATTATGCAACTTAATCTACATGTGGTGTGGGGAAAAGAAAAGTTATCTACTTTTATTGTAGAAAGACAAGTCACTGGATGAGACATTACAATACCTTTCTAGAGAACAAGAAGAAGAAGGCAGTTGAACCCTCTACTTTAGGTATGTTTATCATTGAAATAGATTATTCTCCTTATTCATCCTTGGTTGTAAACACAGAATGTGGTTCTCATATTTATTCTGATATTTAAAGACTACAACAAAGTAGATTACACCTTAAAGGAAAGATTAACCTACATATTCGAAATTGAGCACGTGTTATTGCATTATCCATAAAGATTTATTATCTTAAATTACCTACTAGGCTAGTTTTAGAATTAATAAATTGTTATTATGTTTCTTTTATTTCTAAAAACTTAGTTTCAATGTTTGTTTTAGACAAAAAGGGATATTTATTTTCGATTATTAGTGGTATTATAATAATCAACTTAAATAATATTCTCTATAGAACAATTGAATTGCATAATAGTTTATATATTCTAAAATTAGACAATGAAATTCTCAATGTACAAAATAATAAGCAATTAAAATCAAACGATCTTAATACCACATATCTGTGGTATTGTAGGTTAGGCCACATAAGACTAATACGTATATCAAGACTTCTTAAACAAAGAATCTTCCAATCATTTGACTTTCAGTCATATAATAAATGTGAATCATGTCTATTGGGTAAGATGACCAAAACACCTTTCACTAGACATAATGAAAAGGAACTGTAGGGATCATATACAATGATATTTGTTGGCCTATGACAATGCATAACAAATATTGGAAAGTCTACTTTGTTACATTTATTGATGACCTCGGTAGATATGGTTGTGTGTTTTTAATGAAACACAAGTCTGAATGCTTAGATAAGTTCAAAGAATTCAAGAAAAAAGTAGAAAAACAACTTGGGAAACAAATTATAGTTTTTCAAAAGGATCAATGAGGTGAATACTTTAGTAATAAATTTAGACAATACCTGAAGAAAAATGGGATAACATCTTAATTCTCTTTTTCTAGTACTCTATAACACAATAGTGTATCTAAACAGAGAAATATGACCTTGATGAAAATGGTTAAGTCCATGATGAGTTTTACTGATTTACCTATCATGTCATAGAAATTACTACCTATACACTGAACCGTGTCCCATCTAAATTTGTGAATAAAATAACACATGAGTTATGGATTGGGCAAAAGTCTAAACTAGATTACTTGATGATTTTAAGCTGTGAAACTTATATTAAGAATTTGACTTTAAATAAACTGAGTGTTAAATCTGAAAAATGTGTCTTTATAGGGTACTCAAAGGTTACTTGAGAAGGAATTTATTCTCAAGAAAACTAATGAGAGGAAAGTGGAACTCAATAAAGTTCCTAGACCACAAGATACCAAAGATGTTAGATAAGATGATGTGTCATCACAGAAAGTTGATAATGATGAGAAAGTTCCTCTACTTCAGGTGGAACAACTTCAATGCATGAGCTAGAGAGATTTGGTTTTGTCTTGACTCATCACGATGATGTATTAGTCATTAGTGATGATGAACCTAAGACCTACAACAAGGCTGTTTCAAATCTAGATTCTAATAAAGGGTTGGATACCATGAAATTTGAAATAAACTCTATATACTAGAACCAAGTATAGACTTCAATGGATGTATTTAAAAAGGTAAAACCTGTAGGGTGGTTTTCAAAAACAAAACTAACATAGAAGGTAATATACATATTTACAAAACATGACTAGTTACCAAAGATTTCACTCAGAAGTATGACATTTACTTTGATGAAACATTTTCACTAGTCGTTATGCTTAAGTCTATTAATATTATGGTTGCTATAGTTGCATATGATGACTATAAAATCTTTTAGATGGATGTCAAGACTGTTTTCATGAATGATAACCTTGTAGAGGATGTCTATATAGGGCAACCCTGATGGTTTCATTCTTGTTGGATAAGTAGACAAAGTATACAAGCTAGAAAGTCAATTTATAGACTTAAGCATGCTTCGTGAAATTAAAATATTCATTTTGATGAAGCTATTCATGAGTTAAGATTTATAAAAAATGAAGATAAACTGTGTCTATAAAAAGGTCAGAGGAAGTATGACTGCATTTTTGATATTATATGTCGATGACATCTTGATTACTAGAAATGACATAACAAACTTGCAATCAGTAAAGACTTGGTTATCTAAGTGTTTCTCCATGAAAAACTTAGAAGAAGCAGTCTACATTCTTGGGATTAAAATTTATCGAGATAAAGAGCATAAACTATTGGGCCTAACTTAAAATACATACATAAACAAGGTTTTGACTAGATTCTGTATGGAAGAATCTAAGAAAGGATTTTTACCCATATCTCATGGTGTATCTCTTTCCAAAGATATATGTCCTAATACATAATATGAGAGAGATAAGATAAGTAGGATCTCATGTGCCTCGGTAATAGGATCAGTCATATACATTATACTATATACAAGGATTGATATCTCATATGCCTTGAGAGTTTATAGCAGATATCAATCTGATTCAAATGGTAAACACTTGATAGCTATAAAAAATATCCTAAAGTATTTGAGAAAGACTAAGAATACGTTCTTGGTTTATGGAAGGGAGTCTAATCTCACTGTAAGAGGCTATAATGATGTTAGTTTCCAAAATGATCGAGATGATTACAAATTCTAATCAGGGTTTGTGTTTTTGTTTGAATGTTAGAATAGTTAGTTGGAAAAACTCTAAGCAAAGTGCAGTGGTTGATTCTATAATAGAGTCTAAGTATATTGCCTTCTAAGAAGCAATAAAAGAGGTTGTATAGATTAAAAAGTTTGTGACTACATTTGGAGTGATTTCATGTATCACCAAGTTGATTGAGCTCTGCTACAATAATAATAGAGCGATTGCTTAGGCAAATGAGTTGCAATCTCATGAGAGATCCAAACACATATCAGACAACACTATCTAATTTGAGATATTATACAACAAGGTAACATACCGATAACAAAGATTGGTGCAGATGATAATTTGGTCAACTCTCTAAAAAAGCATTTGTTGTAGTAGAAGCACGAAAGACATGTAGTATGAGAGAAAGATTGTTAAGGTAGGTTCCCTAGAACCAATTGAATTGGCATTTATAGGTGTAATTTTCTATTAATTATTAATAAAAGGATTTATTGTTATACAATTCATATATTATCTATTTATATTATTGTATGAATAATATACTCTTAGAATAATAGAACTATGACAAGGGGATTGGACGACTGATTATAAAAACCCTATATACATATTAAGTGTTCATTCTAGAAACATTTGTAATCTTGAAATTGTAATAAATAAAGGCACATGCAATTATGATGGGATTATCATAGTATTGAGTAACCCTATAAAAAATGATGATAGTTCTCATGTATTGAAGCTGTTGTAGACAGTTTTATGTAATATATGGGTGCATGTTATACACACATTTATTGGACTAACCTGACTGGAGGATATTCATATGAATGGTTGCTCAAATGTCTATAGAATAAACCCTTTGAACACTGTAGGTGCATGTGATCTTTTGATTTGAGGTCACTAGACAATCTTATATAAGGATTGGTATGGTTTTACATTATCCAATGTGTCATTATATTTAGAGTAATTATAAAGATAGTAATCAACAATACTGTGAGATACATATGGTTAATCAATAAAAGATTCGTCACTATTAAACACAAAAAAAGATATCTCACATGAGAGTACTAAATGAAATTTATGACTGCCTGAATTTGTGGTCACAGTGGGATAAGGTTGTAGGCTAAACTATGTTAGGGGATGATAAACTATATTGAAAGCTAACCTTATACCTAAAGACTTCTATATACCTTTTTAAAAAGCCAAACGAACTTAGTGTCCCGATTTATCACTATTATCCTAGGTATTCTATAGAGTTTGACTATCTCCGTAAGATACATTTGACCTAGCTGATCTATACTCTTGGTGTCTTTAACTACAATAAGTGTATCAACTTGGTCATCCAATCAACTATAACCCATAAAGCTATTGCATTTTGGGGCGCCAATAACCAATAATGTAGTGGAATTAAAATTATAAAAACAAATAATCCTAAAATCGTGAACAAGATACCCGTTTTTAAACATATTTAACGTAAACATTCAAAACAACCATAAGGTGTTTTTAGGGTTTATACCTACATTGGTGGCTTTTCTAAATTTCACCTGGCAAAGAAATGAATGCTTTCCAACCCTCGTGATCTGGCACCCTAGTATCCATGCAGAGCATAAACATAAGAGGTTGTCCATGAAAAAATTTGCTAAGGCTTTTATGTGCTAGATAGTTCACGGAAGACATAATTCTTTAGAGAACCCAGAGATTGGGGTTTTTTGAATTTGTATGTGTATTATTTGTATTAGATGTTTTTAACTCATGCTTATGATTTTTATTTATATATGTGCAAGAATCCGAGTGCCAATAAAATTTCATCCAAACCCAGCTCTATCAACACACGTGTACAGGTGGTATACTTGTGTACCACCCAACACACTTTAAACCATGCACAGGTGGACACAAAATTATGCCACCTGATATGTCACATGCATTGCACGGTTGGAAAAGACTTGTCTAGTTGTGCCATGTATTTTAATTTTGCATAGTGTCAAATGGCATATGACACTGTACACACTAAGTCAAACTTGGTCAAAGTGTGGTCAACTAAATTCTCTTTATCCGTAGATACCAAGAATTTCACCAAATGATCCTTACATCTGGGTTCGCATCAAGCCCTATATACATGTGATCTATAAGCTCTTTATTGAACAGGTAATGTATGAATTCAGATCGAATTTAGATACAAACTTAGATTAGCCTTTAACAAAGTATCATGACCACTTGAACGACAAAATTTTAGTAGACATCTCCTAAGTTTTTGCAACATCATAATTATGTGCATTTCAATCTTTCTATCAACCAATATCTCTTGAGACTAAGGCATAGAAACATGTTTATCTCAGTAGTTCCTCAGTATAAGCTGATACATTCTAATGACTTACATAGGTTAGGTTACAACCTTATCCTACAGTGGCCATAGATTCAAGTAGTCTTGAATTTCATTCAATATTCTTTTGTAATATATCTTTTCTTGTGCTTAAGGGTGACGAATCCTTTATTGATCAACCATAGCCTTTATATGTCTAATGACATAGTCGTGTAATACCTTTATGATACCCTAGTTATAGTGGTATTTTGGATAGTGTAAAACCATATTGATCCTTATAAAATATAGTTGGGTGACCTCAAGTCATAAGATCATATGTATCTATGGTGTTCAGAGGATTTATTCTATAGACACTAGAGCAATCATCTATACGGATATCCTTTGGTAAGATTAGTCCAATGAACACATTTACAATATGCACCCATATATTACACTAAGTTGTGTATAAATAACTTTGATACATAAGAACTATCACCACCTTCTAGTGGAGTCGCTTAACACTATGATAATCTCATCATCATTACATGTGCGCTTGTCCATTACAATGTCGAGATTACAGACGTTTTAAGAACGACTATTTAATATGTGCCTAAGGTTCTCACAATCAGTTGTCTGATCTTTTCGTAATAGTTGTACCATTTTAAAGACATGTTATTTGCACAATTATATAAAAAGACATATATGAATTGAATAACAATTAAATCCTTTATTAATTAATGAAATAGAATATTACAATTAGAAATGTTCCCTAACAATCTCTTATTTGTACTATAGTCAATCAGTTATATGTTTAATGCTCAATTCTGCTACATATCTATCATGTTTTTGTTGCAGTAAAGGCTTTATCAATGGGTCAACCAAATTATCATCTATATGAATCCTCTTTATTTATATATCACAGGATAAATAATTTCTCAAATCAAGTGATAACGTTTGAGTATATGTTGCTAGTTATCAATGTCCTAAAAACTCTACAGTGGTATCACAACCATCGTTTAGCATATTTTCATGAAAATATATACTTGTTATTAGTTTTGATTGATTTTATATGTTGATTGCATGTAATCAGATTAATTAAAACTGTTAAAATTGGTAAACATGATTTGCAATCATGTTGTTACACGATTTATTGAGTATCACGTACAATGTAAACTATGTTAAATTGTTGAGTGATGATTCTTAAATTTTGCTTGAGTTTTGTTGATATTTCAGGTTTAAGTTTTGGTTGAAAGCTATAGGTTTTGTGTTGTTGCATAAAATTACCTTTGAATCCTTTTGATTACATGATCTGAGGGTTGCCACTGGTGCGAGTAGGGTTTCGTGTCATATTCCCTTGCTTCAATGATTGGCTGGTCAAGAACGAGAGTCATTTGGATTTTTCATTGCTGAAAAATCCAAAAAATTGGTTCTAGAAAACTACCATGCATGACTTTATTCTAGTCATGCATAGACGGTACTGGGTAGAATAGCCTTTTCATGAATGGTGCATGACTAAACCATTTCTAGTCCAGTCGTGATTGTCTATTAGTGCATGACATGACTCTTTCATGGCTTTAAGCCATGTGTGTGCATATAGTGCACGGTTAGACCAATTTTGGTCTAACTATGCTTTTTTGTGCATGGTACCTCACCCTTGTTGCATTTCGATCATGCCTAAGCCATGACTCTAGTCATGCAACATTTTAGAATTTTGGTGAATTCTAGATGCACGACTGTACTTTACACTTGTACGTCCAATAAAGTTAAAAATTCTAGTTTAGTCTTGTTTAGTTAAATTTAGATTGAATTGAGATTTTCTTGAGCTTTGAGGTTGGATACAATTTTACAAAACTGTAGGGACTAAAATGTAATTTGACATTAGGGATAATAATAATTAAAAATTTAATTTTTAATTGATATATATATATATATAGACGTATGTATGCAAGGTGCCTAGTACACAACCAAAGAACCTTTATGGATGTTTCTTTATTTTATTTCATTTTTGGGTTGTAATTCCTAAATAGAGTATACATGTCCTATTTTTATCTATTTTCTTCTTTTATAATAAGTTTTTTTTATTTTTTAGAGTTTTATAATTAGGGAGCAAACCCATGTAATAATTGAATACTGGAGACAAAAGGACAAATGCGAAGACTTAAAGATGAAGATTCGCATAGGTTAACTAGTCAAACTTCTCCTGGCTCGAGAGGCTTGATATTAGATATAGTTGTATGTTAGCACCTTTTTTATTTTACATTGTTGAATGTATGTGTAGGTTTTATTTTTAACATGTGACTTAAAATCTAATGAGACTAATTAATAAAACCTTCAATTTAAATATTAAGTCTAAGATTTAATTTATGTTTTCCAACATGATACCTTAATTAGGCCCTTGTTTGTTAGAACCTTGTTCACTAAAGTAAAGGTTACGCTTCTACTAGGTGAAAAATAAGGTGATGGTCATGTTGGGTTTGATTTAACTAATTTACTTTGCTTATTCACTAAAGCGAAGATAAAGTATGTTAGAGGCATGAGTAAGGAATGCATTTGTTAATGTAAAGAGATGTATAATATCCACCATACTAATATCAAAAGTCATATTTGAGGTCACACGATTTGTTGAGATAACACTTAGTTTGAGATTTTAGGCCTTTGGTGATTAATTTGAACTTGTCTGCCAAAACGAAAGGGAAAAATTAATGCAATTGGGTTTCGGTCCATTAGGAAGTTCACTGGAACTTCGTGAGTATAATAGTAAGGGCTATTGACTTGAGGAAAATAGTAAGAGCATTTTAATTATTAAATATGTAAATAAAATAAATATTAATAATTAAATAAAATTGCTAATTCTTTTATCAGTAAAATGTAGATCATTAAATCACCATGTCAAACTCAATGTATAGATTTCTTCTCGAAAAAGAAAATAGGCTCACTAGAAGCAACTTTACTAATTGGTACAAAAATCTTCAAATTATTCGGTGTCAAGAGAAAAGGTTATATATCCTTAAAGGGTTATTGCCCCCTGAGTTTGGCCTCAATGCCATTCAAGAGCAAAATGATACTTTTAATAAATATCTTTATGACTTTGTGGAAGTTCAGTGTCTCATATGTCTCATGTTAACTTCCATATCACTTGAGCTTAAAAAACATATAGAAATGGATGGGCAGTCTATACTTAAATGATATGAGGTGTCAAGTATGTTGTGTAATTGCAAACTCTCTGAGAAAGGACAAGTTGGCCTTCATGTGGTCAAGATGATTAGCTACTTTGAGCTGTTGGTGAGTTTAGGTTTCATCATAAATAGTGAGCTTGCCATTGACCTAGTATTGAAATCTTTCCCTAAATTATGGCTAATTTCATTATGAATTTTAACCTAAACGAAAAAGAGAAAACCTTTGAGGAGTTGTTCTATATGCTCAAACAGGCTAAACAAGAAGTACGAAAGGTAGCTTCAACTAATGTACTTGTAGTTGAAGCCCAAACATCAAAAGTTAAAGCCAAAGGCAAAGGTTATGTCAAGGCTAAGCTTAGGCTTAGTGTGAAAAAGTAACCTGATACTACTACTTAACCTATAGGTGGTGTGCAAAAAGGAAAGGTTATTTGTTTCTACTATGCAAGTTAGGTCACTAAATGAGACATTACAAAGCCTTTCTAGAGAATAAGAAGAAGTAGGCAACTAAAGCCTCTACTTTTGGTATGTTTGTCACTGAGATAAACTATTTTCTTTGTTCATCCTAGGTTGTAAACACAAGATGTGGTTTTGATATGCAGAGATTGTAGCAGAATAGATTGCTCGCCAATTGAGAAGTTGACCTATGTGTTGGAAATGGAGCACATGCTGCTCATTAGCCGTAGGAGTTTATTATCTTAGGTTGCCTACTAAGCTAATTTTGGAATTAAAACATTGTTATTATGTACATTTCATTTCTAGAAACTTCTATACCCTAGTTTTTTTTTTTAATTTTTGCATTGTAATTCATATCTCATTACTGAGTAATATTAAGAGGTTTTCTCTATCTAATAGAGTTTAAACGTAGAAGACGGTAAACAATATATTTTATGCTACTATAGATTCATGTATATTTTTACAAATTTTTTTTATTAGTTTGAAATATTATTTTGCAAACAAGTTATACTCAGGTTGACATGAAACCAATCCGAATTGATCAAACTACCCAAAAATTTTAAATAAAATATTGCATAACATCATAATAATAAAAGAATCTCCAATGTACAATATTTTTTCGTTTGATAGAAAGAGTTTTCATTCATAAAATCTCTATTTCCTAATTTAAATCAACAAAAAAATAAGAGTCGTATCAACAAACACTGAATCTACGTGATCTTAAGAAATGTATAAAACTATTTGTAGTTTTTTTTTTTTGTGGTGTATTATAAGTACTACTAATTTAAATTTATTATGTTTGGTGTGTTATATTCATATACTTGTTAGGGTCAGTTTAGTTTGAGTAATTTTTTATTTTTAAAAATGAAATATTACCACAAAGTAGAATACCTAGAAGATTATTAGGTATAAATTATTACTATATTTGATAAAATTTGGTGAAAATTGATAAGTATAAATAATTATTGTATTTGGTTGGAGAAAATAAAAGAATACTAAGATATTATTTTACTTAAATGTTTTTGTGTATAATTATTCTAAAATATTTTTCATATTACTTGTTATATTAATTTAAAATGAAAGTATTTTGGTCATAAAAAATCAACAAGTGAGGATACAATTTTAATAAAATTAAGATTACTTTAGTAATACTTTAATACCTAAGATAAATATGGTAATCAAATTATTCTTTATATTATGTATCACATAACTATTAATAATAGAAAATTATTTAAATTTATTATTACTTAAAAATTAAATAAAGTAATGTATGTAATAAAAAAAAATTATCAGAGTAACTTTTGTATCCCTCCAACTAGACTCATGCTTAATAGTTTTAATATTTATGAGTCATATTCATTATATAGATTGAAAAATTAAATTTTTTAAACATTTGACAAGTTGTTAATCATGTTAGTTATCAATTACATTTTTTTAAAATTGAAATTATAAACTTATTTGAGTTTTTAGATATGATATTCTTTTTTTTTTTTATCCTGACAATTGATCATATAAAAAGTCAATAAGCAAACTATTAATATTAACTTGAAATAGAGCAATTTTTAACAAAAAGTTGTTTCATGTCAAAATATCTTTTTGTGTATTATTTTATAACAAATTACGTTTTTCCTTGATATTTGACAAAATGTATTATTTCGTAACAAATCATGTCAATACATGTTGTGTTTTGACACAACACATAGTTTGGATTAATAAGGATTGGGTCAAATCAACCTAAAAATATTTTGGTTCGATTTAGGGTTAAAATTTTTTTACATGAATCTATTTTGGGTTAGGTTAGGTTTTTAGAGTCTTTGACCCAAAATTTAAATTGACACAATACAAACACAATCCAATGATATGAATTGTCAAGTCTACTTGAGTAGCATTGTGCAAAAGTAATGTATACAAATGATGATATGTCACCAAGTGATTAGATATTATTTTTTTCTCTAATTTAAAATTATTCAATCATATGGTAATATATCATTATTTATTAAATTGTTTATGCATATAGTTTAATGTTATGGCAATAACAATTATAATTGCTGAAATAATTAATGAAATATTAAATTAATTTCACCATTGTTGTGTTGCATTTATGTTATGTTGGATTCAATTAGAATGAAGAAATTATGTATACTTAGTATTAATTTATATTAATGGTAATGTGTTACTATATAACAAAACTATATGCACAAATAATATAAACAAATTTGAATTAAAATGATGATATATCACTATGTGATTAGATATTGTTTTATCTCTAATTCAAATAACACAATCACATAGTAGCATGTCTCTGTGCATAGTTTATGTTCATTGTTTATATACATAGTGCTACTGATTACTCTATGATTGAAAGATTTTGAAATAAGGATAAAATAACACACAATCATGTGATGATACATTATCATTAATGCTCAAATTGATATTTGTTAAAACTATATATAAATATATATATATATATAAAAGTTTAGTTGGGTGAATTTATATTCGATTTAAGTATAATTTATGTTAGTTTATATATTGGATAACAATAACTCACATGGTCATTAAATTGTAGTTAATAGATTGTTGAATGATTGTATTAGTGTACAAAGTAATCATTTCACCTGAGATGTTATGGTTAGATCTGATACGAATGCGCGAGATTCATGTGATGCATAAATATAGGGCTAACCATATGTCATACAAAAAGTTATGCTGGTCATGCGTTATTTGTATATGGAGATGAATGATGATCAAGATGGAATCTATTGACTCAAAAAGTATTAGGTTCTAAATATTTACTTATTTGACTTGGATCTGAGTTCTAGAGTTAACTTTAATAAATACTAAAAATCAAAATCTTTAGCCAAAGTATAATGTAAGTCATACGAAAAGGCATTCATGATGACATGTTCCAAAAATTTCAAACTGTGATTCGTATATAATCGAAATTAGGGCTTTGATGATCCATGAGTCTAAAATCAATCTATATTGGACAACGAAATGTTATTACCTACACGAAATGTACGATTTGAGGTATTAGGTTCAATGGAGTATTTTTTCATCATAATTTAGGGGTTATGACACATTGTTAGATATTTACTATAGTCGTTAAGTTTCCATATACATTTTTAGATCGTATGAAAAGAGACTCATAGTTATGTCACAGTTACTATAAAGGGTCACACCAATAAACCTAGTTTTTAAGATAGAGAATTAGTTATCCAGGGTTGGTTAGCACCTTTGAAGAATAATAAAAATTGTATAAAGTGTTATATAGGTGCAAAGATAACATTTTGAAATTTAGGATGTTAGTGAGATGAAATTAGGGTGGTCAAGGTATATAATTGATATACATGCATGAAAAAACTTCAAATTAAGAATTCAATGGGTTAAAATAGAATTTCAAAATTGCGTATTGGGCGAGCATTCTAAAAGATGGTTTTTAGTTCATTTTGAGCTAGCTTATATCATTTTTAAGCCTTTCTTTCTCTCATAAAAGAAAAAAAAACTCTCTCCTTTCTCTTGAAACCTCTTGGCCAAGGGAGGATTTTTTGCTTGGTGGTACAATCTTTTAGAGGTCTTGCAAGTGAAAGACTTTATCCATCATCCTATATCAATATATGATGCAAAGGAAGACGTAAAATGGCTTAACCTTCTCTCATGTTCTTCCTACATGCTTTGATTCTTGTTTTTTTTCTACGTGCTTATTGGTTTTGCATCTCTTTTCTTCATCTACTCTTTCAAATGGTATCATAGATTGTATAGCTCTATGCATGTTGATTTTTAAGCCAAAAATATGTTTATTGTACATAAGAGTTTGTATATTTATCACATGTATGCATGCATGTTAAGGATTTGCCTTAGAATCATTTTTTTAAGGCATGTTCTCTTCCTGAACCTCACGATTGGGCTGTTTTAGCTAGGTTTTCATTTTTGTTTCATGTTATAGTGTCTTTAAGATGAAAAACATGTGATAGATGACATCTACATGATGAAATGTTCATAGGATGTATATGAATGTGCTTGTTTTTAACATGCATGTGCATTTTGGCGTTGATGATCTAATAATAGACTAAACCTTGGGTGGAAATAAGTCTTTAGGAAATTGAAATTTTTACCCTCATTTGGGCCCACGTATACATTTATACCATACTTGTTACACTCTAAATATTTTTACCACTTTATATGATAGGATGTCTAAATTGCCCTTATCTTCAATCTTAAGAAACCAAAACAAAGTTTACAGTATTATTTATTTTTAATGCATTGTGGAGAGAGAACATGTATAGATATTTAGTATTAGTATTTAAAATAAGTTTATATATATGTGTTAGATAAGATCAAGTGAATTTAAATTTGTTGAGTTTAAATTTTATAGATTAAATGTACAAAAATTGTAAACTCAGTTGATCTTATCTGTCAAAATTTTGGTTAGCGTCAATCTTATATTAAAGCAGCACATAAAAAGATAATCCAATAAATCACCCATGAAGAGCATGCACTGAAGTATTTGGTGTTGAATATGCAAAGAATACATCAATATATATATCCCAAGAATCAAAACAAAAATGAATTGGATATTCACGTGAGCTTGGAGGGAATAATTTTAAAAGTTTTAGAAGCTTACAAGGAATAACTTGACTTGCAGAGGAGAGATAATGCAATGATTTGTGCAATAGTTTCACGTGAAGTAAAATTTCATTTTTAGCACACACACACACACACACACACACACATATATATATATATATTCATTCATCTTTTGCACAACTATTTTAAACATACCATAAAAGAGATATCTATATTTAGCACAGATTTGTATGAAAAAAATTCGGTGAACAATCAACTGACGAAACTTATTAGATTTGTAGAGGCGAAATAATGACAGGATAATAGGTGAGATTTTTTTATAAAACATAAGTATAAATATATTGTATAGTACCAAAATTAATTTAATTTGAATTCCGCGTAAATCAATTTAATTTAATTCTATCGGAATTCAATTAAGTAAATCAAAATATTGCAATTTTAACAATATTGTTAATTAGCCAATTGTTGTAATGTTAAAAATAAAAAAAATGTCAGAAAACTGATTTTAACTAGGAAGGTTAATTTGGGGGGGCGAGTTGGCGGTGCAAATTTGGGGGTTGGCTTAATGCTTAAAGGGGTTGATAAATTTAAGGGGTTGGCATCGCCAACCCCTTTAGTAAGCTTTACATAAAGAGGTTGGTGCCAACCCTTTTATTTTGGCTTTATGGGAGTTGGCAACGGCAATCCCCAAATTAAAATTTTTTATTTAAATAAAGTCTATACCTTTTTTTTTTGCTTTATTTAATTTTATTTAAATAAATATATATATTTTGTTAGAAATATTTTTTTGTTAAAATAAATAATATTTTGTTAAATAATAAATTTTTCTTGTTAGTTATTCAATATCTACTTTGGTATGAACTGTGATATATAAATAAATATATATTTTTTTATTTGGTTAGAGTAAATATTATTTTTTAAAAATAAATATTATTTTGTTAAATAATAAATTTATTTAAGTATCCAACAAGTAAAGAAATACAGACAATAGTTTTATTCGAATATTATATTAGTTAATGTTAACCATGTTATTATAATAATGATAATCGAGTTTGATTGATCTTTGATTGATAATGATTGTTTTTAATTAATTTTTCATTAATTACATTAATGAATTAATATATTTTTTAGGCATTTGCAACCAACTACCAAGAGGGGGCATACAGATTCTATGATGTGTATAGATTCCGAGTGCATATGTCGCTTCGAACGAAGATGGACATTGTGACTATACTTAGGAATAAACTAACATTCACTTAGAGAGCTATTTTTCGGACAACCTATTTTGGACACTTTTTAGATTTGGTGGAGCCACGGTTTAATGTTGTTTTCATACAATCAATGTTACTTCGGATGATTAACTACAGAAACCCAGAAAAAGAAATATGGTTTAGAATAAATGGTGTTGAGTTTTGCTTCAGCCCTGTAGAGTTTGTGCTAGTCACTGGTTTGATTTTTGAGGAGGACATCAATGTGTCCAATTATGTTGATTGCCCCGGGACGCCTTGACTAAGAGAGGAATACTTTCCTCGTATTCACAGGTTGTTATCCCATGAGGAGATCAAGCAAGTAGTCGACGATCAAATATGGGGAGGCAATGACAATGATGCAGTGAAGTTCGCAGTACTGTACTTTGTGTTCATAGGATTATTAGGGGTGGACAATAGAATAAGAATACCTGATAATTTTTTGTATTTAGCAGACAATTTAGATGCATTTAGTCGGTACCCATGGGGGACTATTATATGAAATAAAACAATTGAATCGATGCAGAAAGATATCCATAACAAATATCAATATTATGTTGAACACTACTCGCCTTACAAAAGTCCGCTTCCACTTGTTAGTTATAATATTTTGGGATACCCGATTGTTTTCCAGGTAAGTATCGTATAATGAATAAAGTTAACATTCATCTTGGCAATTGTTAATACTACCCATAAATATTGTACATTTTATAGTATTAGATTTACAAGACGATTCATAATTTATCACCTCATATATGTCTGAAAGCAAATGATCAAATCCCTCGTATCCTAAAGTGGAAGACAAATGCAATATCGACTTAGGATAACATATCGAAACTTTGGAACGTTCCTCCAATAAGTTGCTCGTTGGTTGATTTACGTTTTATTATTCACTCCATCATTTCAATTATTTTTATAAATTTTCTTCATGTTTTAGGAAGGGATTATAGCTACATTGCATCTAATTGAGACTGAATGTAACTCTGAGTGGTACATCCAGGCTCTAGAGTTTATGGGAGAACAGGCTTCGTCGACATCATTAGATGATGAGTCCACAGATTTTGACGATGATGATAATACCCAGTTGATTTATCTTGTTCCCTTTCAGGCAGCGTCTCAAGGATCTTCACGGTCTTCAACTGCTAGGCCACAAGTCCCTTTTGTCCCTATGACATCCTTACCAGTACAAGATTTCCTTCCTCATGTTGTTAGGACATCTCGTGTTAGATAAACATCTCCTCTACGGGGGTCATCCTCTTGTACTGTATACTCACGAGAGTCATATAGGTCATCTGCTAATATACACATATCCTCTTCACAGATGTTTATCTCTCATGCTTCCCATCCTCGAGAGTACCAGAGGGACGAGCCCATAAGACACTCAGTTCATGGGACATCATACAATAGTGTCTCATATGATCATCTTTAATAGATTTTAATGGAACATGGAAGAGGCATCAGTTCTTAGATGCAATAACAGTACACGCTGCCATGATACACAGAGTTCCTGCATCTCCCCTCAAAACATTGATGTTTGCTATTGTCATTACTCCTGTATCTCCCCACGAAACATTGATATTTGTTGTTGCCATTGGTCTTGCATCTTTCCATGGAACATCAATGTTGCCACTGCTCTTGTAGCTCCCTACGAAACACTAATGCTTGTTATATTTTTTTTTCTCAATTAGTTGTTTTATGAAATAATGATAACCATAAATTTTTTTCAGTTAGATGACTCATCAAACGATGATGTTCAGCAAGAAGAATAGAACCAATTAACAACTACTTAAAAGCTAATGAAAACCAAAAAAATGTCAGCATTTGGTTGTATGCTACGAAAAGGAAAATAATTGGTCAGTCCATTCACATATCCAATGTAGGCCAAAAAGAACAAACAACCCATACTTAAGAATTATCTTATTGACTCGTAATTGGCTGGGGACTACAATGAGTTCTTACTATGGTATCGCTATGCATCAGATACTGATAGTCATCATGTCTTTCTTAGGTGACTAACTGGAACGACATCCTATGTAAGCAAACCCTTTTAGGCCCAAATTGTTAATCAGGGTCAATGGTTAGAAAACACGGTATGCACCATTCCTTTGTATTTTTTCATATTGGGTATCACTGTCAACTTATGGTCTTGCTTATTTGTATATACAGCACATCGAAGCCTTCATAGTAATATTTCGCAAATCTTTTCCAGATAGTAACTAGACAACTGTTTAGACTCATTTGGTAGCACTTCTCCCACAGTGCTATAATAAGTTCAAAAGGTTGGGTGCAAATATAAAGTAGTCATCATTTTTCCTAGATCCAATTAATGACATCTCACGTCTACAATCCGTCGAATTCTTTTGGCTGTGGAACAATGTTAATAAGGTTGTTTACAACTGTAAGTCGTTTATGGTATACAGTTATTGGTAACTATACTTATTTCTCTTCATTGGTTGGCAGATATTCATTTCCTTGAACATCGACAACCAACAGTAGGTGTGTGGCATATTGGATATTAACGATTGGAAGTTGTATGTACACGACTCTATCCAATATACCACTAGCTTAGAGAGGACGAAAACATTGATGATGCCATATAGGACACTGACACACCTAATAAAGGTGAGTAATTATTATGCATCAAAGGGAATTCAATCGCCAGATACTCTACCAAAGTTATAATATAGGTGTGTTCCTGACGTCCCAAAACAAGATGTAGCAAATGGGGACTGTGGCATTTTTTCACTTATGTTTATGGAATACCTTGCACGAGAGCATCCATTCAATTTCAGATTGAAACATTTTAAGAGACTAAGAATGCACATAGCCACTACCATATTCCATGAGAAGGCCCTCAGTAAGTATCTAGGGTTTATGTTTTGTTTATATGTTATCAAACCTTACTTAATTCATCGTACTTATTAAATTCAACTGGCTGGTGAAAATGCAGGTTTCAAGGATTTCGATTAAGGCATGACACATGAATTGGATTTCATTTTGTTATTGCTTCAATGGTGTATTTTATTATTGTTTCAGTGATGTCTTTGCATTTATTAATCATAATTCCTTTTGAATGATTTTTTAATGCTTATTCATGAAATGAAACAAATTAATAAAACATGTTAATATAAAATACATAATATGATATAATAAACAGGCCAAAGGATTATTTCCTACCCAAGGATTACTGTTTTTCTAAGTATCCCTCTTTAACTTTGAAAATCCTAAATACCCACCCATGAGTAGTTAAATTTAACGGAACCTTAACCCCTTAAAATTTTATCACTTTTCCCCCCCAAAACCTTAAAAACTAAAAGTTTTCCCCTAATCTAAGTTTTAAAAAATGATAGTTTTCTCATACGGTTTGGTTTTTAGATCTCTGACGTCAAATCTGACGTCATTATTAGCCGTTTATCCCTCCTAAAGCTTTCTCTCCCTCTGACGGTCTCTTTCGACCTATTTGGATGTCCGATCAATGTCGAATGAGGCTTGGACTTCCTTTTCCTTTAGTAGTCTCTCTCTACCCATTTAGACGTCTGTTCGGCATCAATCTTCTTCTGAAAGACGACAGGAGACGAAAAGCTTCATCGGGGAAGATGAAGCTCTTTGTCTTTCAGAAGAAGATTGATACCGAACGGACGTCCAAATGGATGGAAAGAGACCACCAAAGGGAGAGAAGGCTTCGAAAGGGATAGACGACTAGCAATGTTGTCGAATTTAGCACCGAAGATTTGGAAACCAAACCCTAGGGGGAAACTACCATTTTTTAAAACTTTGGTTAGGTGAAAACTTTTAGTTTTAAAAGTTTAGAGGAGGAAAAGGAGATTATATTTTAGTTTATTTTTAATATTATAGTTTATTTTTAATATTATAGATAAAATGATAATTTCACTCTTACTACCGTTAAATTTAACTACTCATAGGTAAGTATTTGGGATTTTCAAAGTTAAAAGGGGGATACTTAGGGAAACAACAATCCTTGGGTGGGAAATAGTCCTTTAGCCTAATAAAAAATCAACTATATACATAAAATGAACATCAACAAATAAATGTTGTGGTAATTCTATTATGCTGATTTGATCCATCGTCATCGTGTACATGTAAGATCCTAAACATAAAAAATTAATACATTAAAATCTGTTGAAAAATCCAATAAATAAATTATGAAAAATTAAACATGCAATATATACACAATTAAAATTACAATATCAGATGCAATCATAAAATTAATCATGATTACCTATTCAGTCGTATGGGTTACACTGTGAGTTCGACGACCTCATCGTTGTCTCCTAATTGATATGCAAGACTAGCCAACCATGGGCATTGGAGCTGGACTTGGACAATTTAAGCTAGTATGGTTAGGTTGATGACATATGTTGCAGTTTGGTTATCAAACTTCTTCTCCTTATGAAGGTATTCTTGCATGGTTGGAAGGACGACTGGACCTTCGTTGTTCTATCATTGGAGGATAAATCGTAGGCATATTTGATGGTGCCCAAGTCGATTAATCCCCTAATGGATTAATATCTTCTTCGTACACCCTACATAAATATTCAGTAGAGTAATATGTATGACCTAACTGACATAATCTAATAGGTTATTATATCTTGCAATAGCTGCAGCATGTGCACATGGAATTTGGGAAAGTTGGAATTTCCCACAATCACACGTTCGATATAGAAGATTCATAATGAACACCTGTTGTTGTGAATCATGAACTTTATATTGTTAGAGGTTGATTTAACAACCATATTGGCAGATTTGAACACATATCGAGCAAGTTTGTCTTCAACTCATGGTGTTAATGGGTGAGATCTCTCACCTGTAAAAAATAACTAATAAATGCAATGAAAACAAAAACATCATTAAAATTTAAGTCATATGTACCAGCCATGTTTCGCCTATTGAAAAACTGATGTTATATCGTGCTCCAAAGAAACTCAACTAATATGGTGATAGGCAAAGCATGAGCTGTCTGTGTCAAGCCATTGAAAGACTTAGTAATATTGGTCATCATAACATTGTACCGTCATCCTCCAAAGTGGGCATGCATCCATCTTTCATATCTAATGTCGATCAAATAGACTGTTGTAGCAGGATTTACTTAAGTAATTCTACTTATAGCAGCTTGAAAGTCCCTTACCCAATATGCCTTAGTAGCTTTTCAAAATAATCTTTCAATATGTTTAGTTTTTTTGAACTGCGAATGTATGTTACCCTTTTATATGATAATTACAAAACTAATGATTGACATGAGGCATTATGTTCGCGACCGATGTAATTATTGAATGATGGCAATTAGAAATAATGGCCAAAGCCGGCAAATCACCAATGCACATGTAAAAGTATGTCAAAAAATGTGTCCATGTATCTATTCCCTCTTTGTGCCCAATACCGAATGTGAGAGGGTAAATTTGATTATTACCATCCTTCGTAACAACAATAAAAAGAGACCAAAGATACTTTTCCTTTAAGTGTGAAGTATCAATGCATATCACTGGGTGACAAAATTGTTGGAACCCTCTTATTGAATAACCCATACACATGAAGAAAATCTTGAACCTATTTTTTGGGTTGTTATCAATACATGTCATGGTTCTTAGGTTTTTAAGTTTCAAATTATGACAATACTCACATAATAGACCAAAAGACTTTTCCAAGATCTTCGTAATGCATTTATTGCATATGTTTTGGTATGTCGTGCTTGTATGTAGGATATGTTAATTTTGTACCTATTTGTCATATCTGAAATAATTTTCTTCAATCAATAAATGCGATCAACCACAAACATTGACTTAAGTATATTCCCTAACGATTTTGCACCAATTTGTCTATAGTGTAGCAATATTTGATCCCAAGAACAAGTGCGTGTCTCGTCCATACGTCGTAAGACCCAATAGTCTCCATCTTGCTTTCTCATTGCTCATGTCTGTCATTTACATTGTGGGTGTACGCATATAAGCTCATAGCGTGTATTATCAGAGTGACTAACCTTCTATTGAATGCTTGTCTCTAAGGCATATGTTCAAAAAAATGCTTTTAATTCTGCCTTCGAATTATAAAAACCCATCACTTGCAAATGGTTAGCCCTTTGTGTTGCTCGATTACTAATACCTGTATTTTCAATATCAACTATAGGCTCAAGAACCCATTGAAATGGATTTGAATTATGGATGTGACTTGGATATGCTCCAATATTTATAAAGTCATGACTTCTCCTGCTCTATTCAGCCCCCTCATTACAAGCATCACTTTGACTTCTGCTAACGTCTTGGCTCAAAATACCATACATGTCCTCATCAAACCTTGAGAATTCTTCATCATCATCATTATTCTCATTATCTTCTACTTCATAATCCTCATTCATATCATCATCATTATCATCATCAACACCATAATTCCCACCAAACTCTTGGAAACTTTGTAGATGTGCCCACTTATCTGTCAAATAATTTTCCCTTTCTTCCTTATAAACATCTTCAACTTATTGATTGTCCCTTCCGCCAATTGGACTCCCGGTAATATAAAGTTTATGGTATCCTTGTGAACTCCTTACTACAACCATAAAAAACTTCATATCATCATCATCTACGATCTCTATTGGACTCACATCACTTAGGGTAAATACACGTACATTTGATTGACTTTGATCAAGTCTTAGAAGATAGCTTATTCTCATAATGAATCCTTCAAAATCAACACTTGTGTCAATACACATCTCTCTCTCATTCCCACCAACATATCTTGTCACATTGTCATCACATTCAATCCACTGGCCTCCGTAGTGAATTTTAAATGCAGTTTTTTCTATTTTGACTAGGAATAACACTAAAAACATAAAAACACTAATGTCTAGGCAAAGTTTATATACCATGGACAGTAACCATCGATGAACAATAACTTTCGAAAAAAACAATAATTTTCAAAAACATTTCATACTTAAATTTTTGTATTCTATAACCATCAATACAACATTAAATAATTAAAATAACATGAAATAACAGCATTAAACAACATAAAATTGAGCAGAATGGAACAAGAAAAAACAATGCTAAGGGTTGGCCCGCCAAAGGGTTGATGTCGCTAACCCATTTTTGGTCTAGAAATTTTCCAAAAATAAATTTTTATATTTTATAATTATCAGTACAATATTAAACAACATTATAACAACTTTAAACAATAAAAATTGCATGAAATAACAATATTAAACAACATGAAATTGAGTGGAATGGAAGAAAGTGTGAAAAATATCAGTTCGAGTGTTGGTGAAGCCAAGCCTTGCCGCGAAAAGGTTAGCGAGGTTGGTGACGCACGTTCTTCGTCTGGAAATTTTTCAAACCAGAATTTTTGTATTTTTTAACCATCAATACAACATTAAGTAACATTATAATAATTTTTAAACAATAAAAACAACATGAAATAACAATATTAAACAATCTAACAATATGAAATCACAATAAAATTTAATTTCACAAGAAGTCATGAACATGAATCTACCATATATTATTTGATTTTCAATTATTCATAAAGAAAACATATAACATATGAGCTTGAATCAAAACTGACCTGAATGTGGTGATTTTACTGTAAAATCTTTCCAACAAATGTTAATTCTCTAAATAAATCTACCAATTTTCGTCTCTCCTCCCTTGTGTCCAATTTGAATAATTTATAATAACTTTCTCGCAGGTTTTATTGTTCAATCACATGTGATCTCTGTTGAAGAAGTGTTTTTCTTATGCTGCAGAGATTCCTTCCTCGTTGGAATGTTGAAGAAAAATATTCTCTCTTTTTGCATGTAGGAGTTACATTAAAGGGGTATTTTGGAAAAATAAAATATTGTTATGGTATTTTTGTTTAGGCTTTAAGATAAGTGCTATATATATATGCACAGTTAAAAAAAAGATAAAAATTTCAATCTCTAAGTCTTGCCGGCCTTTCTAGAAAAAAAACATTAAAGAAAAGATGAAGTAACTTGTCAATAATACATTTAATAAAACGATAAATATAATTTAAACATATAAAGCTATACTATGACTGACAATATGATTTAAAAGTGTAATTAAAACATGTTAGCCTCAATAATCTAGTGTATTCCGATTAGTTTATCTTTAATTTTTGTTATCAAAGGTAATTAAGTTAAATAACATTCTTTTATGACTTTAATTCATCTTTAAATAAAATATTTACATTTTAGAAATTAAAAAAATAAAGAAGGTTTTATTAGAAAGGATGATAAATATATATCCAAGATTTCACATCCTAATCAACGTTTCACTTTATGAACATTATTATATTATTTAGTGCTTATTCAATGCATTCCCATTGTTTATATAATTCAATGTCACATGTGAAGGGGATAAAATACAGAAAAAAAAATTTGGATAAAGCAAATTTTTAAAGGTTATTCCGAAGGAATATTTAAAATTATGATTATATGGTAGACCAAATCATGAAATGATTCATTGAAATAAGATTACCTAATAATATATAATAATCAAATTTGTAAATGAGTGGGCATTTAGATAACGAGACACATGTTATAGTTGCATCATTTAATTAGAGGTTTCATTTAATATTCATTTACCAAGATACTAATTTTAAAGATGTTCATGAACCCCTTTATATATCCTAAATTATAGCAATACCCTTAAAATTTTCAAATATTAAAAAGTCTGTTATTATTAATTTTTAGATCTTAAGAAAGAAGGATAATATGTTAATATTTACTAGCTTGTTGGGAGTATTTTGGTTGTTCTAAAACTTCAGGGGACTATGTGAGAGATTTAGTAAGATACTATTTTTAAAATCAATGACCTTTACCGTCAGTTTCATGCAACGCACTGTACGCACATTCCCGATATAAACAGATTGCCTTTCAGTTTCGGGCGCTAGTGCATTAATTCATTGTTCTGCTCTCAGGAAGCAAAAAACTTTATTTTTCTTTGTTTTTCGGATCTAACATTTCCAGATTCTTAATTATTTAACAGCCCCTCAGCGTTGGTTTTCCGCATAGTTTAGGTTCTATTGTTTCCCTTTCCTTCCCTTTTCGTTATTCATTGTCTCACATTGTTCCTGTTTTTCTTGAATTTGGTTTAACAAGGGTGGGCCTGAAGTGGTGTTTTAGTTTTATGTAATTTTGTTGATATTTTTCTTTTTTTAAATCAATTTTTATGCTGGAATATGGGTTTTTTTTTTTTAATTTATTGTTGTTCTAAAGTTTGTGATTTATAAGACTTTTGGGAAATATTTAGAAGTTGTAAGATACCGCTTTCAATGAATTGTTGATATTCAATTTGGTATTGGATGGACTGTTTCAATAAATTTGTTTAAACTTTTTGTGAAAGATTGTTTTTTTCTCATGCATGCATATAAAAATGGGTTGTGGCCGATGTAATTGAAAAGTTTAGATTGAGTGAATGCTTTGGATTATGTATTTTTTGTTTTTTGTATTGGAATGGATGAGTTTAAGCTTTTATGATTGGTGTTTGGGATGGCTTCTTACTGTTAAAGGGACTTGTCTTATGTGAAGTAATTGCGTGAAAAGGAGGGGATGTAGCTGCGTGAGGCAATCATGTAGAACGGTTTTGGAAATTAGGGGTTTTTACATCTTAAATTGTCAGTCCAATTGTATTTTTTGCTGCTTTAGCAAGGGTACTTTATTTCTGTAGGATTTTATGCTGTTCTTTTCTATATTGTGTGCTTATCGGACTAGAAATATGCTATCTTGGTTTTGTTAGTTTTATTTATTTATCTTTTCTATCTGTGTTGAATGCTACAGATTAGTTTTTCAACATGCAGCAGAGGCTCATGAATGAGTTCATTTTCTGAAAGAAGCTGATGATCCTTGCAGACAAATTAAACTTAAATGAGAATGAAGATGCATTAGATCTGACCAAGAGTCTGTTGTTTTGTAGTTTAAGCAGAGATGAAAGGAGGAAATAATTATAGAATGAGAGGAAGACATCTTTCTCTCACGCTAATTACACTTCTTTTTACAACCATTTTTATTTGGGTTTGCGAGAAAAATCCTTTTGTTACAACTGTACTGCCAGTCCAAGATCAGTTTACGTGGTCTTCATCAGGTTTGTTTCTGGATCAACTGCCTACATGAATATGTATTTTCATATCTTTGTCCTCTTCTTTTCACTGAATAATAAATTTAAGGCAAAGAAAAGAGTTGGTGAAAAGTTTACTGGGAAAAACTATATAGTACCTAAGGCAATTGCAAAATTTGAAACCTTGATGTTGGGTGATGGGATCTATGAATGTTACCACAGAATTGTGCTTCTCTTTCCTGCAACTTCTTTTTTCTTTTCTGTGGCTTAGCATTTGATGAAGAAGCTGGAAATCATTCCTTTCAATCTATAAGGCCAAAGGAGCATATGCAAGAAAAAAATTCTGAATCAATAACTGAAGAAGAAACAAAAGAACCGGGTGTAAAGAATTTAGACAGGCAATTAACAAATTTTACAACCTCGTATATTCCAGAGAGGAAAGAAACTGATGGGGAAGGGATGTTTTCAACCAAGAAGAAAGGTAGTGTCTCATTCTCATGCCGTTGCAAATTCTGCTACTTGTGCTGTGTTAATTTTTTAAGCTCTCTTGTACACGATTGCAATCTGTGTTTTAATTGTTTTCCCCTGGACTTATGATTGTAATGACTTGCTTCATGATTGAGGTTAGTGTGAGCGAAACAGAGTAATTTAAAAGAGTTTGCTTATATGCGGCATTTTCACTGTCAACTCCCTTTAGTTTGTTTCTCATATAAATTATTGAAGGGGAGCAATGGTACATGTGCCATACTCATGTAACTATATTTAATGCCAAAAATGGTGAGACCCCGGTTTCCACGTGGTTATTTATAGTTAGCCTTAAGAGATAGAATGTGGAAACTGGTAACTTCTGCAGCCTTCAAAAAAGAATGTGGACTTTTTGTTTGCTTTACTATTTAGGTCCATTATAGTGTCTTCATGATAAGATGAATAGAATTTGATTAACCAGTCGTACAATTTTTTTGTAATTCTTGAAGGATAATGGTACATTTCCTTAGGATCTTCCTCATTGTCCATTACATGCAATTGCTTCTTACAAATTGATGGTTTGTCTGCTTAATAGTTTAAGCCTTCAGCTGTTTGTTTGCTAACAACCATTAGTGTAAATTTGCAACCTACCCATAGTATACTTTGGCTTAAATAGTTACCTAGTGTAGATTTTTAAGATAATAGAAGCCTTTCTCAAAACTCAGTACTTTCAGAAAGAAAAAGAAGATATATTTATGTTTATGTTAGGACTAGTGAAACAAATATGCAGTTATGAAACACTCAAGGGCAATTATGAAGTATGGATGGGCAGCTATGAAATGAGCAAATATAAAAGAGAGATTGAAGAAGGAGAGGGGAAGAAAATTTGAGTTTGGGCAATCATTGGTAGTGGGCAGTCTTAGGGCTGATTGGGGAGGCTTCTGGTTCTGGCACCTCCAATGGCCAAAATTGGAAGGCCTCGGCTCCTCAAATTGTCTATTTATCCTTGTAAATACCTTTTTATCAATAAAATCATTTGTGTTGTTTGCTGTGTTTTTGGTTAAGACTGGCGGGGTTCCTAATAGTTTATATTTTTCTTGTTTCACTTTTTTACAAAATTATAAGAAAGAGAAAATAATAAAATGCTATCTTTTGTATCTTCTGGACCTCAGATGTGTCTTTTCTGGAGTTTCAGCTTTTTGGTACAATAGAAAGAACAATAAATGCAAGAGATGCAGGAGGTAGAAAATTTAGTTCAACAGTCAAATAATTAGCCCTCAACAAGGTGAGGGAGGAGAATTTTGAAATAAAGGCATATTTATAAGAGAAGTTTAAAAAATATTGTTCTTTATATTTTATATTAATGCCTAACTGTCAAAACTGTCTAATTTTTGAAGAATCTTTTGTGGATCTAGCTATTTATCTTAATATTTTAAATGGTTGTATTTCTAAGGATGTGTGGCTTTTCACTTTGCAGTATGTAACTATGCCAAGGGTAGTTGGGTTTCCGACAGCAGGCGTCCTTTGTATCCCGGGTTTGGATGTAAACAGTGGTTATCAGAAATGTGGGCGTGTCGATTGACCCAACGTAAAGAGTTTTCTTATGAGAGATATCGCTGGCAGCCAAAAGATTGTGAAATGCCAGAATTTGAACGATCTGCATTTTTGCAAAGGTTGGCCTCTATAATTGATTGTTGTTATTCTTCTGCTTCTGTTTGCTTCTTATCTTTCATGGCCTCAATGGCATCATTCATACGTAGTTTTGACTCACAAATCCTCCATAGCTAGCTGTTTCTATTGAATTTCAATCATATGATATTGTCATTAGAAGCAAAATGTATGTTTAGATGATTGTTTCTCTGAATATAGCTTGTGAATTTTAGGATGAAGGACAAAACAATTGCATTTGTAGGGGATTCTTTGGGCAGGCAGCAATTCCAATCTATGATGTGTATGGCCACTGGTGGACAAATGATCCAAGAAGTTGAAGATGTCGGAAGGGAATATGGTCTTGTGAAACTACGTGGACATGCTCGTCCTGATGGCTGGGCTTATCGTTTCCTTGCGACCAATACCACCATTTTATATTATTGGTCATCAACACTTGCTGACTTGGTGCCACTTAACAGTTCAGACCCCAAGTCTGATGTTGCCATGCATTTAGACCGTCCACCAGCTTTCATGAGTAAATACCTCCAGCGGTTTGATGTTTTAGTTCTCAATTCGGGACATCACTGGAACAGAGGGAAACTTAGAGCTAACCGATGGGTTGTATATGTGAATGGAAAACCTAATGAAGATAAAAGACTTGCAAACCTGGAGAGTGCCAAGAATTTTACGGCTTACAGTGTGGCTAGGTGGCTTGACTCTCAGCTTCCATTCCATCCTCGACTTAAAGCATTCTTTCGGACAATCTCTCCAAGACATTTCCGCAATGGGGACTGGAATACTGGTGGTAGCTGTGATAATACCACCCCTTTAACCAGAGGAAACAAAGTTAAGCAAGATAGATCAAGTGATGAAATTGTTGAAGCTGCCATTAAGGGTACAAAAATAAAACTTCTGGATATAACTGCTCTTTCAGAACTGAGAGATGAGGGTCACATATCCCATTACAGTATCAAGGCAAACCAAGGCGTTAATGATTGCTTGCATTGGTGCCTACCTGGAATTCCAGACACATGGAATGAAATCCTTGCCGCACAGGTGTAGTTCCTGCATTATATCTGTTGGTAAGACATTAACGAATATGAACTCTATGATTCAATTAGGTGAAAATCAACCTGTTTTTGATAGTCAATAATTATTTACACAAGTCAGCTTTCTTGTTGATTGTAGAATAGTAAAGAACCTTCTTCTAATTCATTTCATATATTTGAAACAGCAAGTAGAACTCTAAAAGTTTCAGCTCTACCTGTAGTCGCTCAAATTCTAGCAGTCATTTGGTTTCTATTGTTTGCGTTTTGACTTCAGTCTAATCACATGCCAAATTCCACGAAAAGTAATTAGACAGCTAAATAGGAAAAAAACGTGTATAATTCACTTGCACAAGTCAATTATAATTTAAATCTCTTGCTTTAATTTTCTCATTTGCCATCGATAGTTTCTTTGCAAGGAAGTTTCAGATTCTTGTACACATAATTAATGACAATACTAATCATCTTTAATAATAGAAAAATAAATTGTCCTATTGATTTGAAAAAGTTTATATATGATCTAGTATCATTTTGAAAAAAAATCACAAAATAAATTTATACATATAATATTTTAGATTGCTAACTTTAGAGTGTGTGAATATGTTCCCTCTCAACAGAATTAATTTTTATTTATTATTCAAGTTCTAATGTTTCAAAAATTGTATTTATGAAGACTATAAATAGCATTTTCCAACTTTTCATTTTTTTTCATATTTTTAAATATTCAAATTCTAAATCATGAAACACAGTTGAGTCATAGGAATTTTTCTATCAATATAGTTATTGAATTAAAGGGAAAAAAGGATTGTAAGAATAAATGGAACAATTACAGAAAAGTATAAAGATTTGAAAAAAATCAATTTAAAAAAATAATAAATTAAAAGAATATGACATTAATAATCTTGTATGTTGCGTGCATATTGTTACAATCCGCTTGTTTTGAACATGTCATAGGATGTCCCAACATAGTAAACACACACAGCCCAGGCACTCCTATCCTGAAAAAATTCATTATGGATAAAAAATAATAATAACTGATATTATTCACATCTTCGAATTGATACAGTAGCTAACATATATAAAAAATAATAATTCCTAACTAATTCCTTATATACAAGGCTAAATAGGTGACCACCTTCCTAAAACTATGTTACAATTAAAAAAGGAAAATACATTATTGATATATAAAATTAATCTTATCTCTCAATTTCAAAATATCTCATGGTCTGAATAAGCAATTCAAAATATCTGTAATTGGTCTTAGTAATTAATCTAGAATATCCACACTTCAAGAGTCTTTCTTAAGCCGATTGTAACTTAAGTAAATCATGAAGTGCTAAAAGAGGATATTCACATGTTGGATGCCTCCCTCAAGCTGATGCTACCAATGGCTTGCAAAATGACTCAAAATTATTCATGTTTGAGTCCCTTCGTAAATATATAAGATAATTGTTGATGAGAAGACACATATGGAAGACTAAGTAACTTGCCTACACCTTTTCCTTGATGAAGTGACAATCCAAGCCAATGTTTTTAGTTCTTTTATGGAACATTGAATTGGATGTAATGTGCATAGTTGACTTATTATCACAAAACAAACTTATAGGTCGTGGAACTTCTATAAACAAATCTTTAAGGATAGAAGTTAACCACACAACTTCTTTGGTTGTTTTTGCCATAGCCTTGTATTCAGTTTCTGTAGATGATAATGATACTATGGGTTGTTTCTTGGATCATCAAGTCAAAGGAGCAATTCCAAGAAAAGTTATAAAGTCTACCATTGGTTTTCTAGTGGTTGAACATGTTATCCAATCTGCATCAGAGTATGCTCTTAAAACCATCTCATTGGCTTTAGGGTAAAAAATTCCCTTGATCTAGTGCCTTGCTAATGTAGCGAATCATCTGTTTTGGCATGTCGATGTAAGGTTGTCTTGGACTCTTCAAAAATTGACTTAGCAAATAGATTTCATTTGACAAATCAGATTGAGTCAATGTCAAGTACAAAAGTCTTCCAAATAGTCTTCTATAACTCCATGCATCTTTAAGCAACTCTCTAACATCTTCAGAAAGTCCATCTTGTTGAGGAATAGGTGTTTCTACACATTTCACATTCTCCATCTTCAACAATTATATCCTTGACATATTTTTGCTAACTTAGGTGTATTCCCTTTTTGGTCCTCTTAACTTCTCGGCCAAGAAAATAACTCAATGGTCCTAAATCATTAATATGAAAACAACCTTGCAAATGATTCTTGAATTATGCACAATGTTCTTTGTTATCTCTAACAACAATTAAATCATCTACATACACCAATACCATAATCCTACTATGCTCTTTGGTCATGGTAAAAGGTGAATAATCTAAAATGCTTTGTTTGAAACCATAAGACAATGAAGCTTCAGAAAGCTTACCAAACTATTGCTTGGAGGCCTGTTTGAGTCCATATAAGGACTTTTGAAGTTTACAAACAACTCCCTTATCATTGATGCATCATCCTTGTGGCACTTTTATAAAAACTTGTTTATCTAAATTTTCATTAAGGAATGCATTGTTAACATCAAGTTGATACAATTCTCATCCTTTGATTGCAACCACTATAATAAGATACTTAGCAGTTGCAAATTTTGCTACTAGAGTGAATGTTTCATTGTAATAGAGTCCTTTCACCTGACTTTACCATCTTGTAACAAGTCTGACCTTATATCTTTCCACTCACTACAACAAAAAGAGTATTTGGTGGTTTTTTTTTTTTTTTTTTTGTGATATTTGATAAAATACCACTAAATACCACTAGAAATCATGAGAAGTCAAAAAATTAATGACATATTGTGGCATTTTAAATAATTGACATTATAAAAATATTAAGTGGCATTTCTTTTAGGGAAATTAACTTAAATACCCATAAAAAAAAAAAACAAAAATACCCATCTTTATCAATACAAAGCAAAAATACTAAAGTTATGTGAATTGATGAAAACGTCCTTATATAAAGAAATAAAATGAATGCATGATTTCCTTGAAATCACTATTCAAATTCGGGTAAAATTTTCTTTTCTCATGGAGCTTCCACAAGGTGCATCAGATTGACTTTTCTCTAATGGTTTTTCTAGTTTTTCGATAATGAAAATGACAAAAGAGGTTAGTATATCGTCCCTTTTCATGTTTTAATCATTTTGGTATTAAAATTTTATCGATTGAATGAAGATTTTAGATGTTTTTAGTTAGAATTTTCAGTTTTGAACATTTGATTTTGTGGGTCAATTCTTGTTTTTTTTTGATAAATTGATTGAGGGATATTGTGTTAAAGTGTAGATTTGTTTTTCGTTGAAATACTACTTAGAAAAATGAAATTTTGGTCGGAAAATATGTATTTTAAGGGTTAGTGCTCCACCTCAGGGAATTTTGAGGTCCACGAGGTGGATAATCTTCCCCTTGGGTGGAGCGAGGTCTTAGGTAATCTCAAAGGGAAGAGGGAAATTCCAATTTCCTAAACAATAACCATTTTGAGGAACCTTGGAAAAGTTCATAGGATAGGGAAAAATTTTTAAATTTTAAACAGTAAAACTTAGAGAACTCAGGGGAGGGGGAAAATTATAAGTTTTTAAACAGTATTAATATTTAAGGAGACAAATCACGATTTCAAGGGCAAATTAATATTTTTTCTATTCTATGGTTTTTTCATGTGTAGTTTTCAAATTTTATATCATCTTTTTGTTTTAGGGTATTTTGACATGTAATTTTTAAATTTTAAGTCAATTTTTTCAATTTTTCCCAATCTAGAGTTTTTTAACGTATAGTTTTCAAATTTTAAGTCTGATTTTTTGTTTTTCCTATTCTAAAGTTTTTTAGCATGTAGTTTTCAAATTTTAGGTTCATTTTTTTAATTTTTTCCATTATAAAGGTTTTTTGATATGTAGTTTTTGAATTTTAAGTATTGTAAAAATTTTTCCTATTCCAAGGGTTTGTTTATGTGTAGTTTTTTAATTTCAAATTTGTTTTTTCAATTTTTTCCATTCCAAGGGTTTTTTGACATGTAGGATTCAAATTTGAGGTTTATTTTTTTTCAAATTATTATATAAATTGATAGATTATAGATATGCATTTCATATTGATTTCAAATTTTATGTCTGTATTTCTGAAATTCTTATCAAATTTGTTGTGATAATAGTTTTTTTTTACTAAAAGTTTTCCAAAAAATAAAACATAAGGACCCAAGGGGAGAATTAAGAATCCTTAACATGGCGTGACATTTCTAGGTATAGGTGACATTGCACGTGCAACAAAATACTATATATCCAAGATAAAATTCACATTGACACAACAATAGTTGGGCATTTCCTTCACTTTCGAGACACGAGACTCAGTGGAGTGTTGGTACACTCTTTCTTGTTACCACAGTTGTATCGAGGTGATTTGAGAAATCAGCTTTGGTTATAGATTAATGAGGTTAGCATGAGTTTTAACCTATTCGAGTTTACACTTATTACTAGGTAACACTTCAGTTAGTCTACTGGGATAGGGATATATATTTCATAAGGTGTCAGAGATAGGATTCATAACACCATTTCCAAAGAAGTCAGAAGGTGAAATACAAAGATTTGGAGTGAGTTTTTGCAACGAGGTCATGAGGGGATGATGATATCAATGTAGTTGAATTGACCCTTTTGTATTGTCTTCATATAGTGTTACTAAAGAACAACAAACCAAAAAAGGTATCTTTGGAGTATCTCCAATTGATTGATCACTTAGACGGATTCAATTCTTACCTGTGAGATGTACAGGTATGGGATATGACCTACTAATCCATGTGTCAAATGACTGAAAAGATATGTTGTAGTTAGATAAAAGATTTGCATAATACAATATCTACAAGTTTTCAATCGCATTCCAAGTAAGTGTATAATTATGACTAATTTTTATTGATTGCTAGAAAAAAAATATTAATTACGGTTATCATTGATGGAATTTAAACATTGATGTTGACATTGCAGTTTTGGATATATGAGATAATAGACACACTATATAATTGGGTGGATTTAGTTGATGTTGAGGTGTTTCCAAACATGTGTAGGTAGCAGACGAGAGAGATCCCTAGATGGAGCCATTTGAGAATTATATTCTTCAGTGATAAAGTCTCTAATTGTTAATTGATTAGTTGACTGATTAATTAATTAATTCAAAAATATTTATTCATATATTAATAAGAGAATTTATAGTTATTTAGTTCATATGTTTGTCTATTATATGATTGTGCGAATAACATACTCTTAGAATAGTAAAACTATGACAAAAGGATTAAACGACTGATCATGTAAGCCCTATGCACACAATAAGAGGTTATTCTAGAAATATCCATAATCTTGACATTACAATGACCAAGTGCATATATAATGTTGACGGGATTATCATAATGTTAATCGACCTCACCAAAAGGTGGCAAAAATTCTCACGTGTCAAAGCTAGTTGTTGATGGCATGTGTAACACATGGGTGCACGTTGTATACATGTTCTTTAGACTAACCCTACTAGAAGATATTTATATGGATGGTTGCTCCAATGTCTATGGAACAAATCTTCTAAACACCATGAGTGCATATGATCTTTTAACTTAAGGTTGTTAGACTGTCTTGTGTAAGGATTTGTATAGTGTGACACTATCCAACATATTGTTGTAATAATGGTATCATAAAAGTATTGATTAACCATATCATAAGATGCATGAAGGCTATATTGATCAATAAAGAATTCGTCACTCTTGAGCACAAGTAAAAATATATCATATGCGAATGCTGAAAGACAATCATGACTACTTAAATGTGAGGCCACAAAAGGATAAGATTGTAATCTAATCCATATAAGTCATTAATATATATCAGCTTATATCAAGGAACTACTGAGATAATAGACTTCTATGTCTCAGCCTCGAGAGATATCGGTTAAGGAAATGATGGAATTGTACATAATTGTGATATTGTAAAAGCTTATAGAGATATTCGCTGACACTTTATTATCTGGGTAACTATGACGCTTTGCTAAAAACCAATCTTGGTCTGTATTTGGAATTGATATGAATTTAAATACTACTAGTTCAATAAAGATCTTATAGGTCACACGTATTAAGGGGTTAATACAAACCAAGAGACAATCGTTTGACAATAATCTATGATCATGGAAAGAGAGAAACGTATAGATGTGTTTTGACTGGAATCATTTCGTGTGTACGATGCTATGTGGCATCGTGCAAATACATTGCATGGTTTCGATTGGACCCACTTAGGAGTCCAACTAAGTAAGGTTAAATGATGGATGCGAGTCAATTAAATGAGTTAACTCATAGGTAATGTGTTTTAATTAAATTAGGATTCTTCAGAGTCTTTGTTTGATAGAAAGTTTAGGTTAAGTTGGAATCCTAATTTCATTAGGATTCTTATACATTAAAACTTTCAATAAATTAAATTTCTTAATTTAATAATAACTCTTGGACACCTTATCACTTAATTAGTTAGAATCTTAACTAACTTAGGATTCATGTACACCTTATAAATAAAGGCGTTTAGTTTGAGTGAAAATTTTTTTTACAATAAGCCAACACATACATCCCAAACACATATCTTCACACTTAGAACCTTTCTGATGCAAGCTTCCATTGTCGTGACCTTCCTCTCACTTTGTCGTGATCCAATTTCCAAGATCTAAACAACAGAAGCCTTAGTAACCTTCTTTTTGGATCATCTCCCATTCGTGCTCTATGGGGATACCAAGGCGCTGCCTCAAGAAAGTTGGATAATGATCTTTACATAGTCATGTGAAGTCTTGAAAGGGCCAACAACGTAGATATAATTTCTAAACACCTTATGTGTGTTTAACATATTCATAAATCTATGAATTAAAATTGGTATCCTAGATGGGTTTTAGGATCTTTGATAATTTTTAAAAAATTTTAATTCCATTGTGCTATTGATTAACAGTGTACTAAAACCTTATAGTTTAGATATAATAGTGATGATTTATATGACATGTTTGATTTAATATGCAATTGTGATGAGCCATATGATTGTCTATCATCTTGATTGTATGGAATTGATGAAATTAGAGTTTATATGCATATGAACAGTAATATGTGCATATGTTCTTGCATGTGTGTGATGGATTTTAGTGGATCAAGTGTGGAAGAGACTGTTTGATTTATGCATATACATCCAAGAATCGTATCAATATGATTGTGGTATGAATATTATGCATTTTCGCTTGAATCGTAATAATGCCTAGAAGTGATCGTATATAGGTTGTAATGCATGTTTTCCGATGTATATACTTGTTTAGGGTTCTTTAAAGATATGGTCAGAATTGGTTGCTATGGTTATAGTGCTTATGTACGTTTATGTAATGTAGAAACCCTTAGGATGTGATTTCTATATTATGCCACATGATTATGTATGGTCTCATACACGCCTATGTGTCATTCTAAGAATTTTGAAAGTTTGAGAATCTTATGTTTATTTTGAGAAAAGATATGCATGGTTATGTGGTACAGGACATATGTGGTGTATGGATTCTCAGAAGTGGACGACGTGTAGTAAAAGACACGTGGCAAGTACATGTGGGCCTATGTGCATGGGGTGTGTCCAAGTTAACTCCCCATGTGCATTTGTTTTATGCACAGTCATGTGTTAAGTGTCATATGCCTATGTATATAGGTTATGAGGCACACGAGTGTGGATGGAAAAACACACGATCGTGTACCCCTAATCAAAGGAAAAAGACAATCATACCCTTAGGTTATGTGCACAGAAAGGGAAAGTTAAACAAGAAGAACAATGAGCCATCAAAAGATAAGGAATTCAAGAAAGGCATAGATTAAGTGTTCAACTATGTGGACGATAACACAAGCTTGGAAATAGTTGAATCCTAGTTAAAAGTTAGTAACCTTAGAGCTAGTGTCACAGATTTAGATACTTACCAGCTATGTGTGTAAGTGAAGATAATTGTGAAAGTGATAGGGTCAAATACCCATGAGACGCCTCATACACGTGGCACTAAGATGCATAGCTACCCATTTTAATTCAGGTGTGCATGGTAAAGATATGAATTTAGATATTCTTCACATAATCAGTAGGATACACCACATATATACCTAAGGTAAGGGTCATCTCAAGATGGTTAGTCAGTAATTTCAATCAACTTATATAATAAGGAAAAAAGCTGTTATCAGAGATTTTTTCGTATGATCAGGGTATTTCAGTTAGTTAGCTCGATAGGTTGTTTGACATATAAGCAAAGCACAACCGTAGCTTTCACCAGGGCATCATATGTGTTGATTTCAATTTAAGTCTTTACAACTTCCATGGATGATCCATATCAGGGCATTAAAGTCCTATAGTGTGACCATATTCAATTTACAGATGGAATGCAAATTTTAACATTAGTTTATTCATATTAGTTTTGGGTGCCAAGAGGTTACCACTTATTAAGTTTTACTCATGTGTTTCCTTTCATATGTTTTACAGGTAAATGTGAGTAGCATGGTGGACAGGGGATCCAATGGATAGTTGTGTGAGGAAAATAAGCAATTATGTTATTTCAATTTAGTTTCCAGATTATCAATCTATTTTATTGACATTCCAAACACAACCGTTATTTATACTTTATGCATTTATTTCATATAGGGATTTCCCATATACTTATTATTATTTTATGAACTTTTATTAATGAAGTATTTATTTTGTCATCTCTCACCTTTTTGCACGTTTTATAATTATGATCATACATTAAAGTTTTCAAATAGTTTAGTTGTGCACATATCTTTTGGTATATTCCCATCAAGGGTATAAATCTGGAAATGAGTGTTACATTATCTCTTTCATAAACATTAGAATTATTAACAAACAGTCCACTCCTCTAGGTTTGATTCAAGTCCTATATGCATCTAATCTATAAGCTCATTATCAAAGTAGTAGTGTTTCGATTCGAAGTGAATCTAGACATAGACTAATATTAACCTATAGCAAAACATCATGACCACCTGGGTAACAAAGTGTCAATAAATATCGCTTAAGCTTTTACAACATATAATTATATGCAATTCAATCTTTTCATTAACTAATATCTCTCAAGATTGAGACATAAGAATATTTATATCTTAGTGATTCCTTGGTATGAACTGATACACATTAATGACTAACACAAATTAGGCTACAATCTTATCCTACTATGGCCACAAATTCAAGTTGTCATAAATGTCATTTAGTATTCTCATGTGAAATATCTTTCCTTATGCTCAAGAGTGAAGAATCCTTTATTGATCAATTATAGCCATCATATATCTCACAATATGATCAATTACTACATTTATAGTTACCCAATTACGATAGCATATTAGATATCATCAAACCATACTGACCCTTACATAAGACGGTCTAGCAACCTCAAGTCAAAGGATCACAAACACCCACAGTGTTTAAAGGATTTATTCCATAGACATTAGAGTAACCATCCATATGGATATTCTCTGGTCATGTCAGTTTGATGAACATGTCTATAACATGCACTCATGTGTTATACTAAACTATCTGCAACAATTTTGACATGTGAAAATTGTCATCGTTTTTGGTGGGGTTGCTCAATGCTATTATAATCTCATCATCATTACATGTGCCCTTGTTCATTATAATGTCAAGATTACGAACATTTTTAGAATGACCACTAAAAGTGTACATAGGATTCCCACGATTAATCATCTAATTCCCTCGTCATAGTTCTATCATTCTAAAGACATTATTTTTATGATAAAAAAAAAATAGAAAACATATTAATTGAATAACAATAAATCCTTTATTAATTATTAATATATAATTACATCTATAAATGTCAAACTCGATTGACTCTAGGGCACTTACCCTAATAGACATGATGAATGAGGTTAAGATCTAGTTATCCAAAACCTTTTCAATAAAAGATTTAGGAAATATTACAAATGCCCTTGGAATTCGTATCTATAAAGATAAAACAAAAGAGATCATCAGATTATCTTAGAAATTGTACATAAAAATTTCTTAAAGAGGTTTGGCATGGAAAATTCAAAAAGAGGATTTTTGCACTTTTCTAAAGACATGGGTCCAAAAAGCAATGAAGAGTGATAACGGATGCATAATTTGCCTTATGCTTTAGTTGTAGGTGTTATGTATGCAATGTTATATACAAGCCTTGATACAACTTATACAACAAGTGTTACAAGCATATATTAGGGCAATCTAGGGAAAAACATTGGTTAACTGTAAAATCAATCCTTAAGTATTTAAGAAGAACTAAAGATCTAATTCTAAGTTATGGATGTTTGTAATTAAACATGTAAGGATACTTAGATTCTAATTTTCAATTAGACCTTGATGATAAAAAATCTACATCAAAGTTCATTTTTATATGTAATAGAGGTGCAGTTAGTTAAAAGAGTTCCAAACAGTCAGCCAGAACTAACTCCGCTATAGAGGTTGAAGATATTGCTGCTTTAAACGTGGCAAAAGAAGCTATATGGATACGCAAGTTTGTATGTGAACTTAGTATAGTTTCAAACATGGCTTATTCGATAACCCAATATCCTGTGAAAATACTAATGTTATTACATAGGCAAAGGAATCAAGGGTGCATTAAAATTCACTGGAACTAGAGAGATATTGATACAAAATACACTGACAATAGAGAATTTTGCTAACACACTGACTAAAGCGATGACATTGAAGCAGCTGGACTATTATCTCAAGAAGATGGTTATGAGATAAAATAATGAATGAATTTAGTGCAAGTAGGAGTTTAGTTATTGTATGCCTTAGAAACCATTCGTGTTATCAGTTTTAAGACATTTCATCTTGTATATTAGTAATTATGATCTATTAATAAAAGAAAACGTTCTTTTATTTATATACATAAACTACTTCTTTTATTTGATTTAATATAAAATATGTATATGAACTGTCTAGATAATTAACTTAATAAGTAAAATTGAATTATTGAATTGTTTACTACGGAGAGATAATAGTTGGACAATAATATCATATAGTAGACTACTCAATGTCTTCGTTGAATATCATGAGATGATATTAGTGTGAGTGACGATGATGGTTATGTTATTAGAGCATTGGTATGAATTAACAGTTAGTGAACCATTTTTCAAATATGACTAATAATGATAAGTCACATAGTCATTGAAACATATTCAATAACTCATCGTATGATTGTATTAGTGTACGAAGTAATCTTTTAACCTAAGATATTATGGTCGGATGTGATACAGATATGTGTGGTTCATATGATGTATAAATATGGGGATAGTCATATTCTGTATAAAAGGCCATGTTGGTCATACGTTATCTATATGTAGAGACAAATGGTAATCAAGAAGGGATCCATTGACTCGGATTTATTGGATTTAGAGTATCCATTGACTTGGCATTAATTTAGTTTCGAGTTCCTAAATGAATGTCGATAAATATTGAAAACCAAAATCTCTTACCATAATATAATACAAGTCATAAAAAGAATTTTTATGATGACATGTTCCAAATATATCAATTGACGATTCTTAAAGTATCGAGATTAGGATTTTGACGAATCATCCCAAACTCGATTAGGATTGGATAACAGAAGGATCTTACCTGCGCGGAATGTATGATTAAAGGAATTGGTTTAATGGAGTGTTTCTTCATCATGGTTTAAGGACTATGACATATTGTTAAATATTTACTATAGTCGTTTAGTTTAAGGACATGGTTTTCGAATTGTCAGAAAAGGGTTCATAGCTATGTCACGGTGAATGTAAAGGTTCATACCAGTAAACCAAACATTTTAAAGAGAAATGATTGATTATCCAGGAATGATTAACACATTCTGAAGGATAATAAAGATAACATCATATAAAATTATTATATAGGTATAAAAATAACGCTTTAAAAGTTAAAATGTTCATAAGATACATTAAAGTGGCTACTATATATATGTGACATACATGCACAGTCATTGTTGAAATTGAGATTTTGCAAGGACCATGCAACAATTATTAAATTGCTAACTAAACCACTAATAAAAATATATGCATTTTAGTTCATTCCATGTATTAGATATTCATTTGAATTAAAATCACTTATCTCTCTAAAAACTTTCTCTCCTCTTTCTTTCTAAGCATTTGACCAAGGTGTTTTTTGCTTGGTTTGGTGGATTTCTTTAGAGACTTGACAAGTGTAAAGCTATCCTTCATCATCTTTCATCAAATATTCAAGCTTGGAGTAAGTAAAAATCTAACATGCTTGTATTCATTGCTTTTTGTGTATATGTTACATGAGTGTGAAGCTATCCTTTAAAGCTAGCAATTTTCAATACGATTCATTTATCAGACACAACACAATACGAAAAATATTGGATTAAGGTTGAGTTTTTTAACACAAAATTTATTTTGGATCAACCTAACACAACTTGAAATTAAATCGGATAGTATTAAGATTTATACGAAAGTAACCTGACACGATATGACACAAATTGACGAGAATATTTTAAGAAAATGTTACTTTCATAGAATTTATTAAGAATAAATTATTGAAATATTGAAAAACAATATCAACAACAGTTGAAATCTTTATAGATTGTATATAGTTGTATATTTATATAATTATAGTTACTCATATTATTATTTATTTTTATTTAAATGGTTTATTGTATTATTAAGTAATAAGAATTTAATTTTGTTAGTTAGATTATAGACCTATTTTAAAGATTTTACTCATATTATAATTATATATTGTATCTTTATAGTAAGAATTTGAAATATTTACAGATTTTATATAGTTGTATCTTTATATAATTATTATTTTTTATTTTTATTTAAATATTTTATCTTATTATTAAATAATAAGAAATTGATTTAGTTAGTCAAATCATTGACGTGTTTTAAAAGTTTTATTATGTAAATTTTTTAGATCACTTGTCAATAAAACAAAATGTTATATTATGTGTTTTATTAATAATAGTTGGAATAATTTGATGAAGAAATTAATACGATAAAAACACTTTTAAGAGTGAAAATAAGAGATAATTTCAAGTCAATTTGAGTCGGATCAAGTTATTTCTTATATTAAAGGGTTGGCTTACCATTAAAAAACTTTAACACGATTTTAAATTAGGTCGAGTTAAAGTTGAAAGTCTCTTATATGAAACCTAAACTAACACGATACGAATATGATCTGATGACATAAATTGTCAGGTTTACTATCCTCCATCATTCTTTATCAAATATTTAAATTTGGAGTAGATAAAAATCTAACATACTTGTATTCATTGATTCTTGTACATATGTTACATGCATGTTGGTTCTTGTGTATATGTTACCAAATTCTTTCAATCTTTTTATTGAAATTCTATTAAAATGAAAAAGAAAATATAAATTGATATATATATGTATATACGCGCACTCGAATAATGAATCAAGAATGAATGCATTATAATTCTATTGTTTACTTATATGATTAAACGTTGACATAATTAAATCCACTATGGACAAAAGTATCCTCGCTATAAAAATATTCTATATAAATTAAAAATTATTATTAATTTTTATATAAAAGTTGAAAACACTAATTATCCAAATATTAATAAAAATTAATTACATAAATAGAAATAAATTTAATTCAAAATTTTAAATTTATTTATTTATTTATAGTTTAACTATAATAATATTTGGTCAATATCGATCGATGGTAATTAACATTAGTCTAATATGATCAACATCGATCAATAAACTGTTAACAGTGGTCAATAGTAAACAAAAAGTCAATCAATACCAGTTCACATATGCTTAAACATCGGGTAACACTAATTAAACATATATCAATAATCGGTCACGTCAATTAGCTATGATTGATGATGGTTAACTCTAGTTAATTGTTCAACTAACATCAATATCTACTAAATCTTAATTTATCAAATGACAAATGACTATTTTCCATCAAAGATTTGATAAAATAACATATTCTCAACTTTTAAGGTTGAAATTATTTTTCACCTATCTGTCAAAGTCTTTAGTTAGTTTTAATAATCAAAAGACATATATATATATATATATATATATATATATATATATATATATATATATATATATATATATATATAATTTTATCCAAATAGTATAATATGGGCGTAAATAGCTATCATTATTATCTTCAAGATTTGAAATATTACAATAAAACCTCACCTAGAAAAAACTTTGAATAATATTATAGGGTGTCAATGTCCTTTTCTAGAACTTACTTGGGGCAAATAAAATTTTCCCTTTTTTTTTAAGAAATTATAATATTCAGCTCATGTAGTTTGAAAGTATAATTATACTCATAATAGTTTGTAATATAATATTCACACCTCTAATTTATTATATTTTGTTTTATTTTAGGGAGTGTTACAATCATTTTTAAAACTATTATAAGATATATTAAAGATGAAAAATTTTAAAACACCCAAACTTTTTCCAAATCTTTTAAAACTCCTCAAATTTTTTTAACACCCCTCATATTTTCAAAAAATAATTTGTCTGTCAAATATTCAATTATACATTATTAACACATCACATTTATACAAGTACCTAGTGAATTTTTTAATTATTTTAATTGAAATTAATATACAATTAGGGATACAAAAACTATTCAATAAAATTTTGAGGGTTATGTGTTATTTAAATTAATTATTTTTTCATCTTTTCAATAATTTTATAAAACAATTTAACAAAAATTTTTAACAAATATAATAAAATGATTTTTTAGAAATATATTACTTTATCAAATGTTGGATAGGTTATGGGTACTAGATTTGGGTAGTTTATATTTAGAATTTAGGAAACAAAGTTTATTGAAATAATAAAAATATGTGTACACATTTTTAGTATATAATTTGAACATATAGATAATATAATTTTATGTGGTTAGATGGTTTTGAATTAAAGATAAAATAAAATTTAATCATATAATGACACATTATCTATGTATTAAAATTATATATTAAAAATATGTATATATAATATTACTCTTATTAAAATAACAAAGAATTAATTTTGTTTTGGGTTTACGATATAGGATTTTTTAAATTATTTGCACCTCTCATACGAGAGAGTGATTTGGATTATTGTGTAGGTTAGAAACTCCAGGGCAAAGTTAATTAATTCGTGTCATCGTTTTTTCTCACAAAGCTTTTTCTTTATCAATAAGCATTTGTATGAAAAATGACTCTTGACAAAATTGTCGCCTGAGGATTTTGTGGATAAAATGGTTGCTCAAATTGGGAGATCTTTGAGACCTTACAATCACGAAGAACATTTGAGAATTAGGAGAAAGGTGAATAATGGAATCGAAGACATTATTATCTCTTGGAATTGAGACTAATTAGCAAGAAGAGAAAATCTACCTTGAATTCCAGAAGAGTTTTATAAAAATGAAAGAAAGGGCAAATTTGGAATTACAAGCAGTCAATTACGTTTTTGCCGTTGGTCAACGGGCTCAAGGGGAGAAAGTGCAAATCTTCAAAATCTAAAGGACACGTCGACGTTTCACATAAATCGCTAACCCAAACTGGCCTCTCGAGGCCGCTTGCTTCTATATTCGGACGTGTATGCTCTTTTTGCTCTCATCCTTGATACGATACAGTTTCGCGAACACCTCTTGTTGATCGACTCTGATCCGGTACGCTACTAATAATGTTCTGTTCTCGTTTTCTGTGAGTTTAAGTTCTCGCCGCCGTTAGATCTGGCGAAATATCAATATAATTCTGTCGTTTACGCGTGTTTTTGTTCAATTCTATAGTCGATCTGTATGTGTTTTGGGTTTTATTGCTTTTGTTGATTCAGAATCGGTGTTTTAATTTGTAGAGCTTTGTTGTTCTGTTACTTGAATTCTTATTTATAAGCTTTTATTTTAATTTTCTAGAAGGTTGCTTGAGCATTATAGTTGATAATTTTTGGATCTGCTGAAGCTTGTTTGTAATGAAGAGATTACTTAAACTGTAGTTGAATTAAACAAACACTTATTTATGTTCCCTGTTTTTGAGGCATCTTGGAATTGTGTTTTTTCTAAGGTTTTTTTTCTTCAATTGTCGATTCGGTTAAGTTCAAGTTGTGGAATTTTCATTAAATTCAGATTGAATGTTGGTATGCTGATTTTATAGAAAAGAAAGATATTAGCGAATGATTTAGTTTTTTTTTTTTCATTGAGAGAAACTGGTTTAATCAAGGGAAGAATATTGGTGTTTTTGTTAGCTACTGCTTCTTTTAGATTTCCAGTAAATTCAAGGTTTTAGCCTCGATGAGATCAAGAAAGTTAGCATCTTGGCGATTTGTGGATAGCTTTTAAATTCCAGAGCAGGTTTTAGAAGGCTTTAGCTTGTATGAGCATGTTTTTGCAAAACATATTTCTTACTTCGTTGCTTACAATTGCACTAGACTATGAAAGAAAGTAGCTGTTTACTAGCGAAACAAGTCTCTGTTGGTAACATTGGAACCTGTAGTCACTTAAATAGAATCCCAATCATGCTTGTGGAGATACTTGTTTATAAATTGTAAAACATATCTCCATAACCACTTTGGTGGGAATTTAAAATGTTTTTTTTTTTCACTAAGTTTCCTGCAACAAAGTAATTTTTTTTTTTGGCTAGCTAGACAGTCTTTCCACAATTCATTCCTTGCATAGTTTTTGTGACTTCTTTGCCACATTGATGGGGATTTATAATTGGGAGAGAAAATACAAAGAGTATTTTGATATGACTGAATGTAAAGAGTAACTCTTCTTCCTTACTAGAGGCATGCCCATATAATCAATTAGTAGACTCTATAAATCATTAATGCTTGGATTGCCACCTAACATTGTACCAAAGTTACCAATATTAGTTACTGTCCCCAGGTTTTCATATTAAAAGAGTACAAAGGTACTACAGGGGTCATTCACCTAGCTGATAATCAACTCAAGAAGCTGATCCTACTATTATCCTTTCGTGTATATTGATGGCACCAATAGAACTTTTGGGCTTGGTGGTTTACAAAATATTTAACCATTTTGATACGATTAAAATCTTAGATTCATGTCCCAATTATAAGAAAATAGTTAATTGCAATTTTGGGACAGGTTTGTTGTTTTAAAACCCTTTACCAAATCTTAATCCATAGATTGTGCAACATGCCTACATTGAACATACAAAACCTAGGTAACAAATAAAAGAGAAAACAGATTGCTCTAATTGTTTTCTTTGAAATAATTTCTGCAATTAAAACTTTCCTCATATGAGCTACCTTGTGATGGATGTTAATTGTGGATCCTAAGTGATTTAGCCATATGTGTGCCATACTAAATCTCAAAATTCTCTTAACTGGTATCTTTTTGTCTCAAATATATGGTGTAATCGGATGTAGAAAAGATTTGAATAATGTTTGAGCAATTTGTACTCTATTTTTGGCATTCTAACTTAATGAATAATATTGATCCATGATGTTGAATTCATGTAGACAAATTGGAATTGAGAGGTAAGGTATAAGAAGCTACTACTGTAGGAGTTCAAGGGGTAATAAAAAGAAGAAATATCAGGAACGATGCCTGCTCAGAAGATTGAAACTGGTCATGAAGACAGTGTTCATGACGTAGCCATGGATTACTATGGAAAGCGTGTAGCCACAGCTTCATCAGACACCAGCATTAAGATACTTGGTTTGAGCAACAACTCTGGCTCTCAGCACCTTGCTACACTGAAAGGTCACAGAGGTCCTGTTTGGCAGGTTGCTTGGTCACATCCCAAATTTGGGTCAATTCTTGCTTCCTGTTCCTATGATGGCCAGGTGATAATCTGGAAGGAAGGCAATCCAAATGAGTGGATACAGGCTCATATATTCAATGATCATAAATCATCTGTGAACTCTATTGCTTGGGCACCTCATGAACTTGGTCTCTGCTTAGCTTGTGGATCTTCTGATGGTAACATCTCAGTTTTTGCTGCAAGGGCTGATGGTGGTTGGGACACTACCAGGATAGATCAAGCCCATCCAGTTGGAGTAACATCTGTTTCATGGGCCCCAGCAATGGCTCCTGGTGCTTTAGTCGGATCTGGATCACTGGAACCAGTTCAGAAACTGGCATCATGTGGTTGTGACAACACTGTAAAGGTTTGGAAGCTTTATAATGGAATTTGGAAGATGGATTGCTTCCCTGCCCTTCAGATGCACACTGATTGGGTGAGGAGTGTAGCATGGGCACCCAACCTGGGGCTTCCAAAATCCACAATCGCAAGTGCTTCACAGGATGGTACAGTAGTTATATGGACTTGTGCTCGGGAAGGAGACCAATGGGAGGGTAAGGTTTTGAAGGACTTTAAGACACCAGTTTGGAGTGTCTCATGGTCGCTGACTGGAAATTTACTGGCTGTAGCTGATGCCAACAACGTTACACTATGGAAGGAAGCAGTTGATGGAGAGTGGCAGCAAGTGAGTGTAGTTGAGCCACAGATTTAAGGTTTCTCTGCTTTTATCATTTTCAGTCATTGTATTGTCCTTTATCCGTTGTATTGTCCTTTATCCAAATCGAAGTTGAAACAAACTAAACTAGTGTGTCTTATAACTATATTTTTTGTATTGGTTTTGTGAGCACTTGAAGTGTATGGCTAGTCACTATTTGCTTGCCAGATTTACAACCAAGGAAAGGTATTGTTCATGATTATGTGGATGTCTTGAATTAGGTTGAACTAGCCTCGTGTGATCAATTCATGTATTCGTTTAGCTCGGATTTTGCCAGGGTTTACCCGGGAGGACAAAGAAGTGACAGATTGACATGTGGGGAGATTAATAAATTATTATTTTTATTATTATTTATTTACTTTTTGCAGCTTCTCGCTGGTGTTACAGGAAATTCGGTTTATGAATTTGTCAGGGAACAGGTTAATGTACGCCCTTAATATATTGTATAACAGTAACGTTATTCCTGTAGAGTTGGTAGTTTGTGTCATTTGGTTATGTTTGTATTATATTAGTTTAAATTTTGTGTTAGATATTTTTAACTTTAATCTGACTCGAATTATAATTATATTAAAATTTTTTAATCGTATCTCATTCCTTAAATATTTGAATTGATCCAATTTGTCTTAAATTGATATGAAATTATTTATTGTTTTTGTTTTCAAAAGTATTTTTATTGTTTTAATTTTTTTATCAAATTATCTCAATTTACTATTAATAAAATATATAATATAATATTTTGTCTTGTTTATAAATACTCTAAAAATTACATACTAAAAGCTTTAAAACATAAATAATCTAACTAGCGAAATCACATTTTTACTATTTAATACTAAAATAAAATATTTAAATACAAATAAAAAATATTATGAGTAATTATAATTATATAAAGATATAACTATGAGGCTGTTTGGTTAGAATGTTTTAAATATTGTTTTGATAATCTATCTTTTATTATATACATGCTCTTGTTTGATTTATCAATAATAAAATATTACAGTAATATTTTATTACTAATACTAACATGACAGGTAATATAGGTTTTTACTTTAAGTATTAAAATATTACTAGGGTAATTTTAATTTTATGATAATTATATTATTATTTATTAATTTTTTAAGACAAAAATAAATTTATTTTTAATTAATATAATAAATAATATAAAAATATTTAAAAATAGTTATATTTAAGGACATTTAAGTAAAATAATTTATTAGTATTATTTTATTACCGTTAACCAAACATATTAATTATTTATATCATTCATTTTTACTAAATTTTATCAACGTAGTAATCATTTATACCCAGTATTCTATCTTCAAGGTAATCTCTCTATTTTAGTAATAAAACATTATATAAACCACCGATGATATTGTCTTTCAATATTTTTATAATTTTTTTATAATAAATTCTCTTAAAGTAATATTTTTCCAAAATATTCAAATCGATTCAAATTGTATCGAATTACTATCACGTGGTCCATAGCACTACCAAATTTAATTTCGAATCGTACTAGATTGACTCAAAATAAATTTTATATCAGAAAAACTTAATCTTAACTTGATTTTTTGATTATGTTATATCAAATTAATGAATCGTATTAAAAATTATCAACTCTAACTCCTTGTATTGTTATAATGTGATCTGCAACTTCATTATCTCTTGTAATAAAACATAACTGGTAACGTTGTTCTTGCAATGTCAAACTTTATTTTAACTATTTTTTCTCTTTTTTCACCACCTTTTTTCTAAGTCTTATGAAACTTTGGTGGACCTTCTAATATGGAACAATACAAATCAAATGGCCATTTTAAATGGACTAGACCACGTGTTTCCACCCAGGGTTTGATAAAAATCTAAACTCGTATATTTTAATTTTTAAAAATTTAAATATCTACTATTTTATTAAAATACGTTGTTAAATTAAGAATAAAAATGTTATTTAGCTAAAAATATTAAAAGCCCTAAAATTTAATTACATTTTCCCCCATTAGTTTATAAAACTTATTTTTCCCTTACTCAAAATTTGAAAAATAATCATTTTTCCCCTAAGGTTTTTCTTTCCCTTCTCTAATGACAACCATAGTACCGGCCAACCCGCCTTTGCTATAATCTTTCTCTCTCGCCTCACCATCCATTTTTTTCAGATAAATTAAAACGATTTATCTTTGTTCATCTAACAAAATTAATGATAATGCTTATGAAGTGGACTTACTTGACAACATAGGAATTTCTAAAACCTTTAACGTAGTTGATTTGACAAAATTCTACTCCAATGAAGACTCATACAATGATAACTAGCAGACGAGTTCTTTTCTAGTAGAGGAGAATAATTGAAGACCATAGAAAGAGGGTGGTAAGATAGAAAGTGTTTAAAATGTTGAAGAAATGCCCCGAAAAAAGGAGGATGACATGACACATGATGTGGCACTCAAGAACGAGGTGGTAGCTTAATTGGCATGTGGCATGATGATATGGATGTGCATGATGATGTGGGAGCTATATAGAAAGCCTTATGCATGTGAAATAAGGATTTCTAATTCAATTTAGTTAATTGAGTCTTTTATTAATTTTAGTTTTCTTAATATTTTAAGTGTCCATTTTAATTTAAGAAATAAAGAGTTTTTATGAATTATTATTTAGGAAAACTCAATTTTAATTAGTAGTCTATTAATATTATTTTTTAAAAGTCTAAATTTCCTAGAATTTGGATAACAAAAAAAAACTCAAAAAATGTAACACACACAATTTGGATAACAATAAAAACTCAAAAAATGTAACACACACAATCTTTGCATAACGAAAAAAATTCTCTATTCTTCTTTCTACTCTCTGTACTCCAGTGCTATAGAAGAAACCAAATCACTCTAAATAATTTAGTGCATAAAATAGCAAAGAGTGTTGTGGAGATAATTTTGGCAAGCTTCAAATCATCAACGAATTGGCTTTATCGTCAAATCCACTCAAAATAGAAACTGGGTACATCAAATTTTGATCTTATATATTAATTCTAACATTAGTATCAGAGTCTAAATTAGGTTTATGATTGAATTAAAATCATGTCTATATATATTTCTGTGTAGTTGATTTTTTATATATGATTTTTGGCTTAATTTTTTGTTAAAATCAGAATTTAGGGTTTATATAAAATTGATGCAATCTACATGAAATTATTGCCTAAAATCATGTTAGGATTAATCTTGGATGATTATTACATGATTTCTTTGTGAAATTGCATGGAATTAAACCTTGAATTGACAAAATCAGAAGACAAAAATGCATAGGAAAATTGTTACTACCTTTGCTTATGTTCTATTGAATTTTGGCGAGTTTCGATTAGATTTTTGGTTCGAATAGGATCAATGATTAAAGCTCGCCCAAAGCTTTAACTTTTTGTCGTCATTTGTTAGTTGAAAGATGACAAATTGAAATGGCCAAAAGTTAGCGCTCTTAGGCATTGTAGGTTTGTAATTAGGTTTGAAAAACCCAATTGGCTAACTTGTTGGTCAATGGGTTGCCCAAACTCGTCGTTAACAGGTCAACCTACCTGGTTAATCATGTGGCTTGACTAGGGTCTACACCCATGAGTCAGTTAACTGATCAACAATCAATGTTTGATCAATCAATGGTCAACGATTAATGTTTGACTGAATGCCAATCAAAGTCTAGCAATGGCACGTGCCAACACGTGAAGAGTGTTTTTTAGCACGTGGCAGTGTGTGTAACATTGTTCCAATACGTGAAGGCACATAAGGACACTGTTTTAACATATGGTAGTGCGTGAAAGCTTTTTTCGGCGTGTGAGTGCACGTGGACCCTTCCCACTAGCACATGGCAATGTGTTCCCTCTCAGATCGATGTGTAGACTTAAAATTAGTGGGTCCCATTAAATGTAAAAGCTTGTATGACCTTTTTTAATTCTAAGCAAAGTCATAATGTTGTTTCCAGGATATGTTTTAAATTATACAATGCTTATTAACATGTCAACATATGTTTCTTTGTATTATTATGCATATGTAATTTATTTTTAACCACCTTTATGTATAAGATATGCACGTTAACTAAAGACCATTATCTAAACTGCAAAATGAGGTAATCTTATAATCTTTACATACATACTAGGATTACAACCGGGAGATATTATGATTTAAAATAAGAGGGCATATTCTTAACCCAAAAGGAGAGGATATATGGTTTACTAATGTTCATGTCTAACACATGGATAAAGTACAACTTGCTGAATAGCAAAACATTGTAATGAATATGAGAAAATCCACAACTCTGTCTATTTTTCCAAATCAATGGAGTGAGAGACATGTGGGCTATCACAAACAATATAGGAACTTTATCATGGATAAAGTTACTCCAAGGATTGTTAGGGATCAAGAAATGGTCTTTCACTACCCCTTTTCTCCAAATTGATATAGATATGAAGATCGGTTAACAATTAGAATGCTTTGTTTTAATGATTATAAGCTTTAATAAAGGATAGTTCAAAAGCTAGAGCTAGTCATTGTTGAAATGTTGTTTGGATTTTGTGTAAATAACCTTTTATATTAGATTTTTTTTTTTTTTTGTATTGAACTCTACTGCATTATATATAAATATTGAATCTGTTCTTGTCTGTTTGTTGATTCAATACTTGTTATATTGTTTTGTGGGAATTTTGAGATGGATAGAATTTATTATAATTCTCATCTAGAATTAACATTGGCGTAAATAGATCAAATTTTAAAATATCAAACATTTGAATCATATAAGATGATTGGGAATATAGTGAACTTTCGATTCTATGTTTTATCAATATATTTTTTAGTTTTAATGCATAATTGTGACAATAGATATGTATATGCTTTCATTAGTTGATATTGTGTTTAATATGTCTCTATAGTCTTATGATCAATGGCTTCGAAAAATATCATTGTTGATTTGAATAAAGGAGAGAAATTGAGCAGAGACAATTATAATATCTAGCATTTGAGCATGCATTATATCCTTGATGAAAAAGAGGCCTTGGAGCTATGAATTAGGAAATACAAGAGTCTCAACTAGTTAAAAGGTAACATCCTAATAATGTCCAGCACAAGTGTGACATGGACGTAGATCACACATGGAAAAAGAAAAGTCGACTACATGAAGAATTATGATCAACTCCATTAATAATGATCTAGTTTATGAGTGTGAGCAATATAAGACTACACATGCCATGTGGGTCGCATCAAAAAAAAAGTTTGGAGGAACCACTGTCCCCAAGATGTGGAAAACGAACAACTCGACTACGTGAGGAATTTTGATCAGTTAAATGATGACCTAGCTTATGAGTATGAGTAATATAATACTACACATGCCATGTAAGTAGCATTAAAGGAAAAGTTTGGAGGAACCATTGTCTATAAGCTTAGATAGCTAACTATCAAATTTGAAACTTATAAAAAGATTCCCAACAAACTAATGAAATAACATTTAAAGGAAATGTCAAATATGATAATAGAGCTCAAAAAGGCTAGGCATAACCTAACCAATGAGTAGCAAGTACAAGTTGTTTTACGATCTCTGTCTAATAATTGAAAGTACATGAAAGTTAACATAACCTATAATAAGAATATCAAGACTTTTTCAAATGTTTTTTACCACCTCAAACTAGAAGATGAACATTTAGAAATTGCCAAACTAAGCATTCATACATATGTTACTGAATCCAATTCTAAGAAATTCTCTTACTTTAAACAAAAGTGGCGTAAGTCTAAGAAAGAGAAAAAGATCGTTCAAGGATTGATGAATAAGAACAAGCAATTCAAGCACAAAAGAGGTAAGCACTCTAGAAAGATAAATAAGACTAAACTGATCTGTTATAACTTTTGTAGGAAGGGTCACTTTGCTAGGGTAGGTGTCCTAGAGCCAATCAAATTTGACATTTGTGGATGTAATTTTATATTAATCATTAATAAAAATATTTATTGTTATTCAATTTATATATTGACTATTTATATGATTGTACGAATAACATATCTTTAGAATGGTTGAACTGTGATAAGGGCATTAGATTACTAATCGTGAGAACCTTATATACGCATTAAGTGGTCATTCTAAAAACATTCATAATCCTGACATTACAATGAATAAGGGCATGTATAATAATGATGAGATTATCATAATGTTGAGGGACCCCATCAAAAATGGCAACAGTTCTCATGTGTCAAAGCTATTATAGATAGTTTAGTACAATATATAGGTATACATTGTAAACGTGTTCATTAGACTGACTCGATTAGAGGATATTCATATGGATGGTTGTTCTAATGTCTAAGAAATAAATTCTCTGAACACTGCAAATGCATGTAATCCTTTGACTTGAGGTTGCTAAACCGTCTTATGTGAGGATCAATATGGTTTAACGATATCTAATGTGTCGCCATAATTTGAGTGATTATAAAGGTAGTAATCAATCATATCATGAGATACATAGAGACTATGATTGATCAAGAAAAGATTCGTCTCTCCTAAGCATAGGAGATATGTCTTACATAGGAATATTGAATAGCATCTATGACAATTTGAATCTATGGCTATAATGGAATGAAGTTGTAATCTAATCCATGTTAGTCATTGATATATATCTTTTCATACCGAGGAACTATTGAGATAGACATTTTTCTATGTCTTAGCCTTAAGAGATATTAATTAACAAAATGATTGAATTGCATGTAACTTTGATGTTGTAAAAGCTTAAAAAATGTCTATTGACACTCTATCGTCTAGATGACCATGATGCTTTGTTAAAGGTGAGTCCTAGTTTGTGTCTGAATCTAGACACTACTGGTTTGATAGAAAGCTTATAGTCATACATATATAAGGGTTGATTTAAACCCAAAGGTAAGGATTATTTAGTGATAATCTTGTTATTTAGGGAGAAAGGGAAATCATTGAAAAACTAAGTTTGCTCATTTAGATTAAAAAATCTAGCTGACCACTCTTTGACCAAGGTACACTTGGTGTGCATGGTGTCAGCTGACACCATGTAAAATAGAAAGCCTAGCATAGCTGGACAAAAGATTGTCTAGTCATGCAAAACTTAAAGACATGTCGGGCAACACATTTATGATGTCACCCATGCATATGTGTGTTAAAGGTATCAAGCTTGGTTGAAATTCTTGCCATACTTGGACACCTGCACATATATAAAATGTGCATTAAAATAAACAAATAACACATATAATTAAAAATGGCAAAAAAACCCTAGCGGCAAGTTTTTTGTTTTTCTCTTATTCGCCTATGAACACATTGGTCCAATCAGAGAGCCCTAACAACCTCTTAACTTGGATAGCCTTCATGCTCTATATGGATACCAAGGTGCTACCACTCGAGGGTTAGATAACATTTAATCCCAAGCCACGTGAAGATTTGGAGGAGCCATCAATGCAAGTATAAATTCTAAAACATTTTATGAGTGTTTTGCATGTTCATAAACATATGTCTAAAACAAGCATCTGGGTTAAGGTTTTTGGATAGTCTGATTTGAAAATTTTTAAATTCCATTGTGCTGCTAGTTATCAGCGCCCTTTATAACCCAATTGTGGTATCAGAGACACCGTTTAACATATTTTCTTGAAATTTAATACTTGTTGTTAGTTTTATTAATTTTATATGTTAATTGCATGTAATTAGATTAATCAAGACTATTAAAATTCGTAAAGATAATTTGGAATCGTGTTATTACACGATTTGTTAAGTATCATGTACAAAGTAAACTATGTTAAGTTATCGAGTTATAATTTCTGAAATTTTGTTTGAGTTTTGTTGATATGTGTAGGTTTAATTTAGGTTGATTGTCATAGGTTTCGTGTTATTGCATAAAATCACCTTTGAATCTTATTGATTACATGATCTGAGGGTTACTGCAAGTGTGAGTATGGTTTACATATCGTATTTCTTCACTTTAGTGATTGGCTTGCTGAGAATGAGAAGTTTTCTGGATTTTCTATCACTAGAAAAATCCAAAAAATTGGTTCTAGAAAAACCCCCTACACAACTTGGTTTCAGTCATGCATGGTGTGTCAAGTGGGTAATTCTATATTGCATGAGTGGTGTATGATTGGACCAATTTTTGGTCCAATCATGCCTCTTTCATAGTGCTTGGACTATGTGCTGTGCATGGCTGGACTAATTTTTGGTCCAGTCGTGATCTTTGTTAATGCCCTACCTTGATTGCATTTCAATCATGCCTAAGCCGTGACTAGCTATGTTATATTCTAGAATTTTGGTGAATTTCAAATGCATGGTTGGACTTCACACTTGCACTCTTGGCAAAGTTGAAAATTCTAATTTAGTCTCCTTTTGTTAAATTTGGATTGAATTGAGATTTTCTTGAGCTTTAGGGTTGAATTATAATTTTATAAAACTTAGGGACCAAAAGAATTTGACATTTTTGACAAAAATAATTAATTTTTTCAATTGGTATGTATATGTATGAATGTATGTATGCATGGTGTCCAATACATAGCCAAAAAGCTTTGGGGATGTTTTATACTTTATTTTATTTTTCGTTTTTGGGCTGTAACTCTTAAATAGGACTTGTGTGCCTTGTCTTTATCCCTTTTCTTCTTTTATATTAGATTATTTTATTTTCTTAGAATTCTATAACTAGGAAACAAAGTCATGTATTAATTAAAAACTAAAGATGAAAGGACAAACGCGAAAACGCAAAGATGAAGATTCATCTAGGTTGACTAGTCAAACTCTTTTTGGCTTGAGGGGCTTAACATTAGTTATAATTGTGTGCTAGTACATTTTTATTTTACGTTGTAGAATGTATATATAGGTTTTATTTTGCAAATATCACCTAACATGTGGTTTAAAACTAGTTAACAGAACCCTTAATTTAAATATTAAGTTTAACATTTAATTGGTGTCTTCCAACATGACGCCCTAACTAAGCCTTTGTTTCTTGGAACCTTAATTGCTAGAATGAAGGGTACACTTTTACCAGGCAAAAAATTAGGTGATATCATGTTGGGTACTGACTTAACTAATATGCTTTATTTGTTCGCCAAAGCGAAGGTGAAGTATGTTAGAGGCATGAATAGGGACTGCATTTGTTGACATAAGAAGATATGTAGTATCCACCCTCCTAATACCAAGAGTCATATTTGAGGTCACATGATTTACTGAGTTAACATCTGGCTTGAGATAATAGATTTTTGGTGATTAATTTGAAATTTACCTATTTGATTAATTCAAATTTGTTCGCCAAAGTAAATGGGAAAATTAATGCGATAAGATCTTGATCCACTAGAAAGTTCATCAAAACTTCTAGGGTACAATAATGAAGGCTATTAACTTGAGAAAAATAGTAGGAGCATTTTAATTAATTAAATCCATAATTAAAATGAATATTAATTATTAAGTAAAATTACTAATTCTTTTATCTGTAAATTATAAATCACAAAATCACCATGTCAAACCCAATGTATCGATTAATTCTTAAAAAAGAAAATAAACTCACTATAAGCAATTTTGTTTATTGGTATACAAATCTTCTGACTATTCTACATCAGAAGAAGAGACTGTACATCCTTGAGGGGTCGTTACCCACTGAGACTGGTCCTAATGCCACCCAAGAGTAAAATGATACTTTTAATAAGTATCTTGATAACTCTATGGAAGTTTAATGCCTCATGTTAATTTTTATATCACTTGAGCTTCTAAGACAACATGAGAAAATGGATGTGCAATCCATACTTGCATACCTTCGAGAGTTATATAACCTTTGTGCAAGTGCTGAATGATATAAGATATCAACTGCACTATTTGATTACAAACTCTCTAAAGGAGGATAAATTGGCCTTCATGTTGTCAAGATGATTGGCTACATTGAGCAGTTGGCGAGCATGGGCTTCATCATAAATAATGAGCTTGCCATTGACTTGGTGTTCAAATCCCTTCCTAAATAGTGAGCTAATTTCATTATGAATTTTAACCAGAACAAAAAGGAGAAATCCCTTGAGGAGTTTCTATATACACTTAGGTAGATTGAACAAGAAGTACAAAAGGTAGTTTCGACTAATCTACTTGTGGTTGAAACCCAAACTTCAAAAGTCAAGGCCAAGGGTAAAGGCTAAGCCTAAGCCAAAGAGAAAGAAACAACTTGATATTGTTACACAACCTATAGGTGGTGTAGGGAAAGGAAATGTTGTTTGCTTCTATTGTGGCAAGATAGGTTACTGGAGGAGATATTTTAAGGCCTTTCTAGAGAACAAGAAGAAAAAAACAACTGAAACCTCTACTTTAGGTATGTTTGTCATTAAGATAAACTATTCTCCTTATTCATCCTGGGTTATAGACATAAGATGTGATTCTCATATTTGTTCTGATATGCAAAGACTGTGATATAGTAAATTGCTTGCAAAATAAGAAGTTGACCTATATGTTGGAAATATAACATGTGTTACTATATTAGCCGTAGGAGTTTATTATCTTAGGTTGCCCACTGGACTAGTTTTAGAATTAAAACATTGTTATTATGTACTTTTTATTTCTAAAAACTTAATTTCTGTGTTTGTTTTAGACAAAAAAGGATTTTTTTTTTAATTGTTGATGGTATTATAACCATCAACTTAAATAATATTCTCTATGAAATAGTTGAATTGCATAATTGTTTATATATTTTAAGACTGGATGATAAAATTCTTAATGTGCAAAATAATAAACAATTAAAATTGAATGATTTGACAATCACATATTTGTGGTATTGTAGTCTAGCCACATAAAACTGAAATATATATTAAGACTTCTTGAACAAAGAATCTTGCAACAATTAGACTTTTAGTTATATGATAAATGCAAATCGTGCTTATTAGGTAAGATGGCAAAGCACCCTTCATTAGTCATAGTGAAAAGGTGACTGATTTGTTAGGTCATACACAACGATGTGTATGGGCTTATAACAGTGCATAACAGATATGGCGAACCCTATTTTGTCATATTCACTAATGACTTTAGTAGCTATGACTATGTGTTTTTAATGAAACACAAGTTTTAGTATTTTGATAAATTTAAAGAATTCGAGAATAAAGTAGAAAAGCAACTTAGGAAACAAATTAAAATCCTCTGAAGTGATTAAGAGGGTGAATATCTAAGTGTTGAATTCAGATAATACATGAAAGAATATGAGATAGTATCTCAACTCACTCGTTTTAGTACTCACAACATAATAATATATCTAAATGGAAGAATAAAACCTTGATGGAAATGGTTAGGTTCATGATGAGTTTTACTGATCTAACTATGTCTTTTTAGGGTCATACCCTAGAAACTGTTGCCTTTATATTAAACCATGTCCTATCTAAATCTGTAGATAAAACTCTATATGAGTTATGAACTGGGTGAAAACCCAATCTAAATTGCCTTAAGATTTGGATCTGTAAAGTTTATGTCAAGAAATTAACTTCGAACAAGTTGAGCGCTAAGTCTAAAAAGTGTATTTTTATAGGGTACTAGAAGGTTATTAAAGGATATTACTTTTACCACCTGAAGGAGCACAAAGTCTTTTTGCTTGAATCGACATGTTTATTAGGAAAAGGTTTATTCTCAAGAGAACTAGTGAGAGAAGGGTAGAACTTGATAAAGTTCTTAAACCACAAGATACCATATATATTAAACAAGATAACGTCTCATCATAGATAATTGATCATGATGAGGAAGTTCCTCCACCTCAGGTGGAACAACCTTAACATACACAAAAACTATGTAGGTCTACAAAATACATCACGAGCAAAAGAGATTTGGTTTTCTCTTAACTTAGGACAATGATATACTGGTCGTCAATGACGATAAACCAAAGACCTATAACAAGGTTGTTGTAAATCTAGATTCTAATAAATAGTTAGATGTTATAAAATCCAAAATAAACTTTATATACTAGAACTAAGTATGGATTCTGATGGATGCACCTGAAGGGGTAAAACCCATAAGGTGTAAATGGGTTTTCAAAAAGAAAACGAACATGAAAGATAATGTGCATACCTATAAAGCATAGTTGGTTGCTAAAGGTTTCACTCAAAAGTAAGACATTGACTATGATGAAACTTTTTCACTAATCATTATGTTTAAGTCTATTAGGATTATACTTGCTATAGTTGCATATTATGCCTATGAAATCTTTCAGATGGATGTCAAAATTGCTTTCATGAATGGTAACCTTGTAGAGGACATCTATATGGCACAACTCAATGGTTTTGTTTTTGTTAAACAAGCAGACAAAGTATGCAAGGTAGAAAAGTCCATTTATAGACTTAAACAGGTTTTGAAAAGTTAGAATATTCATTTTCATGAAGCTATTCGTGAGTTCAGATTCATAAAAAACAAAGATAAACTATATGTGTACAAAAGATTAATGGGAGCATGATTGCATTTATGATATTGTATGTCAAAGACATCTTGCTTATTGAAAATGACATATCGAACTTGCAATCAGTAAAGGCTTAGTTATCTAAGTGTTTCTCCATTAAAGACTTAGGAGAAGCAATCTACATTCTTGGGATTAAAATTTATAAAGATAAAGAGTATAGACTGCTAGACCTAAGTCAAATCATGTACATAGACAAGGTATTGACTAGATTTAATGTGGAAGAATCCAAGAAAGGATTTCTACCCATATTTTATAGTATATATCTTTCGAAAGAAATATGTCCTTATGTACAATCTAAGAAAGATAAGATAAGTAGGATTCCATATGTTTTGGCTATAGGATTAATCATGTACGTCACACTATATATAAGGATTAATGTCTCATACACCTTAAATGTTTACAGTAGATATCGGTCTGATCCAGAAGAAAAATAATGGATGGTTGTGAAGAATATCTTGAAGTACCGGATAAAAACTAAGAATGCATTATTGGTTTATAGAGAGGAATTTGAACTTATTGTATGAGGCTATAGTGACAATCGTTTCCAAATTGATCGAGATGATTATAAATCCCAATCATGATTTGTGTTTAGTTTGACATGGTAATGCAGTTAGTTGGAAAAGTTTCAAGCAAAATACAGTAGTTGATTCTACAATAGAGTTAAAGTATATTGTCTTTTTATAGACGTTAAAAGAGATTATATAAATCAAGAAGTTCATAACTGAACTTGGGGTGGTTTCGAATATCGTCGAGCTAATTGAGCTCCATTATGACAATAATAGAGCAATTGTTTAATCAAAGAAGTCACAGTTTCATCAGAGGTCTAAATACATGTGTGAACAATATCAACTAATTTAAGAGATTGTATAAAAAGGTGACATATAGATATCAAAGATTGATACAGATGACAATTTGGCTGACTGATTGACAAAGCCTTTATCACAACAGAAACATGATAGACATGTATCTGAGCTCGATATTAGATATATAAACAATTGGCTATAGTACAAGTAGGAGATTATTAGGGTAGGTTCCCTAGAGCTAATTGAATTTGACATTTGTGGATGTAATTTTATATTAATAATTAATAAAAGGATTTATTGTTATTCAATTCATATGTTGACTATTTATATGATTGTATAAATAATATGCTCTTAGAATGGTAGAACTGTGATAAGAGGATTAGACAACTGATCATGTGAACCCTATATACGTATTAATTGGTCATTCTATAAGCGTTCATAATCTTGATACTGTAATGAATAAAGGCATGTGTAATAATAATGAGATTATCATAGTATTAAGTGATTCCACTAAAAGTGGTAATGATTCTTATGTGTTAAAGTTGTTTAGACAACTTAGTATAACATATAGGTATACGTTATAAATGTGTTTATTAGATTGACCCGAGCAGAGGATTTCTATATGGATGGTTACTCCAATGTCTGTAGAATAAATCTTTTGAATACCATGGGCGCATTTGATCTTTTAACTTAATGTCGCTAGACCGTCTCGTGGGAAGATTGGTATGGTTTGACACTATTTAATGTATCACTATAATTAGGGTAAATATAAGGCCAAACGACTATTTCCCACCCAAGGTTTGATGTTTTCTCAAAAGTCTCCCCTTTAACTATGGAAACACCAAACACCCACCCATAGCCGGTTAGATTTAACCAAACCCTAACGGTGGTAGGCGTAAAATCGTTATTTTTGCTATAATATTAAAAATAAACTAAAATAGAATCTAATTTTGCCCCCCTAAACTTTAAAAACTAAAATTTTCCCCCAGCCTAAGTTTTAAAAAATGGCAGTTTCACCCTAGGGTTTGATTTTGAAATCTCCGACGACCGTTCCGGCTCCATTGTCGACGACCTCTCCCTTCTGAAGCAACCTCTCCTTCCGGTGAATGTTTTCCTCCCATTTGGAGGATCGATCGGCGTCGGCTTGGCCTTGAGAGACGAAGAACTTCGTCGGGGAAGACGAAGTTCTTTGTCTCCCCAGGCGAAGCCGATGTCGTTGTCTTCGTCTGGGAAGATGGTTGTCTTCCCAGAGGTCTTCTTCTGGGGAGACGAAGAACTTCATCTTCCTCGACGAAGTTCTTCGTCTCCCAAGGCCAAGCCGACACCGATTGAGCCTCCAAATGGGAGGAAAACATTCGTCGAAAGGAGAGGCTGCTTCGGGAGGGAGAGGCCATCGACAATGGAGCCGGAACGGTCGTCGGAGATTTCAAAACCAAACCCTAGGGTGAAACTGCCATTTTTTAAAACTTAAGCTGGGGAAAAATTTTAGTTTTTAAAGTTTAGGGGGGCAAAAGGAGATAAAATTTTCAGGCGTTAGGGTTTGGTTAAATCTAACTGACCATGGGTGGGTGTTTGGTGTTTCCATAGTTAAAGGGGGGACTTTGAGAAAACATCAAACCTTGGGTGGGAAATAGTCGTTTGGCCTAAATATAAAGGTAATAATCAGTTATATTGTGAAATACATGAAGGCTATGGTTGATTGATAAAAGATTCGTCACTCTTGAGCATAAGAGATATATCACATGAGAATATTAAGTAGCATTTATGACAACTTAAATATGTGGCCAAATAAAATGAGGTTATAGTCTAATTCATGTTAGTCATTGATGCATATCAGTTCATACCAAGATACTATTAAGAAAAACACTTTTCTATGTCTCAACCTTAAAAGATATTGATTGATGAAATGATTGAATTACCCATAACTATGATGTCATAAAAGCTTAAGAGATGTTTGCTGACAATCTATTGTTAGAGTGGTCATGATGTTTTGCTAGAGGTCAATTTTGATTTGTGTCTAAATTCGATCTAAATCTTGACACTATAATTCGATAGAGAGCTTATACGTCATACACATATAATGGTTGATTCAAACCTAGAGATAAGGATTATTTGGTGATAATTCTAACATTTAGGGAGATAGGGAGAGAGAGAAATCATTGAAAAACTAGGTTTACCATTTAACTTAAAAAACCTAGTTAACCACACTTTGACTAAGGTACACTTAGTGTGCATAGTAGTGGTTAGCACCATGGAAAATAGAAAACTTGGCATGATTGGACAAAAAATATTCCAATCGTGCAAGACTTAAAGATATGTCAAGGGACATATTTGTAATGCCACTTATGTATATGTGTGTTGAAAGTATCAAGCTTGGTTGAAATTCTTGCCATACTTGGACACCCACGTATATATAAAGGGTGTTGTAAAATAAACAAATGACATACAAAATTAAAAAGGCAAAATAACCCTAGTTGTGAGATATCTATTTTTCTGTCATTCTCCCGTGAACACATTGGTCCAGCTGGGGAGCTCTAATAGCCTCTTCACTTAGATTGCCTCTCTCGTGTTTGTGCTCCTCATGGATACCAAGACCCTATCTCTTAAAGGTTGGATAACTTTTAATCTCAAGCTACGTGAAGATTTGAAGGAGCTATCAATGCAAGTATAAATTTTAAAACATCTTATAAGTGTTTTGTATATTCAGGAACATATGTCTATAATGGGTATCTTGGTTAAGGTTTTAGGATTTTTTGATTTGAAAATTTTTATAAATTCCACTATGCTACTGATTATTAGCACCCTTCATAACCCAATACACTTTGTCTATAAGTGCACAAAGCTGAAAAATGGAATTGTCTTATCTTATCTTATATTATGAGATTTATGTTTATAGTATTATTTTATTAATTGAATCTCTTCCTATGTGGACTGTAAGCTCATGAGCCACAAACCATGTAACTCGCGACAGGGGAGTCTTTGTGGAGTTTCGTCAAATTTCGAAAATGACACAATTGATTTATATAGGTAATAATACAAAATTTGAAGTGAAAGACATAGACACATACAAATTGGTCTTGCAAGATAGTCAGACCTTATACCTATATAAAGTCTTATACACTCTAGAAATTTGGCAAAATTTGGTCTCTGTGTTTATTCTTTTAAAGTTAGGATATAATTTACATTTCCCTCATAAATCTGTTAAAATTTACCTTGGTATTGTATTTTATGGATTTGGATTTCTTTTGAATGATTTTATGGTCTTAGAAACTCTATTTTATGATTGTGATAATACTATTAATTTTTTGTTATTTGTGACTCTTAGTTGTATGGATTTAAATACAAATATATGACATGCTAGATTATGGGGCCCATGAAGGTTTATTATGATTGATCACAAAATTAGATCTACTTGTTTAAAAGCATTGCTTGGTTGGAAACATTACAAGAAAACTATTTGGCAAAACTGTAAAAGCTAAGCTTCCTTTGCAACTTAGGCACTTAGATATTTTTAGTCTTATAAATGTCAAAACAAGTTATGGTGTCTCATATTTCATCACTTTAATAGATGATTATACATTATTTAGTCATGTCTATTTAATCTCTCATAAGTCGGAAGTAATAAATTGCTTTAGACGTTATATAAATGGGGTTAAAAATCAATTAGATAGAAGAAGTTTATCTACAAAATTCAAGGAATTATATAGTGAAAAAGAAATTGTGAGGCACCTAACAATTCAAAGAAGTCCATAACAAAATGGTATAATAGAAAGGAGAAATCAAACTCTTCTAGAAATGGTTAGGTTAATGATGGCAAAAACAAATCTTCTAGTATATTTTTTGAGGAGATACGTTGTTAACTACTGTATATGTACTTGTAACACCCCTTCTAGAAGCACTGTCTTCTGAAGAAAAATGTCATTAAATTACCTACTTTGAACATGCATTTGATTTAAAACATTTGACTAAAACTTCATTTATTAAACTTTGTAAAATGACTAAAATACCTTTTATTAAAATCGACTTGGAAATGTACTAAAAGATATCCATACGAAAAACATTAACTGAAATTATAACAGGTGTAGTCAAATACATAAAAAATCTAAAGTGAAAATGTCATATAAAACTTTGAGAAAACTAAATGACAGAAATCCCTTGGACTGACTCCCTTCGTCCGATAGCCATCACGATTACCTGTATCTGCATATAAGAAAGTAGAGAAATAAGTGATAAAAACACTCAACCAGTAGAAGACTTTACTGATAGCTTTTACTGAAATCCTTAAAAGGCTGTTAGTCTCGACTTATACTAACTCTATCATCCGAAGTTGGCATTCAACTCCTCTATGGATGATGACAGGTTCTATGTACTACCTTTGTGCTCATACTATACTCCAGAGACTATCTAGGTTGTATAGTATAACTCTCGGATTAATTATGTCCTAATCGATCACTAAAGAACCACTCCCCTAGATTTTTATCTAGTGTGACCTCTACTAAACTTGGTAGAAGCATCTAAATTTGAAAATTGTAACTGAAATTGTATATTAGGCCAATTAGTCTGAATCAAATATAGAGATTTGACACCTTGGCCATATGAGTTATCTCTCTATTCCATTACAACAAAACTCTATCTTAACTGGGCTTTATTTTAAGTATCTTTACTGTAAGCAGTGTAGTGAATACGTACTAACAGTGCCCCCTCATAATGATCTTATGATGTCTAGCGTACATGCATCTCAAGCCTTAATTAACTTTGGCTCGTTCTTGCTTCCATCTAAAAATGTATCTATTGCCATTTTATGCCTTAAAGCTTAGACACGTAGGGTACTATTGTGTACTTAGGATCTTACTGTCTCCCAGGACAACCCATAACCTCTCAGCCTAATTCTCTTTCTCTTTTCTTTATTATGGTTGACACATATGGGCATGCACATCTAGACACACGGAGGTATGTCTTTTTGTTTTACTCACGCACAACCACCTCTCTATTGCTTCTCCTCATATGTTCCTATTCATCAATATATAGGCGTGTATCTAGACTAACATGAGCATGTGCACGTTCAGATATTTATTTTAATCTCCTTTTCTATTCTCTTCCTAACTGTACTACTTTTCAATGGTATTTTGGTCATTATCCCATACACAATTGTGTTGACGCTACACATAAGAATTCCACATGTTGTAATTGACTCTTAACAAGTCAATGGCACCCAGCAGTCGCTGGGACACTCGAAAAACTCAATCTAGATTTTTGGACTAGCACACATGAACTTGTGTCCCATACCATATGGTTGTGTGGCGAACCTAGAAAGCCAGTGAAGAACCCTACTTTTAATCTCTAATTTGTCTTTACGCTTTCAATCAACAATCATTCATACTTTGGTACAAAGAAACACGTAAAACATCAACATAACTCATCAATAATCATACATAATTGCTTAGTTGATTCTTAACAATAATTTCATCTAATTATAATACTTAATTCATCCATTTCATGAGACAACATTTCATGATAAAATCTTTTTAACCTTTATCTCGATTTCATCAAACACTCCCAATAAGTAAAGCGTAACACTTTATATATTATTTACCAAGAGTAATTATCGTTCTCATACATATTACAAAAATACAATAAAACATAGATCACATAATGAGTCTTTTCTTTATAATCCTATCATTCACTGAACACAATCTTATCATCATGACCATGTAATCAATTTTAACAGTAGAACAATATCTCCTTAAATCATATAACATCACCTATAATAGAAAGAGTGTGTCAAACCCTACTTACCTCAATTTGCAACAGACGACAACATAAGCAAGGCTTTTTCTTTCTAGATTTTCTTTCTTTATATCGTTAAAAAGCAATCATCGGATCTACCACCAAAAAGCTGGGATATCATACTCTCGTTCTCACTTTTTTTTCTCTCTAATTCGTGCTTATAAGGATTTGAATGATAGCCCCTGAAACATAGCAACGTGTCTTTTTTTATAAGCTGAAAACATATTACACACACATGGCCATATGTTTGAGGCACATGATTGTGTGTTAATTAATTTTGAATTCACACGGTTTCAGCCTTATCTAGCTGATATGACATAACACATAGGCATAACCCTTCATACACGGTTATGTGTCATCCAAAACTCACATTTTAACTTCTAAAGCATAGTAGCACAAGCAAAAAGACTGTTTTGTCGTTTAGACATTCTTATGGGTGTTACAATTCCTCCCATTTATTAGAATTCTGCCCTTAAAATTCATTGGAAACAACTCAAGTTGCTTATCTCTCATAGTCTACTTTATCTCCGAAGTGGCCTTTTTAATCTTATAATTCCTCCAAAGAACCTTGACTAAAGAAATTTATCGATTCCTTAACTTCTGATATCTAAGATCTAAACAAGTCTCTTATTATAACTCAAGTCCTCCGACAATTGAATCTCCTCGGTCCTAAATACATGAGAAGAATCACCAATATACTTGTGCAACGACGAGACATTAAAAACATCATGAATACAATTCATGCTTGTCAGTAACATAAGTCTATAAGCTACTTTACCAACCCTTTCCACTACCTCATATACACTGATATACCTGGGAGCCAACTTACCCTTTCTTCTGAACCTTATCATATGCTTAAATAGGGCTACTCTAATGAAAACTCTATCACCCACATTAAACTCTAAGTCTCAATGTCTTTGATTGGCATAACTTTTATGCTGATGCACATTGTGTTATTTAATTATTTTATGTTTAGGGTGAGCTTGAAACTATGTCTTAATTTAAGTCCAATTATTTATTTAATAAGTCAATAATTGTAATGGGTTGGACTATATTTTAATTTAAGCTTATTTAATAGGTTAGGTCATTGATTTCTATTCTATTTGGGATTCTAATTTAGCTATAAAAAGGCTTGCAACCTTTTGGAGAGGGGACTTTTGATGAGAGTAATAATATTGAGAGACTTCTTTTCTCTTTGGTTTTTTTGAGAACTTTCTAATTTTATCAATATTATTCTTGCAGCGATCTAATTTGACTTATCACTCACATTCTCAACTTGTTCTTAAGTGTGGCATCAAAATCCTTTCTTATATTTTGCTTATATAAATCTAATTTAGCTTTTTTAGGGTTTGAATTCCTTGTTTTGCTTGTGGGTCTCATTGTGCTCTTTGGGTTTCGCATCATCTTGGTATCAAAGATAGGTTCTAAATAAGATTCATTTATCTAATTTGAGTTTTTCTTTTTTTGTTTTCTTCTTATCCATAATCTATTTCCCTTGAATTCACAACCATAATTTTTTTCTTCTCATATTTATAATTTGTGTGTAGAAAAAAACTAAATTAAAAAAGGAAAAAAGGAAATAAAAAAAGGAAAATTGGCTTTGTTGTTTGTATTGATGTGTTCTTTGATAAGGAATTCATTCTCAAGAGAACCAATGGAATAAGGTTAGAACTTAATGAAGTTCTTATACCATAAGATACCATAGAAATTAGATAGGATGATGTACCATCATAAATGGTTGATCATGATGAGGATGTTCCTCTATCCTAAAAGGAATAACCTCAGAGTACAGAAAAGCTATATAGGTCAACATGAGTATGTCATAAGCTAGAAAGATTTGGTTTTCTTATAAATTAGTAAGATGACATATTGATCATCTTTGATAATGAGTTAAAGAGTTACAATGATGTTGTCTCGAGTCCAAATTATAATAAATGATTTGACACCATGAAATTCGAAATAGACTGTATATATTAGAACAAAATATGAATTTTGGTGGATTCACTTGAAGGGATAAAACTCATGGGGTGTAAATGGGTTTTGGAAAAGAAAAATGACATAGAAGGTAATTTGCATACCTATAAAGCATGGTAGGTTGCCAAAGGTTTCACTCAAAAACATGGCATTAAGTATGATGAAACCTTTTCACTAGTCATTACGCTTAAGTCTATTAGGGTTATGGTTGCTATAGTTATATAATATGACTATGAAATCTTTCAAATAAATGTCAAAACTACCTTTTTAGATAGTAACCTTATAGAAGATGTCTCTATGGTGTAGCCTAATGGTTTCATTTTTGTCGAACAGACAAATAAAGTATGTAAACTACAAAAGTCCATTTATAGACTTAAGTTGGCTTCTAGAAGCTCAGACATTCATTTTGATGAAGTTGTACGTGAGTATGGTTTTATAAAAAAATGAAAATAAACCATGTGTGTATAAGAAGATTAGTATGAGCATGATAACATTTTTATATTGTATGTCAATGACATCTTGAATATTGGAAATGATATATCGAACTTACAATCGATAAATGTTTAGTTATCCAAGTGTTTCTCTTTAAGACTTAAGAGAAGCAACCTACATTCTTAGGATTAAAATTTATCAAGATAGAGAGAGTAAACTACTAGGCCTAAGTCAAAACACGTATATAGATAAGGAGTTAATGATATTCTTTATAGAGGAATCCAAGAAAAGATTTCTGCTAATGTCCTATAGTGTATATCTTTCAAAAGATATGTGTCCATCTTTACTATCTGAGAGAGATAAGATAGTAAGATCTCATATGCCTTAGCTATAAGATCGATTATGTATACCATGTTATGTACAAAAGTTAATGTCTCATACGCCTTTAGCATTTGTAATAAATATCAATTTGATCAATGTGAAAAAACACTAAATGGTTGTAAAAAACATTATAAAGTACCTGAGAAGGACTAAAGATGCATTATAGAGGGGATTCTAAACTTACTATTTGAGGCTATAGTGATGTCAATTTCCAAATTGATTGAGATGATTTTAAATCCTAATCGGGATTTGTCTTTTGTTTGAATGGTGTTGTAGTTAGTTAAAAAAGCTCCAAGTAAAGTATAATCATTAATTCTATAACGGAGTCCAATTATATTACCCTTTCAAAAGTGGCAAAAAAGGTTGTATGGATTAAGTTTATGACAAAACTTAGAGTGGTTTTAAACATTGTTGAACTGATTGAACTTTATTGTGATAACAATGGAGTGATTACTAAGGCAAAAGAGTCGTAGTCTAATCAGAGGTCTAAGCATATACTCAAACGATATCACTTGATTCGAGAGATTATTCAGTGTAGTGATATATGGATAGAGAGGATTGATACAGATGATAATTTGGTTGACTCATTGATAAAACTATGTCACAGTAGAAGCATGATAGACATGTAACATGATTAGACATTAGATATATGACTGATTGGTTATAATGCAAGTAGAAGATTGTTAGGGTATATGCCCTAGAGCCAATTGATTTGACATTTATGGATGTAATTCTATTTCATTAATTAATAAAAGATTTATTATTATTAAATTCATGTGTGTCTTTTTTTATGTTATTATGCGAATAACATATCCTTAGAATGGTAGAACTGTGACAAGGGGATTAGACGACTAATTGTGAGAACCCTATGAATACATTAAGTAACCATTCTAGAAATATTTGTAATCTCGACATTACAATAAATAAGAGCACATGTAATGATGATGAGATTATCATAATGTTAGCGACCCTACCGAAAGGTGGCAACAATTCTCACATAGCGAAATTATTCGTAGACATCTTGGTGTAACATATGGGTGTATGTTATAAATGTGTTCATTAGACTAACCCCACCAGAGGATATCTATATGAATGGTTGCTTTAGTGTCTATGGAATAAATCCTTTAAACACCATGGGTGCATGTGATCATATAACTTGAGTTCACAAGACCGTCTCGTATAAAGATTGGTATAGTTTGATACTATCCAATGTACTATTGTACCGAGGTATCGTAAAGGTAGTGAACAATTATATCGTGAGATACATGAAGGTTATGGTTGATCAATAAAGGATTTGTTACTCATAGGTGCAAGAGAAGATACATCATATAAGAATACTGAATGACATTCATGACTACTTGAATCTATGACCATAGTGAGATAAGGTTGTAGCCTAATCTATATAAGTCATTAATATGCATTAGTTCATACAAAGGAACTACTAAGATAGACATATTTTTACATCTCAGCCTTGAGAAATATTGGTTAATGAAAAGATTAAATTGCATGTAACTGTGATATTGTAAGAGTTTAAGAGATATCAACTGACACCATGTCATTTGGGTGGCCATGACACTTTGCTAGAAGTCAATCTTGGTCTGTTTTAAATTCAACTTAAATTTAGATACCATCAGTTCGATAAAAAGCTTATGGGTAACACATATATAAGGGTTGATTCTAACCAAGCGGCAAGAATTATTTGGTGATAGTCTTGCTATTTAAGAAAAAAGAGAAAGACACGGATGGATCAGGTTTGCCCAATGGGTTGAGAGGACTTGGTTTGATCATGCTTTAACTAAAGTACACAACCACATGTACTTGGTGGTGTTGATGTTGACCATGCATAACATGGCATGGCTATACCATCCTTTAAAGAAGTGTGTCATGACTAGACATGTATTGTCCAAGTTGTGTATGCTTGAAGATATGTATGGGCGACACCAAATGTGCTAGTTGTGCAAATAAGGAAATGCATAAGAGGCACACTTGTGTGCCACCCATGTATGCCATTTTAACATGTGTAAAGTTGGAATCATAATTAAAGTAGGATTCTTTGTGCACTTATATATATATAAGTGTTTTATTCGCGTTAGACATCTATCATAGATAATACACATATGCATTCACGGAAAAACCAAGTATCTTTTTCTCTCTTCCTATCAAGAACATGTTTCCGTCCAACACACAAAAGCCCTAGCAATCTTCTTCCTTGACAGTCTCTTGTGTTAATGCTTTGTATGGATACTTAGGTGTCACATCACAAGGGTTGGATAACGTTTGTTTCTTTGCCACAAAAAGACTTCGAAGAGCCACTAATGCATGTATAAACCCTAAAATACCCTATAGTGTTTTATATATTGATGATAAATATGTTTTAAAACGGGGGTCTTGGTCAAGGTTTTAAGATTGTATGATTTTATAAATTTTCAATTCCGTTGCACTGCCGATTCTTGGTACCTTAAAACCCTACAAGAATAAGCTAAAAAAACAACAAACCAAACTTCATTAAATTTGTAGTAGGAATACCACCATCAACCCCAATCGACAAACACAATCACCAAGAACAATCTTCAATCATCAAACAATCAAACCAATCTAACAGAAAAAAGGTATTTTGTGGATTGTCATTTTTGGTTAAATTGGTTTGACTTGGCTTCACTATACTAATTTCTATTAGACTTTCAAACATGATTCTCTAACTTTAAATGTTGATTAACATGTCTCCTACACCTTTTAAGTTTAATAAAGAGAGAAAATGAGTTTTATAGACTTTTTCTTGCTTTTTACTTTAATTATTTATTAATGGAGATGGTCTAAGAATGAGCATACAATTCAAGAGGCAACACCAAGTGGAGGATGTCAAGTTGCAATGATGAGGGAGAAAGAAAAAGGAGAAAAAGAAAGGAAATAAAGAAAAAACTGGTAATTGAGTTAAAAGAAGAAGAGAAATAGAGGAATAAGAAAAAATAAAATAAAATCTTTTTTATTCTTATTTTTTTAAATACTAATTTAATTAAAAATAAAAAAATTTGAATGGAGGTGGAAAAATATCATTTTCGAAATTCTTGGGTAGGAATAAGTTATTAAGGTAAAATGCAGATGACCGCTTTTTTAATCTATGTTTCTTGCAAAAGGTCAAAAGGCCAAATCTCTTGTTGAATGTGGAGGTGGATTTTTGTTAGGAAATTAAAATAATTACCTTTTTTTAGGGTAATAAAAAATTTATCCCAAATTTTGGGATTTAAACGAAAATACTCATATATTAAAGGATTTAAACGAAAATGTCCTAAATATCCTATAAAATACCAAAACTACTTTTCTTAATTAAATTACCCCTTTTTTAAGGGTAATAAACAAATTTACCCCTTAATTTTGAGGTTTAAACAAAATACCTTTATTTTAAAGGGATTTAAACAAAAATACCCCAAAATAATACCAAAGCTACTCTTCCTTTATTTTTATATAAACCATATATCTTTTTTCATTTTTAACATATCTGAGGGAGATTTCTGGAAAGAAAAAAGAAGTTCATATTCAGGATTTCGAGCAAGAAAAGAAAAGTTCATGATATCGAGGTATTTATGTCTTCTATTACTTTAATCGTTATTATTTCATTAATAATGCAATTATATGTGGTGTTTTACATAATAAATTATAGTTGCGTGTAAAAAGTAAAATAATAAAAATTACATGGGCTATGTTGTAAATATTATAGTAGTATAGGGTGAAATAATTATTTACAATAAATGGTGTTAGAAGATTAAATTAGATAATACTAAAAGATAAAATGATATTTTACAATAAAATGTATTAGAGATTTGTTAGATAATATTGAGAGAAAAATGATATTTTACAATATAGGGGTAAAGTAATATTTTCACAAATTAGTATCACATTAATCAAAGTATATTAATAGTCATACAATATAATTGAATTATGAAATAGGTATAATTATGCAATAGAAATCTATAAATAGTGTTTTCAGTCATATTATTTATGTTGATTATATATTTTATTATAAGATTAATCTAAATGGCTAGATATACTTCAATTAAATACAAAGGGAAATGGATAAAAAAGAGTAACAATATTATAAAATATGTTGGAGATAATAGAAAATTGATTAAAATTCCAAAACACACAACATTCAAAGAATTACTCCAAATGGTGAGCGACAAGTGCATTATAGATCAAAGGATATTTAACATTCAATAAAGTATATAACCAAAGCATCTTGAAAACGACATTCAAGTAGAAATTGCGAATGATAAAGATGTTGAGGTTCTTAACAGTTTGTCTAGCCTCTTCAAATAATGTATTCTAGTTTTTGTAACAACTACAGTTAATAATAATAGTTATGAGACTCAACAAGCATATAAGGGTTTACAAGGTGGTGAGCTGAGTAGTTATCTAGAAAATCAAACTGTTGGTATAGAAGAGATTCAAAATATTGAGATCAATCTAAAACAAGAATTTTCAAAGAAAGATTTTGCGTATTTAAATGATATTGATGTTGATGCATTGTGTCGTGCAAAAAAATTTTTTAATGGCTACAAAGAAAAATTTTCAAAGTGGAGTGAATTTGATGGAAAAGTTGTGCATGATATTCTAGTCAAGGAATCGAAGGTTAAAGAGAAGACATATGTTAATTAAGATATCGGAGGTAAAAGTAGTTTTCTAAAAACAAATCCTGATGTTAAGAATGTTCATATCGATGCATTTTATTGGTTACCCTTTTTCCTTACTAGCCATCTACATCTAGAAGCCTAAGAGTGTCAAGTAATAATGATTCTCCAAAAGTTGGTACATTATTTTCAAGTAAACAATATGTCATTAATGTGATATGTGAAGATGGCTACAAAGAAAAATTTTCAAAGTGGAGTGAATTTGATGGAAAAGTTGTGCATGGTATTCCAGTCGAGGAATCGAAGGTTAAAGAGAAGACATATGTTAATTAAGTTATCGGAGGTAAAAGTAGTTTTCTAAAAACAAATCCTGGTGTTAAGAATGTTCATATTGATGCATTTTATTGGTTACTACTTTTTCCTTACTAGTCATCTACATCTAGAAGCCTAAGAGTGTCAAGCAATAATGATTCTCCAAAAGTTGGTACATTATTTTCAAGTAAACAATATGTCATTGATGTGATATATGAAGATGTTTTTCAGAGAGGATAGTAGTTTGCACTGGACGAGTCAGACACATACAGATAGGTGGTTAAATGTGTTAACGAAAAATGTAAATGGTATGCACAAGCAATTAGGGTGAGAGAAAATGATAGTTTTGAATTACGCCATTTAGATAGTCATCACACATGTTCTAGAGACCAGATATTACCTCATCATAGACAAGCAAGCACCCAAGCTTTAGGACAGATTTTGGGAACCAAATTTATAGTAGTTAATCGTGTTTATCGACCAAAGGAAATTATTGCAAATATCGTTGACCGATATAAAATTGATATATCATAGCATAAGCATAGTGGGCAAGAAATTTGGCACTTCAATCATTGAGGGGCACACCAGAAGAGTCATTTATGTTACTACCAGAGTATTGTTATAATTTATTCGTTATAATCTCAGAACTGTGACACATACACTAACAGATGAGCAGGAATGATTTAAACACTTTTACATGACATTGGGTTGTAGTATCCATGTATTCCAACAACATATTTGACCAGTCATTTGCATTGACGCTGCCTTCTTAAAGTGTAGATATCTGGGTCAACTATTTATCGTTGTCGCATTAAATGGTAATAATCAGATATACCCATTAGTTTTTGGCATCGGTCCCAAGGAAGACCATGACATATGGTGTTAGTTTCTAACAAAGTTACGAGATTGTTTTGGTAAGGTACCTCATTTAGCCATGATTTTAGATCGACATATCAGTATATTTTCTACAATGGCTGAAGTATTCCCTGGTATGCACCATGGTTATTGTTGTCATCACTTTCATTGTAACATGTGATCCAAGTATAAGAAGAATGTAAAAGTCGTATGGATGTATTGGAAGCAACTAAGACGTACATGGAATATGAATTCCAAGAGGTAATGAAGTCATTTCCTGTATACACCCTAATGCATCCATATACCTATGTGAGGTAGGTTTCGATTAATAGGCATGCGTATATTTTCTAGGACATAGATACAATATAATGACTATCGATATCACTGAGTCGTTTAATGCACTAGTCAGACATGCTCGAGGTTTACCTATTACTATGCTAATTGAGTTCATCAAAGGTACATTGCAGTGATAATTTTATGAAAAAAGAAATCATGCAAGTAAGTATATATTTAATGTCATAACATGTTATAAATGTGTGTCTATAAACTTATACTTAATTACTCACCATATCTGTTTGTATTTATATAATTTGCAGATATTTGCACCAGCCCAGTAACATCTTGGGTTGAGGAAAATATTGTCAAATGTGTGTGAAAGTTTTCAAACTTGGAGGTGCATGCTATAACATCTGAACGATATCAGGTTCTTAGTTGTGGCCAATATGATGCCATGGTTGACCTTACAGAGCAGACATGTACTCGTAGAAAATTTCAACTATCATAGATTCCTTGCTCACCACTTGCATTCAATAGGTGCATCCATATTACAACATCGCTTTTTATCGTACAGTCTATGCGGAGGCTGTCAATTCATTAGGAGATCAATCGGAATAGATCTATCTAGAGGAGGTAAGTGTTATCCATCCATCATTCGTGCATCGTCGTCGTGTGGGGTGTCTAACAAATAAAAATAGATATCCTTCCCAAGGAGAGATTGTTAATCGATGTCACAAACTTGGACATACGAGACAAAATTGCAAGAGTCCTATTCTAATACCTAGTTTTGTACCATCAAGTTTAGGAAGAAAAAAGAAATATGGAAGACAATTACATTTGCAATTATACTTGTTAATTTTGATATAAATGTTGTCATTGTACTTGTTACTTTTATTATAATGTTTGTGATTGTAATATATTTTTATATAAATGTTGTGATTATAATTGTTACTTCATATATACAATTTCTGATTATAATATATTATCTTTAAAATTTGTTATTGTTTTTGTTAATGTATCTATAAAATTTTGACTAGTAATCGTTATATATGTCTATATTGATTTCATATATTAACATAAACATAAAAGACTAAGTATTAAGGAGTAACAAAAATTTGGTGTGTTGTCGTAGGCAACCAAAAATTAAAACCTATACTTCTAAAAATATAATGTGATAGTGCAAGTAAAGGATCGTCCCACGAAGAGTGTCTAATCTAATTTCTATACTAACGTGAATAAGATTAAAGAGAGGGAGTTTGTTTATAACGAAATAAAAGTAAAGAAACAACTAAAAAACAAATTAAATTAATTATCAAAATTAATGAGAAAACACGCCTTGGTCTAAGTCAACATTCACCATCAGAACTTCAACAACTGATCATTGATGCACGAATAGATTTATTCATACTTTAAATATTCACCGTTGGAATTACTTTCCTATCTCTCCTTAGTCATAGTTAATTAGAAGCAAACGATCTACTTAACCCTAACTGTCAAACAACCTAAGTCAAGCACTATAGATTTAATTTGAAAGCAACATTAAAAATTAGAGAGATCAATGAAGCTAAACAACACAAGCACAAGCGATTGTATTTAATTTAGTCGAACGTTCTTCTTAAGATTTAATAATCGCTAACGTAGCAAATCATTAACCCTTAGTTGCTTCATAGATTAGAAAAATCAAACTATTATGGATTTGATATCTAATCTAGCAGTAGGTTATAATGAATAATTAACTAGTAGGCCTCCTAGCAATCAAACAAAATAACCATTGAAATAAATCAAACACAGAAGAACAATCGATACTCAAAACATAAATTGAACAATAAAACTAATTAGATCTCACAGTTTATGAATTCTGAGGTTTCAGTTTCCTTTGACCAAGCCAAATAAATTAGCCACGTAGGGCCATGGAAGAGCAAGCAGAGAAGTGAAGAGAAAAAGAAAAAAAAAATAACTGTTGTTCTGTTCGCCTCTCCTAGAGTCCTCTAATAATAGGATATTCCCACTAATTATGGGAAATATTAAAAATAAAATAAAAGTCCTGATTTAAATAGGAAAGGACAACATAGCAGCGGTGAAAGTCGTCCACAACCTGGAGACTTCTAAAAGAAATATCATGCATCTGATCTGCCACTAATATCACAGAGCAGGAAATGTTCCAGTCCGGGTGCAGCAACTTAAAGCCCGATTTCGACCCTGATTCGATCAGTTCTATAAAAATCCTAAACATGAAAGTTGTAGATCTCTTTCTTGGCTTTCCATAGCATCTTGAATCGTCTCATTTGGAGCTCGGATGGGAAAGTTATGCCCAAAATACAGAGACACATCAAGACTGTCCAGAAATTGTGACATTAATTCCGTTTTTATTCAAATGCCTCCAAATATTACCTAAATCAAAATTTAAACTTAATAAGTATAATTGGGCATAACATAAACATAAAAGACTAAGTATTAAGGAGTAAAATTATAGCATTATGCAGTCTTATCAAATTCCCCCACGCTTAGTTTTTGCTCATCCTCGGGCAAAACTCTAAAACTACTAAGTAAAAAAAAAACAAGGTTGCAACATCACCAACAGTAAACAACCAACCTTTTCGAAACTCACAACACATCATGAACAACATTCTTAAACAACTTACAATTACTGATAAGCAATTTCACTTGAAGATGGAGCAAACTAAACAGGTAGACCTTCACGGAAATAACACACTCTCATGTGTTTGAAGGGTATGCGTTTCACTCAAATTCTTTCCAATGGAAATGATCTACCATAGGCTTGCATATCTTCTCATTCTCCACCACTGGGATCACATGCATGACACAAATCATAAGGACTTTCCATGGGTTGTAATGGGGTTAGGTTTCAAGGTAGGAAACAATTTGGGAATGTAGCTCAAAAGCCATCGAATCTAGTAGAGCAAACACCTATTCAATGTCAAGTTTGGCCATACAAGATATGTAAGACCAAAAATCTCCTTCATTAGCTTCTACCTTTTTATAAATTATATATGAATAACCCTTTTTCTTGAAAATTTAGAAGGAATTAATAATTTTGAATTCATTGAAAACATTTTCCTCCAACACTTTCCTTTCTTTTTTTTTTTTTGAATAATGACGACTTCATCAACCATGGAGCTCACATATTGAAAATGAAAACATGCTCCATTTCACTAGTCATAGCCATACCAAAAATACGAATGCCCCCACACTTATTATTTTTTTATTTATTTTTTTATTTTTTTGCACAACCATTCAATAACAATGATGAACAATGCTCCACTAGTCCTCCAGCTAGGTATAAACATTGTGTTTCAGTTTAAAGGCTTGTAATGTGGGTTTATAACAAACAAAAATGGCCAATAAAGCTCAAAGGGGTTCAACAAAGGGAAAATTAATCACAAGGTAGGCTATTTGGCTAATGTAGTTCAATGTCAAAGAGGGCCTTAATCACATTCATGTCCAATGCATGGGTCAATGTAGCCTCGAGGAGAATCAAGGCAAGTTCTGGAGAAACAAATCCATGGAATAATATCACTCATGAAAGGAAAAAAAAAAACTGATATAGATGTGTCAGTCTATGGCTCAAAAATCTCACAGGCTAATGCCTACCAAATTTAGTCACTACCATTCTCAAAGAGACAAACTATACCAATTAATCACAAATTGCAAGACTACTTGTTCAATCATGTTATAAATCTCTCAAGCTCAATTGAACCTTGCTCATGATATCCACAACCATAAATTATTGACACATGCAAAAACAAAAGCAAAGGCTTATTTTTTTTAATTTTAATTTTTTCATTTTGAAAAAAAAAAAACAAACAAACATAAAACATACTCTCTTTTTAAAAAAAAAATTAATTTTAAAAAAAATCAAAAACAATATTCTAGAATAAACAAAAAAACATAACCTAAATCCTTTCCCCCACACTTAAAACTGACGTTGTCCTCAACATAAGGTTAAATGCAAAGAAAAGGCAAATAATAACCAAAACAAGAACGCAAAAATAAAAAGAAAATGGAACGAACTCCCCTTGGGTTGCCTCCCAAGCAGCGCCTTTGTTTATTGTCTTTGACTCGACTCAATACTTCCTTCTTCAATCAGAATAAATTGGATCTTGGAGGTTCACTTCTGCCATATTCTCTACTTGGAAACCGTCATAAAAAAGTTTAAGCCTATGGCCATTCACCTTGAATATCTTGGAAGTTGCTAAGCTTTAAATTTCAACTACACCATGAGGAAAAACATTAATAACAATAAAAGGTCCAATCTAACGAGAACGCAACTTACCAGGAAATAGACGAAGTCGTGATTGGTATAGAAGGACTTTTTGACCAATTCTGAACTCTTTCCTAGAAATCATCTTGTTATGAAAAGCCTTCGTTTTCTCTTTGTAAATTCTTGCATTTTCATAGGCATCATTGCGAATCTCCTCTAACTCTTGTAGCTGCAACTTCCCGTGTTCTCCAGTTTCATCCATCTTCATGTTTAAACTCTTGATAGCCCAATAAGCCTTATGTTCTAACTCAACTGGTAGGTGGCATGATTTCCCAAACACTATTCGATAAGGTGACATACCAATAGGTGTCTTATATGCAGTCCTATATGCCCACAAAGCATCATCTAATTGCAAACTCCAGTCCTTCCTATTTGGGTTAACTGTCTTTTCAAGGATGGACTTGATTTCTCGATTTGATACTTCCGCTTGTCCATTAGTCTGCGGATGATATGTAGTTGATGTCTTATGGGTTACACAATACTTCCTTAGCAATGCCTCCACAGTTCTATTACAAAAGTGAGTGCCTCGAGCACTTATTAGAGCTCTTGAAATTCCAAATCTGGAAAATATATTAGACTTTATAAAATCTGTAACAAATTTAGAATCATCAGTCCGGGTGGCTTTAGCTTCCACCCATTTCGATACATAATCAACAACAAGCAAAATATAGATAAAACCATAAGACATAGGGAATGACCCCATGAAATCGATGCCCCACACATCAAAAATTTCACAAAATAGTATGGGGGTTTGTGGCATCTCAGTCTTTTGAGAGATATTACCTGTCCTTCGGCGTTGATCACATGACTTACAAAAAGAATATGAATCTCGAAATAAAGTCGGCCAATAGAAACCACATTCAAGCGCTTTTCTCGTTGTTTTTTTTGCTCCGAAGTGACCTCCACAAGCATAAGAATGACAAAAGGTTAGAACAGAAATAATTTCATTATCAGGAACACACCTTCTTATCACTTGATCTGCACAATGCTTCCATAAGTATGGATCATCCCACACATAGTGCTTGGCATCACTCTTGATCTTATCTTTTTGAGCTTTAGACAAACCATGAGGAATTATGTTAGTAACCAAATAATTCACAATGTGTGCATACCAAGGTAATGTCGCACTTGTGGAAAATAACTGTTCGTCAGGGAACGTTTCTTGCAGAGGCATTTCATCTTTCCTATAAACCAAACGACTCAATATAATCAGAAAATATGCTAACCATACATCTTTGGAAAGTAACTGGGGCATTGCAAAGCCCAAAAGGCATGCGACGATATGCAAATGTCCCAAAAGGGCATGTAAAAGTCGTCTTTTCTTGATCTTTCGGTGTAATAGCAATCTGAAAATAACCTGAATAACCATCAAGAAAACAATAATAAGAACGACCAGCTAACCTCTTAAGCAATTGATCAATAAAAGGTAAAGGGAAGTGGTCTTTACGGGTTACAACATTTAATTTTCTATAATCTATACAAACCTGCCACCAATTCTGAACACGGGTGGGTACCAACTTATCATTTTGATTTTTCACCACAGTCATCCCAGGTATTTTAGGAACCACTTGAACTGGGCTAACCTAATTGCTATCTGAAATAGGATAAATCACACCAACTTCGAGAAGCTTGAGAATTTCTTTCTTCACTACATCTATCATAGGCGGGTTTAATCTCCTCTGTGGTTGACGAGATGGCTTTGCTCCTTCTTCTAGCAAGATGCGATACATACATGTAGATGGACTAATTCCTTTGATATCTGCAATCGTCCACCCAATAGCCATCTTATGCTCCTTAAGAACCTGCACAAGTTTTTCTTCTTGCATTATAGTGAGTTTGTTTGAGATAATAATAGGTAACGTTCCCCTGTCTCTAAAGAACACGTACTTAAGGTGACTAGGTAAAGGCTTTAATTCTGGAATGGGAGCCTGTAAAACAGAAGGTAAAGGTTTTACGTTAGAGACTGGTAACGCGATATAATAAACATTACCTTGCTGTTGTAACTCCGAGGATTCATTCAATGTTGCTACTATTTCCTGCAAATCAATACTCAAAGCCAACTCCTCATTCTCTTTCGCAAGATGTTTACTAAGGGCAACTTCTAATTCATCCTTTCCATCAAATTCAAAAATCTCTTGTGCTAAAGAATCAATAACATCAACAAAAAAACAGGATTATCATCAGCAGGGTATTTCATGGCATCATAAATATTAAATTTCACAATTTCACCATCAAATTCAATGGTAAGTGTGCCACTATGGACATCTATTTTAGTCATAGATGTTTTTAAGAATGGTCTTCCTAACAAAATAGGAGTTGTTTGATCATTATGCTCCATATCAAGCACATAAAAATCAGCAGGAAAAACCAAATTATTAATTTGCACAAGCATATCCTCAATAACACCTTTAGGATAGACATTTGATCTATCAGCCAATTGAATCACAACACTAGTTTCATTCAAAGGTCCAAGTTTTAAAGAAGCATAGACAGAGTATGGCATGACATTGATAGATGCTCCTAAATTTAACATGACCTTCTCAAATCTAGTGTTCCCTATCATACAAGGAATAGTGAATATACCTGGATCCTTGCACTTTGCAGGAAGCTTTCTCTGAATAACTGCAGAAACATTCTCCCCCCTTCTTACCTTTTCACATCCTTTGAGTTTTTGTTTCCTCTTAATTGTACATAATTCTTTAAAAAATTTAGCATAACGAGGTACTTGTTTAATAGCATCTAAAAGTGGAATATTTACCTCATATCTACGAAAAGTCTCATATAATTCTCTATTTTGCTCATCTTTTCAAGATTCTACTAAAGCTTGAGGAAAAGGAGATACCAGTTTATAATAAAAAAGAAGAGGAAACTTACATTTAGGTACGTTGTCACTGTCAGGAACATTTTTTTTGTCAACGGGAATAGAACTATCTGAAGTGACACTTTTCTCCTTTTCTTGGTTTGAAGGTGTAAGGGTGTTTTTTACTGGAATCTCAACCTCTTTACCATTTCTTAGAACAATTGCACTTGCATTTTCTATTGGATTTACAATTGTTTGAGAGGGTAACTTTCCCGAACTTTGTGCCTCTAATCGACTAATTGCAATTGCCATCTGACCCATTTGGTTCTCCAAACTTTGAATACTAGTTCTTGCCTCTTGCTGAAAATGTTTTGTCTCTTGTTCAAATTGCATAGTGTTAGTAGCGAGAGACTTAACAATATCTTCTAAAGACATACCAGAATTAGAGGCTTGGGGTGGTGGTTGTCTCGGAGGATGTGATTGCTTATATTGCTAATTTACTTGTGAGTTTCCATAGCTAAAATTAGGATGATCCCCCCATCCTGGGTTATATGTGCTTGAATAAGGATCATACTTCCTTTGTGGTTGTCTAGGAAATCCACCCGATGCATTCACTTGTTCTATATGCTCTTCTTGAAGGGTTGGGCATATATTAGTTGGATGCCCTGCTACTGAACAAATCCCACCAGCTTTTACCGTTTGCATGTTACCTATAACCATTTGACGAACAAGAGAGGTTAGACTAGCAATTTGTTTTTCAAGGGAAGAAATATTTACCTCATTAACATGTTTAGAAGGTGGATCAAGCCTAGTGCCGAATTGTTGAGAATTGGCAGCCATGTTTGCAATCAAATTTCTTGCTTCTTCAGAAGTTTTATCCACCAAAGCTCCTCTACTTGCAGCGTCAATCATACTCCTTTCAGTGGGACAAAGGCCTTCATAGAAATATTGAATTAAGAGTTGTTCACTAATTTGGTGATGAGGACAACTAGCACACAGTTTCTTGAAACGTTCCCAATACTCATACAAGGATTCCCCATTGTATTGCCTCACACCACAAATTTCTTTTCGAATGTTAGCTGCCCTTGAAGCTGGAAAATATTTCTCTAAAAATAATTTTTGCAACTCGTTCCATATGGTAATACTTCCAGATGGCAAATAGTAGAGCCAATCCTTAGCGGTGTCTTTTAAAGAGAATGAAAATGCTCTTAATTTAATTTGCTCTTCCATCACCCCTGTGGGTTTCATACTCGTGCACACTACATGAAACTCCTTTAAATGCTTAAGAGGATCCTCACCTGCAAGACCATGGAAAGTAGGCAACAAGTGAATTAGTCCTGATTTTAACTCAAAAGTAGTAGTAGCATCTAATGCAGGAAATTGAATGCATAAGGGTTGTTGGTTTAAGTTAGGGGCAACAAGCTCTTTCAACGTTCTGGCCATGACTTCCTCTTCTGAATTGCTAGCAAATAAAGCTAGGTTGTTCTCTTCCAAATTTTTTCGTGCTTCCCTCCTTAATCAACACACAGTGCTCTCTATTTCTGGATCAAACTTTAAGTTACCTTGATTAGAAGATCGAGTTACAATCATACACAATCAAAGAAATTCTAATAAACCACAAAAAAAATAATAATAAGAAAATAATTAAGAAAATAAAATTAAAATAACAACAATAAAATTAAAAGATCACGAAAAAAAAATTAACTAGATCACTCCCCGGCAACGGCGCCAAAAATTTGGTGTGCTATCGTAGGCAACCAAAAATTAAAACCTATACTTCTAAAAATATAATGTGATAGTGCAAGTAAAGGATCGTCCCACGAAGAGTGTCTAATCTAATTTCTATACTAACGTGAATAAGATTAAAGAGAGGGAGTTTGTTTATAACGAAATAAAAGTAAAGAAACAACTAAAAAGCAAATTAAATTAATTATCAAAATTAATGAGAAAACACGCCTTGGTCCAAGTCAACATTCACCATCAGAACTTCAACAACTGATCATTGATGCATGAATAGATTTATTCATACTTTAAATATTCACCGTTGGAATTACTTTCCTATCTCTCCTTAGTCATAGTTAATTAGAAGCAAGCGATCTACTTAACCCTAACTGTCAAACAACCTAAGTCAAGCACTATAGATTTAATTTGAAAGCAGCATTAAAAATTAGAGAGATCAATAAAGCTAAATAACACAAGCACAAGCGATTGTATTTAATTTAGTTGAACGTTCTTCTTAAGATTTAATAATCGCTAACGTAGCAAATCATTAACCCTTAGTTGCTTCATAGATTAGAAAAATCAAACTATTACAGATTTGATATCTAATCTAGCAGTAGGTTATAATGAATAATTAACTAGTAGGCCTTATAGCAATCAAACAAAATAACCATTGAAATAAATCAAACATAAAAGAACAATCGATACTCAAAGCATAAATTGAACAATAAAACTAATTAGATCTCAGAGTTTATGAATTCTGAGGTTTCAGTTTCCTTTGACCAAGCCAAATAAATCAGCCACGTAGGGCCATGGAAGAGCACACAAAGAAGTGAAGAGAAAGAAAAAAAATAGTTGTTGTTCTGTTCGCCTCTCCTTGAGTCCTTTAATAATAGGATATTCCCACTAATTATGGGAAATATTAAAAATAAAATAAAAGTCCTGATTTAAATAGGAAAAGACAACATAGCAGCGGTGAAAGTCGTCCACAACCTGGAGACTTCTAAAAGAAATATCATGCATCTGATCTGCCACTAATATCATAGAGCAGGAAATGTTCTAGTCCGGGTGCAGCAACTTAAAGCCCGATTTCGACCCTGATTTGATCAGCTCTAGACAAATCCTAAACATGAAAGTTGTAGATCTTCTTCTTGGCTTTCCATAGCATCTTGAATGGTCTCATTTGGAGCTCGGATGGGAAAATTATGCCTAAAATACGGAGACACGTCAAGACTATCCAAAAATTGTGACATTAATTCCGTTTTTATTCAAATGCCTCTAAATGTTACCTAAATCAAAATTTAAACTTAATAAGTATAATTGGGCATAACATAAACATAAAAGACTAAGTATTAAGGAGTAAAATTATAGCATTATGTAGTCTTATCATATATCCATTTTGAGTTCTTTTTTGTTCATTATACTTGTCATTTATAGTAATTATATAAAGCACAAACATATAGAAATGAACCAATATATGGATATACTAACACATAAAATATATAAATGAATAAATATATATACATATACAAATGAGATATAATATCATTGTCAATCAATGTCCTGAAAAAATAGTTGTGTGCTTAAATGCGTGTATAGGCGTAACGAGTCCTCCCCTTCAAAGATAATGATCGGCGAAGTGTCAAACACTCGATGTATCGTAACATGAACACACCACAATCACCTAATAGGGGCCTCTGCTACGGTATATCCACCATTCTATGCAATGCAAATGGATCATCTTGTGTGAGACCAAAATGATGTCGTAGCTAGCAAATGTGATATCATCGATGTATACCCCAACATCTGTCATCTAAATAGTTTTGGGTTAGCAGTAAAATTATGTAACGAGTTGTAAACTGTAATCTTCCACTCCTTTAAATCCAAGATCCCTGTTACCCAATATGCATTATCGATTTTTTTAGGATAAAAACTTGCACATAGTGATAAAATACATATATTAGACCATAATTCAATATTTCTTGAAAAATAATTGAGATTTCAATACTGACCTCATCGATCACACCCCATTGCAAATATAAATCAGGTGGAAAATCAACATCTACCAGTTGTGTGAAGAGCAAAGGAAACTGGTAGTTATATTGATCTTTCATCCATGCGACATACTCATGAGGGATGTGTCTAATAAAACAAGTCAAAACTGTCATCCAATTCTGACAAACATTCGCAATATCATTATGTTGTTGTCGACGTAATAATCCCAAAAACGAATCTACATGTTATAAAAATAGAAAATATAACGTTATCACGCACCTGAATGATCTTCTATAATAAAAACAAAATTAATTGATCAAGTGAACTCACCTCGTCAGACAACCATTCGGATGTGTCTATGAGTGTACCCCAGAAGGTAATTTTGGTCCTTTTTCCTATGTCTTATACATGATATTTCTCGAATAGATTTGGTTCTAAATATCATTTCTTGAAAATTTTCTCATGCTCAGTACTCAATAATAAAACAATCGGTCTCGACGGTTGGATTTGTGGTTTCAAGGGATTTGTGTATGAGCTACAAATGAGCTATCCCTTCTTGATAATTCTACCACGAACTGTGCAAAAATACTATAACACAACAAATAATACATCATTTAAAATTACATTAACTCGTGAGATTTTTATAAACTTTTGAATACCTTCTATAAGACAAAAGTTATGGTCGAAGAATCGACAAATGAAGTTAGGTTGACTATATTATCTTTTGAGACCGGTTATAGTTAAATACATCAATTAAGTAAATGAATAATATTTTTTCAATCATACTTATTAAATTTTTTGAAAATTTAATAACCTAAATGAGATCTCCTTGTATAGGGAGCTCAACCATATCATCAATGACCTTGTCATCCTGAGAGATAATATCGATCACCTGTTTTCCCTTGCTTGGTGCGTTGAGATAGACCAAATAGAGATCCTATTGTAACAATAGATCAAGGGTAAATGACAATTGATATTAACAAAAGCAGCAATTTACAGTGGTTAATCCAACATTTTACCTTAATCTTCGCACAAGGTGATAACGGGGCATCCTCATGGGGTGATCCATCGTCATCGTCAGTGATATCCTATGACAATATTAACATTTCATATTAGTAAATAAAACTATTTAACAAAAATTATAAAGTATACAGTTAACAATGTACGTACCTCTAAAGTCAAAACAAATATCATAATGGGATCCCCTCTTGACGTGGCCTCTTTAACACTAGGACACTATCACAATATCGACAATAACGAGTTAATAAAGAATCATAATATTACAATATTAGAATGTGTACAGTTGATAGTATATGTACATCTACTTTTGGAGTCGATGTCATCACGGAATCTTCCATTGGTGTAGCCTCAGAAATGTCAGGTTGTTGTCACAATGTCGATAGTAATGAGTTGAGAGAAAATTGATAATCGAATTTATAAATGAGATATAATATTAATAGTCAATGTTATATTTACTGGAATCATCACAAAATGTGTTGACGGGGAGACTGTGTGGGGTAACCCATCATCGTCGATATCTTGTAACAGTATTAACAATTTACATTAGTTAATCAAAGAGTTACGTTTATCGAGATTAGTAGGTTTACAATCGATAATATACATACATATTTTTTTTGAGTCAATGTCATCTCTGGATTCTCCATCGGTACAGCCTCAGAAATGCCAGACCTCTATGACAATGTCGACAGAAACTCGTTAACAGGTAATCAATCAACAATTGTTGAATTTAAATATAACATTTACAAATGACGTTATAATTACCTTAACCATTATAGAAGGTGTCATCAGAAAAACCTCATGCGATGATATGTCATCTCCTATATCAAAAGTCAATATAAAATCTTTTTTGGATGGTCCCTCATCAAACAACTGACGCCATAATAATATCAACATTCACAAGTTAACAAAAGACTAAAAATATTTCTAAAGTACCATTTCCAATATACTAAGAAAGTTTAGCATTCATATCGACAACAGGTGGAAATGATAATGTCGAACCTCCTCTCTATAGTCTGTCACCATCGTCACGAGAAGACTGTAACAACATATTCAATTATTGTAGGGTTTATATGGTTGCATATATAAATAGATGAAATATCTAGTAAATTATTAACTTTTTTACCTATCGACTAGTATTTGTGTGGTGATGAGATCATGTCTCCTCTGTACAAATCACATATCCTCTATATGACTCAGCTTATCCTTCATACGAGTCATCCTATCCTCAATCTGATTAAACCTATTCTTTATTTTGGCCTCCATACTAGTGAATCGATCTAAGATAAGATTTTTCCATCGAGCTAATACAACATCAAAGTAATAAATGGAGAAATCTGGTCCACTGATAAGAGGATCGTCTAACGTGTGTTCAGTGGTAGAGAGTAGAGGCATGGGCTCCAGTGATATGTGCTCATCGACAAGGGTCATAATAGGGTCATTGATCAGACAAGGCTTGGTGACAGGAGGTTGTATAAGAGCCTCGATAGGAAGATGAGCAATAATTGAAGAAGTAACATTAGAAGGACCCAATGATACATCTCTAGACAACGCCAAAGGTGATGTGGACGAAGAAGATCGACTATCTAACATCCTACCTTTCTCTATTAGTCTGTACCTTTCTCTCTTAGAGATAAAACTAGTGGGAAATTAACATCATCCTGTAATTTTTTTTTAAGGGTACTTTGTTATTATAGTTTATGCATATGTTAATCAATAACAAATTAATACTTACTACATTTCTGGATAAGATAGTTGAGATAAAATCTCATATTGGGATGTCTTTTGTGTGTCATCTCAACATTTGGGCAGCTCCTAAAACTAGTGAGATATCCACCCATCGATATAGCGAGTCCAATGTCTCGTACATCCAAAACTGTAATTTTAACTTAAATTGGTTATTATATAAATTTACAATCGTATTAAATCAATTATATTTTAATCACAATTTTTTTAAATTAATAAATGCCACAATTATTTGAAACGCTAGTGGAAATCCTATGATACCATACTGTTTAAGCTGGTTTTCTTTCTTCTTTTTCGAGCTGAAATCTATAGAAATTCAGGAGATATTATACATATAGAGCGATATGTCATTTGCCACACCCGTACTCCCTATGAGTATGCATTAAACCCATCAAGATGATTAGCCAATTACAGTATCTTTTAGGGAATTGTTTTCCTCAAATCACTCTCTAATAACCCCATATAAAGATAAAACAACAATGCTAACTTTATTGCATCAATGTCGTCCTCCCCTTATGACTTCTATTGGAAAATACGACTCAGATCAACATATGCAACTAACTTACACCTGTGAAAATATGTCTAGAGGATCCGATTTATAACCTTCGATGGAATATAGATATCAATATCTACCATATACTGAATTGAAGGCCTGTCATAATGGCAAACTCATACTGACTGAATCTTACATCCACATCATTAACTCAAAACCATAACTCCTCTCTCAAGGTCATTTTATTTACCGTTCTAAGGATGAAGGAGTGTATTAGAACCCCACTAAATTGACTATTCTTCAAGTCTATGAAGTATCCGAAATAGGTACATTGGAAAATTTGTAATTGCCTTTCTGTTAATAATTTTTTGATCATGACTCCCAAATTTCTATATCAACGTGTAGTAACTTGAGCTTTGAAGTATTTTTCGATAGGAAATCACATTTTATCCTTGCCTTTATCAAAATTAAATTACAATTATATTAAATTTATATCAATTTTATATTATAAATTATTCAATTCTGAACATATAGGCCTTATTCAAAAAAACAAATATCAAATTTGAATTTTACACGTCAAAAAACCATAAAATGCGTAAATTTAAATTTGCCCCTTATATGAAAAATACAAAAACCCTAAAATTTTGCGTAACATCATTCTACCCCCTAAATCTAACCACGTGAATTTGCATGGTAGATAACTTTGGAAAACTACATTTTACCCCCTACCATGCGAATTCACGTGTCAACCACACAAATTCGCCTATCAACCGCATGAATTCATGTGGTTAACCGTCCCTTCGCGTGTCAACCAACTTTTTAAATTTATTTTTGCCCCACCACATGATTAAAACTTGCATTTTTACCCCCAACCACACGACCTCGTATGGTCCATGAAGTTTGAAAAATGCACAAAACCTCCCCGTCTCCAACAAATCTCACCATACGAATTTCCATGGTCACCGTTGAATTCATGTGGTTACATTTTACCTCCCAAATTTTGTTTTTTAAATGCCATTTCAACAATAATCAACTCTACACCTAATCTAATGCAAAAGCCCTGATGGAATTTATCAAAATCAGCAAAAAATCAAATAATTTCATTAACTTTTTCAAATTGGAACCCTAACGCTAAACATGCAAATTTCATATCAAATCAAGTAAATCTTGAACCAAAATGCATAAAGAAATGACAAAGATTATTTTACTAACCTTTTTGTCCATTTTCGTCATAAAAAATGTTGTAAAAATCGCTTGAGAAAATCGAAGGTGTCGACTGCATGAAACGTGTGTTTGAATTTGTTGTTTTTGTGTGTTTGACGCCTAAACGCATAATTTTCTTCAATTTTGTTATGAGGGGCATTTTCGTCTCTGCAAGAATTTAGGGCATTTTAGTTTAAAAGTCAAATACAGGGGTAATTTTTTTTGCCCCCTTAATTTTGGGGTAATTTTTGATTTCCTTTTTTGTTTTATATGAAAATTCAGGGAAATTTTAGTAGCTTGATTATACCTCAGGGGAGCCTTAAAGCCCAATCCTTTATTTTCCTTCTGCTGTAAGTTTCATTCCGTCTTCTTTTTTGGTTCTTTCATCTTCTCGGCAACCAGATAGGCAAACACAGGAGAAGAAAGATGGAGTTGGATAATTTCGCACCTATATTTGGAGAACCGAAAATTGAGTGGGCTGGCTCGGGTTCAGGTCGAGTGATTCGGTTCTTGTTCCATGTCTTCGCTCCTGATTCCTCTAACCTATTTATCCATGCCACCGATTTTCACTCCAGTACTTGGGAGGCTAAACGCTCCGTGTTGCAGCTTGAGGACATGGTATGTAATCTTCCTCTGTTTTTTTTTTTTTTTTTTAAAGGTTAAGGAATCCCTATATTTGGTTAGCATTGAATTTTTAAGCAAGAGGAAACTTTATATGACTGAAATCCTTGGCATTGAATTTGTTTTAGGGATCGGCACTGTGTTGTTGCTGGGTATATGGCAGGTTCTGTTTGGTTTAAGTGAATAGCTAGTGGATCATTGAAGCATTTTCAAGTGTTGGGTTTATTAGGTTTAGATTATGATTATGATGCTTTATTTTACTTTTCCTGATCATATTTGCAGAGGGATAAAATTGGAGTAGGGGGCTCGTGGTCTGAGTTCATTGATTATGTTGTCTCGTCCATTAAATCTGAAGATGTCAAGCTTGTTCTGGAGGGATTTTCAGACTCAGATGGTAATCAAAATTCAAAGTTATCATTATCTTTCTGCTATTAACTATAATGATAAATTAGGGTGTTTTATTTTGAGGTAGTTACCAAGTTAGTGATTCAGACAGAAGAAACCTTGAGACTCTCTAATAGAGAAAAACTTTTGATGCTACTTACTGTTCACTGTGCTCCAGATGTTGCAAGTGCAAGATTAGTGGCCCAAAAATCGAAAGGGATGCCTCTAATCTCCATTTCTCTCACAAGACTCAAGGGATCTGTTGCTTCTAAGGCTATGGAAAATCTATCTTTACAGCTCTTCAAAGCTTTCAAAAGCCTGCAACAACTACTTATAAATGGTAATATCTTATATATATACTTTAATTATTATACTTCTAATTTTTTTCCTGGTAAGGGGATGTTGGGTCACATACTTGAAAATTTTATTGTTGTCAATTTGCATGGTTTTTTTTATAAATCGTATAAGTTCTTATAACTGTGGTTGTTGTTCTTATATCTACACAACTATTAACAACTTGTAGAGAAGGTCACTGAGATGTATCTTTGATTGCTAGCTTAAAACTTTTACCCTAACACAAGGAGATAGCCACTAAAATAGATATTGGATTGACATATACTATTATACTTAAATGAGGGTGGGCTAGTAATGAAAATGTAATTGATAATACCCTATTATGAATCTATTGGTTCTCATTGGTTGGTGAATTGGTCTTCTTAAGAAAGAACTTTTACAATCTTTTATTGTGTTCAATTTTTTTGTATATTGCATAAATGCCAATGGTTATGTGTTTTTATTATTCATTCTTCCAGCTGCACCACTTATATGATGTACTTTTTCCTGGCATTATGTTATTGGTGGTGTATTATTTATATAGATCTTTTCTTTTATTCCCCATTTCATGTCTTTCACATGGTGTGACTTTAGGACAGGCTTAATAGTGTTGGTGATGAAACTATCTTTTGAGAAAATTAATTGTTGCTCATTTTGTATTTACCATAGAGCAAGAATGGTCTCTTCAACTAACAAAAGTGATATTGGCTGAGAAGGTATGCCTTTGTGTCACTTCTATACATTTAAGCTTACAGTTCAATCTTTTTGGTTTCTACTTGCACATTTGTCAAGGCATATCGTTATTACTTTTCTTTATTTGATGCTACATATTTTTTAGGGATAATCACATTAGCTTTTGCCTTTTCACATCTCTCTATTTGTGTTGCATATGGCAGTCTCACTTGTTAGCTACAATCACATTTAGGTCTTTAAGATTTAGGCTAATTAATGTTTGGTTCACTAAAATCAAAACTTAAGATCCTACATTATTAACTAAAGTCAAACACACCCATTTTAAAAGAAACCATTAAGGACATATGAAGTGTAATGTAATAGCCAAGAAGGTTGACAACATACCAATCGTGTATAAGAAAGATCTCTAAGAAGAAAAGGTGTTGTAAGAATATATTGAGTATAATATCTGTTGAGTTGTACATATTAGGTTAGGATTTCTCTAAAATAGGATTAGGTAATTGTATCATGTAAAATAGGAATGTATTGATAGTCTTTCCTATATTAGGTTTTCAATCTCCTGTTAATGATTGTAATTTATTCTTATGAAATATTGAGAATTATACAATTATTCTTGTGTTTTACGTGGTATTGAGAAAATTTTTCCGGTGATCCTGATTCATTCTCCAACAAAGTTTGTCATTTTTTGACTGTCTTCTCCGACTATCATGTTTTTGTCCTTTTTCGATGGCCATGGCTACACCATTGTGATCGGAATGACTTTGCTGACAAACCACTGGAAAGAGAGTCACCATTCAATGTTGCACGTTCCTCCATGTGTCATCAGTCTACTTGGTAGTCTCCATTACCGATCTGCTTTTCTGGTGAGCGTGCGATGACACCACCTTTAGTAGTCAATTCAAAAGACATTGACGAATCGATCTATGGTGAGCCCACCATCATTGGTCATCAGAATTGTTTGAATGCGCTAGACGTTTCCTTCTTGGATAGTCTTCTCTGATCTACTTTTTCGATGCGCAAGCCAACATTGTTGATACCATCATCTTTGGCTAGCACCAGCGTATCTTTTCCAGTCATCCACGCGCTTGTTCATTGCTAGCCGTCTGTAACATTGTTAGAAAACAATTTCTGTCAGATTTTTCCTTCTCTCAAGGCTCTGTTCACTTTTCTAACCTCATCACCGGGTACTTTTCACTAGCGTTCCTCAATTTATGATTAATTTCTCCATCTTGAATGGTTAATATGGCTATCAAGAGTTCCAAATCCAAATACTTCTCATTTCTCTCTCTTCCCATTATTACAACTAAAAAATTAACGGGAAGTGCCAACTATACCTCTTGGGTTGCTTTATTTGAATTATGGTGCATAGGGCAAGGTCTCAAGGATCATTTAACTACCCAAGCTAACAATATCGAAGTGGATAAGTCGACATGGAGGAAAACATATGCTTTGATGTGTAGTTTGCTCTAGAATACGATCGATCCTCAACTCCATCCTATCTATAAGGCCTATAGAACTTGTTTTGGGATATGGACTCAAGCCAAATGCCTTTATACTAATGACATCTAGAGACTTTATTTTGTTGTGTCCTCCCTTGTTAATCTAAAACAACAAGAAATGGACATGTCTAAGTTTCTCGGTCGAATAGCCTCCCTGAAGGTAAAATGTAATTCATTGATACCTGCTGGCAAAACTGTCACTGAAGAGTTGGCTCAACGTGATAAGTTCTTTATGGTGTTCACCTTTCCTATTATTAATCTAAATCTTGCCTTTGTTCAGGATCATATTTTGTCCAATGCTACTGTTTCCACTCTAGATGATGTGTTTGTTCGGCTGCTTTGGTCTCTTCCAATAGCGTAGGATCTGAATCCATAACCGTTGATTCCTCTATCTTGGCTTTCAATTCTTAACATAATCTAGGTGCTCGAGGAAACAGGGGGGTTGGCCTAGATGTAGTTATTGTAATTGGTGGGGGCATACTAAGGAGAAATGTTATAAATTACATGGGTGACCCATTCAGAATGCAAATGTTGCACAAGTCCAGTTAAGTCATCCTACAAGTCAACTTGAAATGTTTACAAGCCAATCTTCTTAGCCTTCCTTGACCTTTACAGGTGTTGATTATGAAGAATATCTACCATTTTAGATTGCCAAATAGTCATCTCAATCTTTAGAGGAAGGTGGTACAGGAAGGAAAATTATGCTCGAAGAAGAGTCTGGAGAGCCCGTAATCGAGCCTATTCAAGTAAATCCTCCAGGTATACAATCACCTATACCAACTACAACGGCTCTAATAAGAAAGTCTATTAGAGTGTCTCGACCTCTCGAGAGATATGGATTTCTGACAGAAGGAGATTTTGAATCGCTTCTAATGGGAGAAACTGAGTATCTAGAGGATCCAAAAACTTACCAAGAGGCAATATTGGATATTGACTCCGACAGATGGCTAGAGGCAATAAATTCAGAAATTGAATCTATGAATGCCAATCAAGTATGGACACTCGTTGATCCACCTAATGGAATAGTTCCGATCGGATGTAAATGGATCTTCAAGAGGAAAATTGGTAAGGATGGAAAAGTTGAAACTTATAAAGCTTGATTGGTAGCTAAAGGTTATACTAAAAAATAAGGGTTGGATTATGAGGAGACCTTTTCACCAGTCGCGATGCTTAAATCCATCAGAATCCTGCTAGCTATCGCAACACATTATGATTATGAGATATAGCAGATGGATGTTAAAACTGCTTTTCTCAATGGGTATATTGAAGAAAATATTTATATGGAGCAGTCAATCGGTTTGATGAAACAATTCGAGTATTCGATTTTATTAAACATCCGGATGAGCCGTGTGTTTATAAATTGGATAGGGATAAAATTGTCGTTTTCCTAGTCTTGTATGTAGATGACATATTATTAATTGGAAACAACATTGACACTATGACTGAGGTTAAGCTATGGTTAGTGAAATCTTTTTCCATGAAGGATCTTGGAGAAGCAACCTATATTCTAGGTATTCGCATCTATAGAGATAGAGCGAAAGGATTAATAAGTTTATCTCAAAAGTTGTACATAGAGAAAGTGTTGAAACGTTTTCATATGTAAAACTCCAAGAGAGGTCTTTTACCGTTTCCTCATGGAAGACATATATTAAAAGATATGTGTCCAAAGACTGATGAGGAGCGATAACGAATGTGTGAGGTGCCATATGCTTTAGCAGTAGGGAGTCTCATGTACGCCATGTTATATACACAACCAGACATTGCTTTTGCAGTTAGTGCAGTAAGCAAATATCAGTCAAATCCTGGAGAAAGACATTGGACAACAGTAAAAGCCATCCTGAAGTATTTAAGAAAGACCAAGGAGTTGATACTGGGTTATGGGGGTTCAGAGTTGACGCTCAAAGGACACTCAGATTTTGATTTCCAGTCAGATGTAGACAATAGAAAGTCTACGTTTGCATTTATTTTTGTTTGTAATGGAGGCACAGTCTATTGGAAAAGTGTCAAACAATCGACTACTGTAGACTCTACTACAGAAGCTGAGTATATTGCCGCTTCAGAAGCTGCAAAAAAGGCCGTTTGGATGCGTAAATTCGTTACAGAGTTGGGCGTGGTTCCTCAGATGAGTTAACCAGTAATTATATTATGTGACAATACTGGTGCCATTGCACAGGCAAAGGAACCAAGAACGCATCAAAAGTCAAAGCATGTTCAACGAAAATATCACATCTTGAGAGAATTCGTTGGAGTTGGAGATAGTCATTCAGAAGATTGCTTCGACGGACAATCTTGCAGACCCATTAACTAAAGCACTAATACAAAGACTGTTGGACTAGCATCTAGAGAGAATGGGCATTAGGTACTACCGCGATTGGCTTTAGTGCAAGTGGGAGTTCTTGTTAGAATATGCCTTAAAAACCAATCGCTTTAATTGGTTTTAAGGGTTGTATATCTTGCATATACATTATTAATAAAAAAAGAGTTCTGTCATACTTCACATGTTTTCTACGTCACTTTTATATTTATGTTGTAGTTGTATATTACATCCATATTAGTTACATGCATACAACATGTGAAAGGTCCCGATGAGTTTTAATAAACGTCATCAAATCGTTTTCTGCATAGGCAATTTGTTTGGGCAATAGTATTGCATAATGGGTGTGTGCTATATCACCACAGTATATCAATAGATGATATTAGACATGGTGGATATACACATGGGTAAACAATGGAACCATTTGATGGTTAGAGAACTGATCAAAGGTTATTATATTATATTGTTTATCGAACGTGACCGTTGAATGATGATCATATGGGCATTAATATCTATTCAATGATACATCGTAAATCATACTAGTGTATAGATCCTTTGACTTGAGATATCACAGTTGTGTTTCGTTCCGGAACGTATGGTTCATACGGTGTATACCACGACGCTAATCATGTCTCGTTCAGAAGCCGCTTTAATCATATGTTGCTTGAGCGAGAGGATAAGTGATCATACAGAGAATGGGCATTAGGTACTACCGCGATTGGCTTTAGTGCAAGTGGGAGTTCTTGTTAGAATATGCCTTAAAAACCAATCGCTTTAATTGGTTTTAAGGGTTGTATATCTTGCATATACATTATTAATAAAAAAAGAGTTCTGTCATACTTCACATGTTTTCTACGTCACTTTTATATTTATGTTGTAGTTGTATATTACATCCATATTAGTTACATGCATACAACATGTGAAAGGTCCCGATGAGTTTTAATAAACGTCATCAAATCGTTTTCTGCATAGGCAATTTGTTTGGGCAATAGTATTGCATAATGGGTGTGTGCTATATCACCACAGTATATCAATAGATGATATTAGACATGGTGGATATACACATGGGTAAACAATGGAACCATTTGATGGTTAGAGAACTGATCAAAGGTTATTATATTATATTGTTTATCGAACGTGACCGTTGAATGATGATCATATGGGCATTAATATCTATTCAATGATACATCGTAAATCATACTAGTGTATAGATCCTTTGACTTGAGATATCACAGTTGTGTTTCGTTCCGGAACGTATGGTTCATACGGTGTATACCACGACGCTAATCATGTCTCGTTCAGAAGCCGCTTTAATCATATGTTGCTTGAGCGAGAGGATAAGTGATCATACAGAGAATGGGCATTAGGTACTACCGCGATTGGCTTTAGTGCAAGTGGGAGTTCTTGTTAGAATATGCCTTAAAAACCAATCGCTTTAATTGGTTTTAAGGGTTGTATATCTTGCATATACATTATTAATAAAAAAAGAGTTCTGTCATACTTCACATGTTTTCTACGTCACTTTTATATTTATGTTGTAGTTGTATATTACATCCATATTAGTTACATGCATACAACATGTGAAAGGTCCCGATGAGTTTTAATAAACGTCATCAAATCGTTTTCTGTATAGGCAATTTGTTTGGGCAATAGTATTGCATAGTGGGTGTGTGCTATATCACCACAGTATATCAATAGATGATATTAGACATGGTGGATATACACATGGGTAAACAGTGGAACCATTTGATGGTTAGAGAACTGATCAAAGGTTATTATATTATATTGTTTATCGAACGTGACCGTTGAATGATGATCATATGGGCATTAATATCTATTCAATGATACATCGTAAATCATACTAGTGTATAGATCCTTTGACTTGAGATATCACAGTTGTGTTTCATTCCGGAACGTATGGTTCATACGGTGTATACCACGACGCTAATCATGTCTCGTTCAGAAGCCGCTTTAATCATATGTTGCTTGAGCGAGAGGATAAGTGATCATACAGAGAATGGGCATTAGGTACTACCGCGATTGGCTTTAGTGCAAGTGGGAGTTCTTGTTAGAATATGCCTTAAAAACCAATCGCTTTAATTGGTTTTAAGGGTTGTATATCTTGCATATACATTATTAATAAAAAAAGAGTTCTGTCATACTTCACATGTTTTCTACGTCACTTTTATATTTATGTTGTAGTTGTATATTACATCCATATTAGTTACATGCATACAACATGTGAAAGGTCCCGATGAGTTTTAATAAACGTCATCAAATCGTTTTCTGTATAGGCAATTTGTTTGGGCAATAGTATTGCATAGTGGGTGTGTGCTATATCACCACAGTATATCAATAGATGATATTAGACATGGTGGATATACACATAGGTAAACAATGGAACCATTTGATGGTTAGAGAACTGATCAAAGGTTATTATATTATATTATTTATCGAACGTGACCGTTGAATGATGATCATATGGGCATTAATATCTATTCAATGATACATCGTAAATCATACTAGTGTATAGATCCTTTGACTTGAGATATCACAGTTGTGTTTCGTTCCGGAACGTATGGTTCATACGGTGTATACCACGACGCTAATCATGTCTCGTTCAGAAGCCGCTTTAATCATATGTTGCTTGAGCGAGAGGATAAGTGATCATACAGAGAATGGGCATTAGGTACTACCGCGATTGGCTTTAGTGCAAGTGGGAGTTCTTGTTAGAATATGCCTTAAAAACCAATCGCTTTAATTGGTTTTAAGGGTTGTATATCTTGCATATACATTATTAATAAAAAAAGAGTTCTGTCATACTTCACATGTTTTCTACGTCACTTTTATATTTATGTTGTAGTTGTATATTACATCCATATTAGTTACATGCATACAACATGTGAAAGGTCCCGATGAGTTTTAATAAACGTCATCAAATCGTTTTCTGTATAGGCAATTTGTTTGGGCAATAGTATTGCATAGTGGGTGTGTGCTATATCACCACAGTATATCAATAGATGATATTAGACATGGTGGATATACACATAGGTAAACAATGGAACCATTTGATGGTTAGAGAACTGATCAAAGGTTATTATATTATATTATTTATCGAACGTGACCGTTGAATGATGATCATATGGGCATTAATATCTATTCAATGATACATCGTAAATCATACTAGTGTATAGATCCTTTGACTTGAGATATCACAGTTGTGTTTCGTTCCGGAACGTATGGTTCATACGGTGTATACCACGACGCTAATCATGTCTCGTTCAGAAGCCGCTTTAATCATATGTTGCTTGAGCGAGAGGATAAGTGATCATACAGGGATCTGTCAGCTCGACTGCTCTCGAATTTCCATACAAATATCGAGAAATATGAAAATCTAAGACACTGGCCAGTGTAAATAAAAGACCACATGAAGAGAGTTTCGATGTGGCACGTTATGATGTATGACTTGATATTCGAAAAGATTAAATATTGGATTTTGATATTCTATAAATCCAAGTTCAATCGGGATGTAATGACAGAAGGATTGGATTACATGATAAGTGTGAGTAAGAAAGGTTCATTTGACATTATGTGAAGCTTGTACTTCATTATGATGTAGGGGTCATGGGGCATTGCTAAATGACACCACATGATCAGTGGGAGCTTTGTTTTGTAGCGGAAAACAAAGTATATTGGTCAACGACAGTTTTGAGTTATACAATGATATAATGAAACGTATCGTCTGACATAGGCCCACGACTACGTCACTATGAACCTTGAAGGTTACACCCATATTTCAAGAAAGAAAATGGTGTTATGAAGTTGAAAATATTTATCCATGGTGGGTTAGCACTTTCCGAGGATAAAAAATTATGTTTTTTGAATAAGATTCGGAAAAGGGGTAAAATTGTCATTTTACACCTTTTAAATTGTTTAGAAAGTTAGAATGAATAATTTTGGGCACAAATTATTCAACATGTGTCAAATTATAATTTCTCTTAATTATCAACCAATAAGAATTGAACACATGCTTTAACTTGATAAATATCAAGTTTTAGTTTAATAAAAGAGAGAAAAATGTAGAAAAATATTACATTTTCTCTTCTTCTTCTTCTTTTGCCGGGAAAAGCACCATTTTTCTTCCTTGAAGGGTGCAAGTCAAGAGATCACTTATTTGAGTGATTCAAGCTTCCAAACTTCAAATCAACTTACAAGGTACAAGGTAGTTTACATGTTTTTATGTTTTATTTCTTGAAACAACATGTAAATTTTATATTATCATTGTTACATATGATGTGAACATGATCTAAAAATTTTAATTTTCTTGCCAAAATCTTTCAGTTCAGTGGTGGGGTTTGATTCACCCAAAATAATGAAACTGTTGGGAGAAATAAACAACAGAAGGGTTGTCATTTTGGTGGACAGCGACGCGACTCAGAATTTCCTCCTAGATAAGTTGGTGCAAGAGTTGGGCTTATAGGTTCAGGCTGTTAGATACTCTGTGGTGCTTGGGGACAACCAAAAAATTTGAGTGGGTCGTTGTGAGGAAGTCAAATTGAGGTTGCAGGGCTCTCAATGTCGCTCAATTTTCTTTCTTTTCCTTTAGGAGGCGTAGATGTCATACTTGGGGTTGAGTGGTTAAAGCAATTGGAGGAGGTTAAAATCAATTGGAATAATCTTTGTATGAGATTTTGGTGGGATGGTAGAAGGGTGGAATTAAAGGGGGACTCTTCTCTGGTTAGGCTGGAATCTTCTCTCAAAACTATGTGCAAACTACTGAGCGACGGAGGACAAGGATTTTGGGTTGAATTGGGAATAATGGCAAAACACGATGGGGTTGAAAAACCTATAGTACCTCCAGAGATTCAAGAGCTTCTGGGACAATTCGAAACTCTATTTCAAGAGCCTCAGGGACTCCCACCACAAAAAAATCATGACCATGCTATCCGATTATTATCGGGCTCCCAACCTCCGAATCTACGACCCTACTGTTACCTATATTTTCAAATGAATGAGATTGAGAAAATAGTGAAAGAGATGTTGGCAGCAGGGGTGGTTCGACCCAATGTGAGTCTATTCTCTAGCTTGGTGATTTTAGTGCAAAAAAAGGATGGGGGTTGGTGCTTCTGTGTCGACTATCGAGCTCTCAGTCGTATTACCATTCCTGATAAATTTCCAATTCCCACCATTGATGAATTATTGGATGAATTAGGGGGTGTGAAGGTATTCGGTACACTCAACCTGAAGTTCAGGTACCATCAAATAAGAGTTCATTTAGAGGATGTTGAAAAAACAACCTTTCGAACCCACAAAGGGCACTATGAATTTCTCGTCATGCCATTTGGACTAACCAATGCCCCCGCTACATTTCAAAGTTTGATGAACGAGATCTTCAGGCCTCATCTACAAAAAAATGTCCTAGTTTTTTTTGATGATATATTGATTTACAGTCGGATATTTCAAGACCATTTAAGGTGTTTGAGGCCTGTTTTGCAACTACTCCAAGATCATGGTCTGGTGATTAATAGGAAGAAATGCTTGTTTGGATAGAATCAGATCGAATATTTGGGTTACATTGTATGAAAACAAGGAGTAGAAGCTGACCCGATATGGAGGCTTGACCTGTTCCATGTGATCTGAGGGATTTAAGGGGGATTTTGGGATTAACAGGTTACTATCGGCGGTTGGTAAGGGGTTATGGAAAAATCGCCGAACCCTTAATGAAGTGATTGAAGAAAAATGCTTTTCATTAGGGATTGGAAGCACAACGAGCTTTTGACGCCCTTAAAGTTGCCATGGTTTCTGCTCTTGTTTTGGCCATCCCAAACTTTTCTAAACAATTCGCAATCGAGACAGATGCATTTGGAGCGGGATTGGGGGCTGTACTTATGCAAGACAACCGACTTATTGCGTATTTAAGCAAAGCTCTTTCATGAAGGAATCATAGCAAATTTGTGTACGAGAAAGAATTAATGGCAATTATGTTAGCTTTTCAAAAATGGTGTTATTATCTTCTCGGATGGTTTTTCCAAATTCAAACCAACCAAAAGAGCTTGAAGTTTCTGATAGAGTAGAAGATTATTGGCCATGAGCAACAAAAATGGTTAGTCAAAATGTTAGGATTCGATTTCGAAATTATATATCATCCTGGATGCGAAAATAAGGCCGCTAATGCCTTATCAAGGAACCCCAAATTTGTCCCAGAATGTGGAGCTGTGACGGTAGTTCAGTTGGGAGTAGGGCTGGACTCGAGCCGAGCCAGCTCGAGCTCGAGCTCGGCTCGGCTCGACTCGGTTTGAGCCCGAAACGAGCCGGGTTCTGCTCGGCTCGATCGAGCTCGAGCTGGCTCGGGTTGGCTCGGTAGATTTTTTTTCAAAATTTTTTATACAAAACGACATTGTTTTGATCTATATATATTCAAAACGATGTCGTTTTGATAATGAAAAATGAGCCGAACTCGAGCCGAGCCCGAGTCGAGCTCGAGCCGAACTTAAGCCGTCCATAAATAAACCGAGCCGAGCCCGAGCTAGCTGCGAGCCGAGCTCGGCTCGGTTCGTATCTAGCCCTAGTTGGGAGCAGCCGAAGGCCTGCAATAGGAAGTGGAGAATGACAAAAAATTAAGAGGTATTATTCAAGACCTGTTAAGCAATCCTATTTTCCACGTTGGCTATTCTTTAAGAAGGGGTAAGTTGCTATACAGAGGCAGATTAGTGGTGCCAAAATGTTCCAGGTTTATTCCTTCTTTGATTGTTGAGTTCACTCATCATCTTATGGTGGACATTTTGGTTTTTTCAGAACGTATAAAAGGCTGAATTCTATTATGTATTGGGAAGGTATGAAGAAGGATGTTAATAGTTGTGTGGCAGAATGTGATGTGTGTCAAAGGATGAAATATGAGGCAATGTCTCCAGCGGGCTTACTACAACCATTACCTATCCAAGCTAATACGTGGGAGGACTTAACTATGGATTTCATCGAAGGTCTTCCAAAGGTAAAAGGAAAGAGTGTTATTTTGGTGATCGTGGATAGATTAATGAAATGCAGGCATTTTATCGCACTACGCCACCCCTTCAATGCCAAAGACGTGGTAGAGGTGTTTATCAAAGAGGTGGTTCGCCTTCATGGGTTCCCACGAAGCATAGTTACAGACCGAGATCGTATTTTTCTGAGTCATTTTTGGACAGAAATTTTTAGGGTTGTTGGAACTATCTTTAAATATAATACGGCCTACCATCCTCAGACGGATGGCCAAATTGAAGTCGTGAATCGAGGTTTAGAAACGTACCTTCACTGCTTTTGCTTGAGGTAGCCCAAAAATTGGCCTTGGTGGCTAGCGTGGGCAGAATATTGGTATAACACGCCATTTCATAGCTCAACCGGCATGACTCTGTTAGGGCCGTCTATGGGAGAGATCCCCTTCCCTTTTTGAGATGGGTGGAAGAAGAATGTAGGATTAAAGAAGTGAATTCCATGATTAAGGAGAGGAACTTAATTTTGGATTAATTAAAAAGCAATTTACACATGGCTCAAGAAAGAATGAGGAAGGCAGCCGACAAACATCAAAGGGACGTCAAATTTTAAGTAGGCGATTGGGTCTTCCTTAAGTTACAACCATATTGTTTTTGTTCATTGGCATCTCGTCCGAATGAGAAACTCAACCCTCGTTTTTATGGACCATTTCAAGTGATTAAAAAAATAGGTGCAGTGGCTTATGAATTAAAACTACTTGAGAATGCAAAAATACACCCTGTTTTTCACATTTCTTAACTAAAGAAGCAGATAGGATCTGCTTTACTGCCTCAGCCCTTACCTGACTGCCTTAATGAGGAAATGGAGCTGCAAACTCAACCAGAAATAGTATTGGCACATAGATATTCCAAACAGGGGGATTTAGAGCTGCTGACAAAATGGCGAGGACTGTCGAACTGTGAGAATTCTTGTGAACTGTATGATAATCTCAAACACTTCTTTCCCAATTTGCACCTTGAGGACAAGGTGCCTCTTAATGGGAGGGGCAATGTTAGGGTGAAGGTGTATATCAAAAGGAAGACCAAGAGAGGGAGAGTGACATGTGGCCGACAAGCTGGAAGAAAGTAGGACAACCAAACAAGTTTGAAGAGTCTCTCAAGTTAGAAATAGTAGAGGTCAAAAGCAAGAGAATTGTATTTGATCCTGGGAAATTCAAGTGATGAGGTGGCAAATCCTGAGTGGCAGAAAGGAGGCAAAGGAGTAGGAGAGTAGATATAAGCTTGTAGAAAGGAAGTATGGGAGAGCAGTTTTTTGAGGAAAAAGTAATAGGTAGGGAGAGTACAACCTCTCGAAAGTTGTTGTGGTTCAGCAGTTGGTTTGGTGAAACTACTGCAAGAGTGTGTTTTGGAATGTGTTGTTACTGTTTTGTGTAATTTTCTGGAAATCAATATTGTAACACTGAATTAGAAAATTACTTCTGTAATTGTAACTGAATTGCTGAATGAAATGAATATATATTAATTCGGGGAATTCTGTTACATTTAATGATTTACATTGCACTGTTACATTGGAGCTATTTCGACTATAATGTGTAGCATACTGGCTCTAAAGGAGCTGTAATCTAAAGCCGGTATCTAGTAAGAGCCTGCTTTTCTCTATGTTGAAACCTCTCACTCTTCAGGTCTGTATCATAGTTTTGGTGCCTCCCGAAGAGATTGAAAAGTGTGAGAAACATGCTTAAGTGTGTGCAAAGGAGGTTTGCAGTGATAATTTATTGGTGGAAGAAGAGAAAAGAAAAGTCAAGGAGTTCAATTATCTTAGTTGGAAAGAAGAGTTATTTTTTGAGTAAAAATCTAGAGTCAAGTGGCTCTTGGAGGGAGACCAAAATACTGGTTATTTCCACAAGTGTGTCAAGACTAGAACCAATAGGAATGCCATTAATAGCATTTGTCCTAAAGATTGGAAGCATTGAGTGTGAGAAGAACAAAGTGAAAGAGGAGTTTGTTAGATACTTTTATCATCTTCAAAATGGCCTTAATCAAAAGGTGAAAGAAGAAGAAATTGCCAAGGTGGTCAACTATAGAATCTCGGTTGAACAAGCTTTTGAGATGGTGAAGGAGGTCCCGAGAGAGGAGATTAAAGATGTTTTGTTCACTTTGGACAATGGCAAGGCTTTGGGTCCGGATGGTTTTGGCGCTTACTTCTTCAACAAGGCTTAGAGTGTGATTGACAATGATGTGGTTGAGGCAATCCAAGACTTCTTCAAGTTGGGATCGTTGCTTAAAGAGATGAATTGTTCCATTATTGCTTTTTGTTAGGATTGGGACACTTGTCCTCAATCCAATGATAAGTCTTCATTATAAATATGCGTTTTAGGTTTCAAAAGAGGGAAGGAGAAAAAACATATTAGGGTTTATTGGTTGGGTAGCCAATCTTGGTTGATTGTGGGAGGTCTTCCACGTTTTGAATGGCCGAAAAATAGGAGGTTTTGGACTCCTTGAACTGTCTGGAATTGGAGGTCACGAACTCTTTGAATTGTTTGATTTATCTTTGTAATATTTTGATTAATGAAATAGTTTTAGTTTATTATGTTTTTGTGTTTTAATTTTTTGTTTTAGCTGAGTAAGAGCTAGATTCCTAACAAAATGGTATCAGAGCAGTTTGATCTGAGTTTTTGCTGTGCTTTCTGCAAGAGAAATGATCGGAGATAGATGAGGAAGTCGAAAAGTCACTGGTTGACAGTGGATGGTCGTTAAAAGGTTTTGTCAGAATAAGATCAACTGAAGATGATGATGGTGAAAGGCAAATTGGCAAGATGACGATGATTGGAGATTTAAAAGGCTGCCAGAGTCGATGCTGAGAAATGGCTTAAAAAAAATAAAACAGGAGAAAGGGGAGAAAAGGAAGTAGCACAAATGGTGAAGAGAAGAAGACAAAAGATGAAGAGAGGAGAAGAAAGAAAAAGAGAAAAAGACAAGGAGAAGAAAGAAAGGAGAGACAGAAAAAAAGTTAAAAAAAAAAGGTGGAAGGCAAAGCTTTTTAAAAGGGCTGTTGGTTTATTGGGAAAAGGAGAAAGAGGGCTATTAATTTGCTGGGAAAAGAAAAAGTGAAAGCCGAAGGTTGGTTTGTTGGGAGGAGAAAAAAAAAAGTGTGGGGCCATTTGAGAAAAAAGTGGAGAGGTAAAAAAGAAGTGGCACAGAGAGGGGTCAGTTGATGTAGAAAAAACTAAATTAATTAAAAATGAAAAAAAAATCAAAAAAAGCAAATTGAAAAAAAAAGTTAAAAAAAATCAATATATGAATGTCCATCTTGAGCAGAAGATGGTTTTGAAGGGGAGGAAAATGTTAGAACTGGGACATTTGTTCTAAATCCAATGGTAAGTCTATTATAAATATGCGCTTTAGGTTTCAAAAGAGGGAAGAAGAAAAACATATTAGGGTTTGTTGGTTGGGTAGCCAATCTTAGCTGATTGTGGGAGGTTTCTGATGCCTTGAACGACCTAAAAATGGGAGATCGTAGACTTTTCAAACGGTTTGGAATGAGAGGCTCCGAATTCCTTAAATTGTTCAGTTTATCTTTGTAATCTTTTGATTAATGAAATAGTTTTAGTTTATTATGTTTTTATGTTTTAATCTTCTGTTTTAGCTAAATAAGAGTTGAATTTCTAGCACTCTTATTCTTAAGTGCCTGAATCCTACCTTTTGTAAAGATTTTAGGCCCATATCTGGTTGTAATACTATTTATAAATGTATTATCAAAATTTTGGCTAATAGGCTCAAAGGAATGCTTCCAAACTTCATTAATAAGCCACAAGTTTCTTTTGTTGAGGGAAGGAAAATTGGAGATAACATTCTCCTTTGTCAAGAGCTTATGCACATTTATTATAGGGAGAAGAGCAAGCTTAAGAGATGTGGCATCAAAGTGGACCTCCTCAAAGCCTATGACATGGTAACTTGGAGTTTCATTTTAAAAGTTCTTAAAGTGATTGGCCTCCATCCCATGTTTATAAGGTGGATCAAGGAGTGTATGTCTACTCCTTTCTATGCATTAATGGTGAGCTTGAGGGATTCTTCACTAGCTCTAAAGGTCTAAGGCTTGGTGATCCCATCTCCCCTTACCTCTTTGTCATAGCTATGGAAGTTCTATCTAGAATTCTTGAGATTATGTCTTTGAATAAGGAGTTTGAGTTTCATTGGAGATGTAAGAAGAATGATATTACGCACCTTTGCTTTGCCGATAATCTCCTCATCTTTAGTAAGGTCGAAACAAAGTCCATTGGTCTTATTAAGAAGTCTCTTGAGTTATTCCACAAGTATTCTAGGTTAAAAGCCTAATAATTCAGAAAGTTGTGTATTTATTTTCGGAGTTGGGTTGGAAGAGAAGAAAAAAATTGTTGAAATGTTAAATTTTGAGGAAGGAAAAACCCCTTTTAACTATCTTGGAGTTTCCATGATTATTTCCAAGCTCACTAGTAAGGATTGCAAACCTTTGGTGGATAAAATCCTTGGGAGGATCACTTCATGGAAAAGTAAATTTGTGTCCTATGCGGGGCATTTTCTCTTAACCAAGTTGGTGCTTTTTAGTACTCATATATTGGGCCTCAATTTTGCTTCTTCCTTCAGAAGCGCTTGGGGAGATTGAAGCCATTGTAAGAGCCTTTGTTAGGTACCTGGAGGGAACTCAGTAGCAGTAGCTAGCCTGCCCTTCCTTGACTTCTAGGGACCGATTCCCACAGCCACAGGTTCACAAGCTAAGGAATCACAAGAAGCAGGCACTGCTTCCTGAACTCAGGAACTCAAGATCCAACTAAAAGATGTAATAAAGATAGCGGAGATAGGCTCAGAAGAGAAAGCCAATATTCTCAATGTATAAAAATGAACATTGTATGTTTAGCATGTTGATATATAAAAGTCTAATAATATTTCTAGATAAAAGATAAACACTGTCTTCCGATTACAGAAACATATAATTCTTATGATACTTCTCTGGAAGCACCATTTACGGAAACAAATACTAACTTAATAATAAGAAAACAGCCTGCAGCCTTCAAGAGGTCTGCTCTCCCCTCAATTCCCCTCCATTCTCTGATTTTTCTGCTTGCCTTCTTTTTCCTCCCTCTTTCTCTTTTATATCCCTTTAACCGTTTCTGCAGATGTTGTCTGTGGCTCTGCTGTCCTTTGTTGGTTCTGAAGGACTTGGAGCCTGCTGGAGTGATACCTGTCCCCATTTGCTGTTGCCTTTTGATTTCCTTTCTTTGGAGTGTTTTTTCCTGCATGTTATGTATACATTAGTCCTAACAGCCTTCTTTTGGGATGGTATAACTTTCAATAAACGGAAAGCTAGAGTTGCTTGGAGGGAGATTTGTTTGCCTAAAGATGAGGGTGGTCTTGGCCTTTATGATTGTAAGGAGAGGAACAAAGCAAACTTAGCCAAGCTCATTTGGGAAATTTGTCAATTGAATAGCTCTCCTCTTTGGGTGGGGGGAGTTATGATAAGAAGTGCTCTGTGCGGTGCCCAGCAAGGTGGTTATATACTTGGTGGATTTATGTCCAGCAAGTGTGTAAACAACTTCAGCAAACAGTAAGCACTCCCTTTGATTTCCCCTTGTGTTGCTGCATCATTGTGGTAGACCTGAAGTATCTTTCAAATCTGAGTGCTTGTAGAGCCTGCATCTCAGTTATGCTGTGGTGGGTTTTGTGTTGCTTTTTGCTGCTGCTGCTTTTCACAGTTTTTATTGCTGTGATCATTATGTGTATTTATGTTAAGTTAGTCAGGTTTAGGAGGATTATCACATTGTATATGAACAGGGATGGTGACATTGCCTTGTTTTTGGTTTCCCCTTTAACTAGGGGTTTGTCCTAGCATTGTGGCTTTTGTGGTGGTGTAGTCTCTGTCCGGCCTTTGTGGTCAGTTGTTCTTGTTTCGGGGTGCCTTTGGGCATCCTTGCTTTGTTTGTAATACATACTTAGCCCAAAAAAAAAAAAAATGCAAATGAAAACTTTTAAACAAAATAATCACCCAAATACAATTGTGATGGGTAGCTCAAACCCAAACTGTTTCAAACCCTAGTCAGAATACGATATAAGAGTGAACAACACCAGTTGAAAAAAAAAAAAAATCTGCCTTGAGCTCCCATAAATAAACACAACAAATTTTGACTTTTATTTATAAAATCATGTACCAAGAAGACCCATTTCCTCTGTTTATGCTCACATCATCCTTCACTCAAGACTCCATTTCTCTATACTTGTCCTGCATTTCACAGTCCAAATGTTCACAGCTCAAAGACGACCCAGATAACTTTGTTGGTTATCAAATTTTGGCTTCAAGATAAACTCGATCTAACTTATAGTTCCTGTCCATTAATGCTGCAGTTGAACCCAACAAAACGAAAAGATCTTTACAATCTTAGTTTCTGCAGTTTTTTCAACTGCTGTATTAGTAGCTTTTCTCTTTTTCAGGGATCATCATTTCATTTATTGAGTTAAATATGTTCTTATTGTTAGGAAAGGAATGAAAGTATTCAGAACCAACTGTTGAATCTAGAAAGACAGAAATTGCAAAAGATGGAATCCTCTGAAAAAGGTGAACTTTTAGCTCCTTTAATGAGTAATGGTTTGCAAGATTCTCCAGGCATGTATTATTTCAGCTTGAAGTGCATCCAAATTCAGTTCAATAGTATTTGCGTTAGAATATCCAGATTAGAAGTAAGCTGTTTTTGTCCATGGATTGATATAAAATTTCCTATTAAATGAAAAAAAAAAATGGGAATGTCTTGCTCCTAATATCATTATGGGAGTCATCATGATGTTTTTTTATAGGTTATAGGAGAGGCTAAGGAGCTAGGTCTAGAGCCCTTTTCATGGATTAGTTTAGGAAACATTATAGGCTTTGGCATCAGTGAGCAGGCTAAATCCTAAAGTCAAGTTGTTTAGCCTTCTAAAAAGTTAGAAAAATAGAAAAGACTGCAGATTCAAAATTGGACTTTGTGGATCAATTTGACTTATATCTGTAGTCATCTATTTTATGTTTCATAATTTTCTTGCTTTCATTAAACCATTACATATGAACTGATGTATGTAATCTCTTTATATTATCCTATCTCTGTATAATGTCGGATATTTTTGTATATTTTTTAAACCTTGAGCCATTAGGTACTAGCAAGTTTTATTTTTACTTTTTATTTTTTATTTTTTTAATAATCATATCCTTAGCAATCAGCTCTTTTGTTTTCTATTCACTGAACTGCAGATAAACAACCATCACAAAGTTCGATCTCAGCCAAAGTTGCTAATCGTGTCATTCCAGCATACCGCAGGTACTTGAGTATTTACACAGGATATCACCTAATCCTGTAATTTAATTTGTATCAGCTAACAGCCATATTGTCTTGGGCAGGGCAAAGGTAAGGGGTGCTTTACTACAAGAAACTGAAGATGACAAAGATAACTAGAGTAAGAGAAATGACAGTTTTATCACTTTGAGAATTAGCTGAATCAAAGCCTCCATTTATGACCATGCGAATGAGTAATCAAAGCAACACTAAAGAATTTGGTCATATTAGAGCATCACACTAACACACTAGAAGGAGAGTTCATGTAAATGCTGGTTATCTTCCAATTTCTCATATTCTGTTTACAAAGATGTATTAGGTATTTTCACATAGATAGTTTTGATTTCTTGATAAGGGAGACTTATTGTTGTGCTATTAACAATCTCGCAAATACTGCCAGTTAATTATCAGCTCTATTTTTTGTTATAGATGCTGGAAATGGTTATTGAGTGTAGTTTTTTAATTTTTGGATGATTTGGAAAATTTTTATGGTGTATTTTCTTGGTCATCAAAGATGATATGATGCATATTAAAGTATATAATACAGCTATTTGTAAAGGCAATGAGGCTCATTGATGTTATTATCAGGCATTGGATCATATAGATTACTACAGCCATTGTACCAGGCTGGAATTATTTTGATATGCATCTGGTATGATCCACAATAGTTGACTGTGTTTATCATTATGGATTTGACTATTCTTCTTGAACATACTTCTTGCTTGTAAACTTAATTAGTGTGGAAATAGTTTTACTAAATTTATGACGCTCTATGGCTGCAGATAGGAAATCCATGCCAGTGAACAACCACGGCTTCTGTTTTAGTGGATTAGCTGATTCTTGTTAATTGGGAGGTCTCCCTAGTCATATCTTAGGTTCATACTGTGTCATGTAAGCGCTTACATTTATTTTAGATATTAAAATAAAGAATTGAGGGTTAAAGCCATAGAAGGCCTGGAGATTGAGCTGGAGATTGTCTGAATCTATTTCATAGGTTGCTCCAGAATAACTGAAACTGGCATGATGATGGAGCGTAATATCATGTGCATTAGTCAAAATTAATGATCTGCCATCTTCAAAAATGTTACTGGAAGTGGCTGCTGCAATAGATTTTACACTGAAATTCCACTGACTAGCGAATACAACATCTATTTGCATGTTATACACAGCGGTTTTAGGTCCTTTAAAATGTTGAAAATAGGTATCATTTGGCTTGTAGACGTACTGTTGATTCTTGGAGAGAACTGTTGAAGGAGAATGCAAGGAATAAAGACACTTTGGCCATCATTTCTAGTTGAATGATGCATAATTCAGAAGATGCATCCTCTCAGTCTCCGGTTTTTGTTCCTCTTGGTATGAAAAATGGGCCAGCAACCCGATGAAAAATTGCTCTCAGCTTGCCTGTATAAATTAGAAGATGCACAAAATGAATTAATAGTTGAAAACTTGTATATTTCATAGAACTTCAGCAGAGAGGGAGATTTCAGGTGACTATTCTAACCAATAGAGTTGAGTTTTAGTCAAATCACGGCTTTGATAAATGAAAACTTTCCTTCTGATAATGTAACAAATACCTGTTTGTGCTACTGTTGCAGATGCTGTGTTTACTGCTTGTGCTACTGTTGCTGCTGCTGAAATGCCTGGCAATATTCAGTTTATTCTCTCCTGCCAGAGAGCTTCTCCTGATCCACTGTTCTTTATCAGGTTGATTTTCAGATATGTCAAATGATGATCTTGGAGAAACCTTAGACCGATTTCTGACGTTTGTTTTCTTTTTTGAACCAAAAGATATTGGAAAGAACATCTTGATCAAGAAAGTTTCCTTCTCCATACTTTCACTCCTCAAAATCTCACCTGACTTTGTGCTTCTCTTCTTGTTCTTCTTCTGCAGCTTCTTGGTTTCACCTTCATTCTTGAAGCAGCAACTTCCCTCATCAGTCAGAGTCTCACGCCTGACCTCTTGCTGTGTTTGTTGCTCATCAACGATATCTTTCAATGAGAGTTCATAACTCCACTCTGGCATGTTATGAATCATGTCCATGAGTTCCTTCCTGCCTTCTGCAATTGCCTGTGACCGTGTCCGTGGTGACAGGTTACTGTATCGATGGTTGTAAGGAAGCAAAGGAGAAGATTCATATGCACTGATTCTCAAATCAATTCCCTTCCACAAAGGAGGGGAGAAATCACCATATCCGTCTCCAACCTGTTCTTCAAAACGAAACTCATCTCTACTATGCTCAACACATGAACTTTTATCTGCACCCCAGAAGTCAAAATCAGTACTTCCTTTACTTTGACGCTTGCTATGCATCTTCCTGGTTGAGATTCAAAGAAAAAACTTGTTTCACAGTGACAAATCCTCAAAGCCAGTGCAGCGATCAGGCTTAATTTAGAGAAGTGAATGAAGGGAGGAGTAGTAAGAGTAATGTTGTGATTGACAAATGTGTTTAAGAGGGCAACATTTTCATGAGAAAGTGAAGTTTAGTCTAGCTATGCCATTTTGTCCAGAGACTTTGTTTGTTGGAACTCAAAAGTCATTGCCGTCCTGGACGGGAGGACGAGTGCTGGGTCCAATTTTCTTCACCTGTCTCCATCAAAAGTTTTCCATCTAGACAAATTGCAACGACCGGCTTCTTGTTGTTTGGTCCATGCCTTTGGTCATTTTAGTCAAAATTTTCCTCTCTTTTAAAATGCGCACTTTTATTTTAACATATATTAATATATAATAATAAAAATATATGAACTCACTTTGAATACATATATAAATATATATTTGATGTATATCATCATATGATTGAGCGATCTTGAATCAATAATAAAATAACATTTAATCACATGATGATATGCATAAGTGTGTATTTATTTGTGTACTTAAAATATGTATTATAGTATTGTTTAATATATAATGTTTTTATCAGTGGCTGGTGAAATTCTCTTCATTAGACTTTGGGGAGGTGATTATATTTGACAAAGGAATGGCTTAACCATTACACAATGTCCACATGCTTGGGACCAGAATTTCTACACATGAGAGTAAACTTGAGTGAAGGGTAATATTTGACTAATCTTTCTTGTTTGTCCATTCGGGTAAAAGTGAAGTTTCAAATGGATCCTAGTCTTGACCAATGACATGTCTTAGTTGATTTTTCTTGGTCTTCAGATAAGCTTGAACGGGCGGGTATGAGTACAATTTAAATCATCTTTTGTAGCTGTAACAATAGTATTTTTACATTCAATAAACACACAAATAGACACAAACTTATATGTGTCATTACATAATTAAATGACTTTGAACTATAGATAAAATAACATTTAATTACGTGATGGTATATATAAGTTTGTATATATTTATGTATCTATAATCGATATGCATAGTATTGTTTTTCTACATTTGATCATTTTTTAACTGTAAAGTTTTATATGAGTGGCTCCCAAGGGGTGGTTTAAGTGGCAGTGAGTATGAATTTAAATCTTCTTTGATAATATTTCAATATCAATGGAGATCTTGAGAGACCCATTAGCTTTGGGCTTAGGTCTCTTGTGCTGCTTAACCTCCCCTATTGCTCATATTTATAGATAAGGATTCAATCCTTTCATCCATATACCTATAACAAAATAGCTAACGGTTGACCCTAAAAAAAAAAGGGTTGTATTGTGTTAACCCTTCACAAAATAAATTATCTTTGGGTTACATGTTTTTGACGCGATTCTTATTTGGATCATGTTTAAGTGGAGTGTTTTTTCCCAAAAAACACAACACAAACATGGCTCATTCACATGAATTGCCCCATTTCTGTGAAATGTTTTATTATTCAATTCACTTCTTTGTACTTATAAAGTATTAAGAACATCTCAATTTTATAATTTTGCAAAGGCCAAAGGACTTATTCCCACCCAAACTGTTTTGTTTTTCTAAATTTTCACCTTTTAATTTTGAAAATCATAAATATTCACCCATAAGTGGTTAAAGTTTATAGAATAAACTTTAACCATTTAAAATTTAATCTCTTTCTCTCCTATAAACTTTAAAAACTAAACGTTTTTTCTTTAGGTTAAGTTTCAAAAAAAATGAAATTTCCCCCTTAGAGTTTCGTTTTCAATCTTTGGCACAAGAGATTGAAATTTTCACCCTAGAAGGGGAATATCATTTTTTAAAACTTGACATAGGAGAAAACTTTTAGTTTTTGGGGTTTAGGGGAGGAAAAAAAATTTAATTTTAATTTATTTTTATTATTATAGATGAAATAATGATTTTACCTTTAAAACTAATAAACTTAATCCTTGAAACTAACAGACTTAACCCTTCATAGGTAGGTGTTTGAGATTTTCATAATTAAGGATAAATATTTGAGAAATCAAGATATTTTGGATGGGAGTAAGTCCTTTGGCCTTTTGCAAATAAGGTAATTGATATTTTAAAGGTTTTCTGAACAATTAAAGAGTTATTTTTAATATTTTTTGAATGAAATTAAAAAGTATATTATGCAATTTCAAATGAAGAAATGAAAAAAAGATTGTCAGTGTGATAATACTATGCACTTACACTCATTAAAATGTGTTCATTCAAAGGGTTGGTATCAATCAATCAATCCTGTAATTTGGGAGCGGAATCCAACTTTAGGAGGTTAGTTTTTTTCGTTCAATTGTGGTTTGGCTCTCATATCCTTGTCTTCTAGATTATCATTTCGGACAAATGTGTAACATAACAATTTTGTTCATTCGTCAAAAGACCGTGTGGGCCAAATGACTATTTCCTACGATCAACAATTTTCCATTTTGAAAAGTATTTTTCTACCAATTACAACAACGACCATGTCCATGTAATGGTTATAACGAGATCAAAATCAAATCTGGAAATGGCTTTGTAGGTTTCAATTAACCAACTATGCGATCCAAATCAATATAAATCTCGTATAATCAATACAATTAAACCCGATGAGCACACAAACAGGAAGCTCCAAGGTCCTGGGCGAATATTTTGGAGGGGTTGATGATGATGGTTGTTGGTGATGAGGTAGAAGTGAGTAGCAGTGGTGAGCAACATTGTTGTGTACGCCATAAAAAATAGAAGAGGTCAGTAATGTGAGATGGTAGAGACGACACTAGAGTTGACTAACGAGATGGAACACCGTGAGTTTGGTGCAATTTGGCTAAAGTTATGTGATTTGACTGAAACCGCACTAAGATGTAAGATTTTGACCAAACTGCACCATCTCAAATGTGATTTGACCGAGAATAGCAGAATGAGAAAAATTAGAAATATGGAAGTTGAAAAGGAAAATGGAAAAATGAGAAAAATAAAAGTTGGAAAGGAGGGGTCCGCTAAGTTCTTCCTTGAAGGTAAAATCATAAGCCATGTCCCTCGAAGAAATGGTTGGAAGACAACATATAATGTGCAAGAAAGCAAAGTCGAATATATTATATCAGAATACAACAAGCTTAATGAAATGAGGAAAGTCAGGAGTTAGCCGGAGAGTGCTTTATTTTCAACTTATTCCTTTAGAAACGTCTGAAAGTGGAGGCAAAGGCTTTTGTACTAGAAAGTGAGAAAAAAACCTGAGAAAGACAAAGTGGAGTGAAGAAAGAGAGAGCAACTTTTTGAAGAATTCGTATTTATTCTTGGAATTTTTGAACTCTTTTCTCATCCTTAAGTTAACTAGGAGCGATGTCTGCTCTAATGTTCAATAATAGTGTTTTTCTTAAACTGTTAATTTTCTTTGAGTTTGTTTATATTTTCAGTTATTTAAATGAGAAAAATAAAAAAAAGTGAACCCATATATTCGACATTTACAAGTCGATACTTAATTTTCATATAAAGTGACAAAAATATCTTTCAGCTATTAAAATTAATGTGTAACTTAGATTAATGAGTGAAAAGTAAAATTTTCAAACTTAAAGTATGACAATTTGTCATTTCATCAAAATTTGGGTGAGAAATAGGCATTTAGTTGACTATGTGTATATTTTAAGTGAGTTTTATTATGTGTAATGTTATATGTACTTATAATGAATATCAATTTCGAGTATCAATGATAATATATTATTATATGAGTAAGTGTTAAAATGCCAATTGTACAATATTATATTAATATATAAAAGTAAAGTTTATAAGCTTATAATCTAAAAAGTGCATTCCAACATAATAAAGGGGTATTGAAATTTTGCCATAATTTTCTCCCGCTTAAGTAGGGCTGGATTCGAGCCAAGCCGAGCTCGGCTCGCAGCCAGCTCGGGCTCGGCTCGGTTTTTTAATGGCCGGCTCGAGTTCGGCTCGTTTTCGGTTCGGCTCGGTTACGACTCGGCTCGACTCGTTTTTCATATCAAAACGACACCGTTTTGTATATATATATAGATCAAAACGATGTTGTTTTGTATAAAAAATTTTAAAAAAAATATATTGAGCCAACCCGAGCTAGCTCAAGCTCGGTTCGAGCTCGATCGAGCTGAGCAGAGCCCGGCTCGTTTCGGGCTCGAATTGAGCCGAGCTCGAGCTCGAGCTAGCTCAGCTCGAGTCTAGCCCTACGCTTAAGCAATTTACAACAATTTTTAGACACTAAACATTTATACTACAAAGTTAGCATAATTCTTAAAATACCATTGCCTTCAACTTTATAAACACAACGAAGAGTCAGCCTTTGAGCACTAAAAAACAATTTTTTTTTTCAAAGATCTTGTAGAGAACTCATCCTAATCTAGGTTAGTGGTGCATCCATACCCCTTATGTTATGTATTTTTTTTGTTTAATAATTGAAAACCAAAGAATGCATACTAGACAAAGTAGGTGATTAATAGGAAATTTTAATTTATTGTACAATGTTGTTATTTTTTAGTTGCAATAGTTAAAGTATTGATAGTTAAACTGGGAAGATAAAATTTGATTATATGGAATGAGTTTAGCAATAGATCTAGTAAAAATCTACAAAAGACTAGCTAAAGAACAGGTAGGCGATTCGACAATGTCGTCTACACCTAAGATATATAGCTTAGGCCTAGGTAATCTCGCTAACCTTTTCTTCTAGACTCGTAAATTCCCAATTAGTTATCCAAGTTTATTTGCTTACATTGTCCGTTTAGTTTAAGCAAAATATGGAAAAAATCACATTTAAGATTTATTTTGAAGGATAATGTATTGCAGGTGATGACAATACAATAAGATACGTCAGTAGGGATGAAAGACCGATCTGTATTAACACAAGTGTTAATTTTGAAAGATTTATAACAAAATATGTTATCATCTCATAATTAATAGAAATCAATCAAATGTCCATATATTTATCCTTGGTGATGTGTCAGTAGGTGGAAGGCTATATGAGATTGAAGACAATAATGATTTTGAGTATGTGATGATGGTAGCAAGAAGTATACGAGGATAAAAAAATTATTTATCTTACCAAGAGTTATATTTAAGGAAGGGACAACCTATAAGACGAAGATGTCTATGAGGAAGAAAGGGAGGATTATCTGACATATGACTGGGCACAACCATAAAGTTTCTAGAAGAATGGTGTGAATCATGGTGATGATGATGACAATGTGGATAAGGATTTGCAAGGTTTGATGATGGTGATGACATGTATGATGTACCAAACCAAGAAGTTGATAAAAGTCAAACCAAGACTTGTAATAACGAGGCCGAGTGTAGCACGACATGTCATGGCTCCATATATTTGAGCATATACAAGTCACATTCCTAATCATCCTAATTCGTTTCAATGGGTTCCTAAGCCTACTATGGATGTCACATTCCTAATCATCCTAATCTGTTTCAGTGGGTTTTTGAGCCTGCCATGGATGTTGAGAACACGAATATTAGTAATTGGAAAACACAAAGAGACAACAATCTAAAAGTAATGGGCTTTTATAATTTGAAGGCAGAGTCAAAAGCATAATTTCAATGATATGCCTGAGAGACTAGTATTTAATGGAAAATCAATTAATATGATAGGACATAGTATGAGGTTCATTGTGTACATGAACAATACCAATGGCAAACACATGCAAGAAAAGAGAAGGATTAAGACTACAGGGTGTTACGAAGTATGGATGACACCCACACTTGCCTACGTGATCAAATATTGCTACATCATAAACAGATTGGTGTTAGGTCATTAGGGACCATCCTTAAATAAATGTTTCTGTTTAATCAAATTTATTGATGAAGAAAATTATTTCTGACATGGCAGATTGGTACAAGATCGACATTTCATACTTACAAGTATAATATGTGAAGATATTTGTAATAAATGCATTACAAGATTTCTTGAAGAGTCTTTCATGCTCTTATCTAAGTATTATCACAATCTAAAGCTAAATGACCCAGAAACTATAACACATAATGATATTGACGTGGAAAATAAGTTCAAGTTTTTTATCATGCAATTGGGTTGTTTGATAAAGGGATTCCAATAGTTTTATCACCCAATGATTTGCATTAATGCTTCACATTTAAATGAGAAGTACCTTAGGACTCTTTTCATTACTATTGCAAAAGACAACAATAATAAAATCTATCCACTAACCTTCAGTATTAGGGACAAAAAGGGAATTAGACGTGGATGTTGTTATTAAGTTACTTATATATGTGTGTTGGCAACATCCTAAACTTGGCCATTATTTCTAATTAACATCATTCAGTCATTGCATTGGTGGTGAATGTAATGCCTCATGCCCTCCATGGTTTTTGTAACTACCACATAAAAGGTAACATGCATACGCAGTTCAAAAAAACCAAGCATATAGAAAGATTATTTTGGAGAGTTGCTAAGGCATATCGTGTTTATGAGTTTAAATTTGTCATGAGTAGAATTACCTAGGTAAATCCTAATGCGACAACCTATTTGGCCAATATTGGGTATGAAAAATGAGTGCATGCCCATTTTGAAGTACAATGGTACAATATCATGACAATCAATATTGTTAAGTCCTTCAATGTTTTGACACAAACTATTCATGCCTTGTTGGTCACCATATTGGTTGAGTTTCTTAATAGCACAATATAACATTGGTTTTACAATAAACAAAACTTGACATATATATTTGACTAAAATTGGATTTTATTAATTTTTTAGTACATTGGTTTTTATTAGTTTTTTTAAGTAAATGGGAGATCTCACTCGTTAACTTTATGGGCTAAGAACAAAATTGCTGGACATATGCGTAAATCTACAAATATGGTGGTTAGATCAATCAATGTCCACTGATATGAAATACATGACTCGTGAAAATAGGTGTCCATTGTGAATATTCTATACCAAACATGCAATTATGGCAAATTTCAACTTTCTTAGATTCTATATACACACATCACGATTGTGGCAAAATTTAATAACCTCTTACTAGAATTCCATTATTGCTTAATGTATAACAAATAAATATATTATTGAACTATCAACTCAAAATGTTTAATATTCAAACTTAAGAGGCTAGGCATGTTTATGGCTTATCAAAATTGCATACGAAAAACAAGTATATCATACAGATCATCACATTCATGTCTACATAACCCTAAATCATGTGAATATTGGAAAAACTTCAAGGGTTTCATGATCAAATAAGGGAATACCGTTCCACTTACTAGAATTCCAATGAAAACTTCTCCTTTGCTAGGCTACGGTGATTCCAGTGATCTACAACGACTCCTTAGGCGATCACAGACTCTTTTCTTACACTCTCTCACTTTTTGAGTGGATGAGAAATAAAAGAATATGTGAGAATTAGGGTTGATCGTGTTTTTATTTTATCTCCAAGATGTGGTACACGGGTGTGTATAAATCATATATGTTCGTCTGCCTAGTTGCGCAACTAAAACAACTTCCATTTTTATCATGATCACAATATGATCCAAAAGTTTGACTTTCTATTAACCATATACAATCGGGTATATCTCTATACATTGGTGTGTACTATTGGAATTTAAGAATCATCGAATTTAAAACTAAAAAAAGATTGAAATGCTCTTGAGCTTACCTATAAGTGTTATAATCCTCTTCCTTAATACGAATTTTATCCCCAAAATTCACTCAAACAAATATGGGAATCTCTATTGCATATCTTCCTCAACCTCCATGTGGCCTTCTCAACTTGGTGATTAATGTGTGTAAGAAATACACAAAAATAGTACTATAATAGTATATTTTTAAGGTGAATTTTAGTCCATTTTGTCAAATTCTTTAAGTTTTATTTAATCTTGATGGTTTGATCTTATTTTGCATTTTGAATTATATTTTTAGATGCTTTGGAGACATTCAAGCCCTTTTTGACCGAAAATGCAAGTTTAAAGAAGTAAATGAGAAGGTTTCATATCAGGAGGTAGAGGGTAATTATGGGCAGTTTTATGGCCATAATTGGTGCCCATAATTACTGGGCGTAAATAATATTTTAAAAAAATAGAAAATAGGGTTAAGTGGTAGGTATAAAAAGAAAGTCATGTCTTATACACATCCCTATCACCAAAATACAACAACTTAAAGGATTTTTACAGAGAGAAAACTCTAAGAAACAAGTAGAAGAGTGAAGATCCAAGATTAAAGATAGAAGACCTAAAAAAATCAAAATTTGAAGACCTTAGAGTTTTTCTTATCTCTCTTATTATCTTTTTTTACTGATTCAAAATGTCTTTCTCTTAAACTTTATCTTGTAGTTTGAACTTTACAACCATGAATAACTAATTTCCTTTGCTTGAATTTATTATGAATCTATAAATTCTCAAAGATTATGTAATGGGTTTCGATTTTTAATTAATGATGATGAATGTTTGATTTAGTAATTGTAATTTTAAACTTCTTGCTTGGTGTTAGGGCCCAATACCATGCTTGTTTATAGTTTGGAGTGTGATATTAAGAAATACATACCCAATTAGTTCATGTCTTTACTAAGCCTAGGGTTTTATTTAGCGATAAATATAAATCCTTTGTAGGTAAATTGATTGTCATAGAAATTAATGTGTTTTGATTAACATCATACCACGAAAGTAAGTAAACTTTTAATCTTAATACACCAAATTAACTTTGAGAGAGAAATTAGATAAAATAGGATAATTAATCATCAATAATTCATTTTATCATTGATTTTAATTGGATTCATTACTGACTTGTGAGTAATTGGTAGTGAAATCATAAACCCTAGACTTCTCTATATTGGTATTTCACTTTTAATTTGCTAGGTGTTTATTTTTCTTTGTTAGTTTCTACCTAGTTAGTTTTCTTTTTAATTATTTTAAATTCAATTCTCATCCATAGCTTTTTTATTTCTCTAGCTAATCTAAATTACAAAACGAACTAGTACTCAACAATTAATCCCTACGGGATTGACATCTTTCTATATTACTTGATTGACTTGTATACTTGCGAGCCATTGACAACAAGTTTTTGGCATCATTGTTAGGGATTCGTGCTTTGTTGATATTAGAATAATTTATAGTTTGGCTAGACCAGAGTTTTATTTTATTTTATTTTTGTTCTTTCCTTATAGGTACTCTATTGGTTTATGACCAGATCTCAAAATTTAGAAGTATTGGATTTTAACCTAAAAATTGAAAGAACTTTTAGAAGACATAAAAGAGAAAGACGAGCAAGACAAAGAGTTGCCATGAAGGATAACATCAACAATCAATGAGCTCTTCATGATTATGCTGTACTAACTGCACATGATGGTTGTTCTAGTGTTATGAGGCTTGCTGTGGTTGCCAACAATTTTGAGATTAAACCTTCCATTGTTCAGATGGTACAATAAAACATTTCATTCTGTCAGTACCAACATTCCTCACTATGATGTCTCCCACAAATCTGACATTAGGGAATATTTTCTTTTTCTAGGCTTCTTGTCACTATTCCCACCTTTTCAACTTGCTTTTGACTAGAATTTTCTTTTTCCCCTGTTGTTTATGAAACTGGAGCTAATTGAACTACCCCTTGATGTTGTAACAAGTGTTGAAATAGTCAACAAAATAGGTAGAGCTAACTGACTTGGCATCACTGTCTGAGGTGTTGTCAATGATGGAGGTGTTGCCATGGAGGGTGCATTCCTAGATAGCTTATTAACATATACCTCTAACGTTAATGCTCTTTCCAATGCCTCTTCATAAGTTTGAAGAGGTTGTGGTCTAGCTAACACATGCAAGGTTATCTCTGCTCTAAGGCCCTAAAGAAATCTGTCCAGTCAGAGACTAGGTGTACTCACCATGCCTGGAGTAAAACTAGATAGGACCTCAAAATGGGTAGAATAATCCTTTACTGAACTCTCTCTCTACTATAAAGAAATGAACTCCTAAACTTTGACTGCTACTATATCAACTGTTCTGTATTGGGCCTCAAATGGCCTTCTGAAGTCCTGCTAGGTTATTAGATCCACATTTTTGGTTTCTTTAACTAGGTCCCATCATACATGGGTCTTTCCCTTCATCAAGAGACTGGCATACCAAACTTTTTCTCTATCGGTCATAGAAAACAAATCCATGGTACTTTCCACCTGTTTGATCCACTCATCAGCCATCAAAGGATCTTTAGTACCTTTAAATTCATGAGGGGTATGTTGACTAGGTAAGGAATAGATGAGCTCAAGCCACCTTTGAGCTCCAAATTCTCCTCTCTCTTCATTCCTCATTTCATTTTTGATTTCTTTTATGACCTCTTCATGAATCTTGCTTCTAATCTTATCTCGGATAGCATCTTTGGCTATATTTTCAGGTGTGGGTCTATCTTGACTCTTGATCAACACCTGACAGACTATTTCTCTAATTTTGGCTAGCCTAAATCCTGAACCACCTGATGGGGTAGAGTTAGACGGTTCTCCTATCTCTCTCTGAATACTTCTTTCATGACCCTGTCCTTGTCTTATGGTACTCCTCATCTAATAATTGCATAAGTATATCTACATAAGGATTTTATCATTCTATTATTTGAATACAGGCAAAGAAAATAACTTACTGCAATCGATTCTCGAGAGTTGATCTATGAGACATGAGGGGCACTTGTGCAATACCAGAATGCAAAACTATATATAAATATTATATTATATTATATTACAACATATTCTATTATATCCACCTTTAAGAGCCCAAAATCGTGTTCTGATACCAAAAATGTAACCTCTCTTAACCAATAGGTGTGTTACAGAAAAACGGCAAGAGTTCTTGTGTTTTTGAAGGCTCGGGGAATTTTTTTTTTTAACTATGCCTTGTAACATTCCTAATTAACAATTCATACAAGCCAATCTTCCCAACTGACTGGATTTTCATAAACTTAATCACAATTAACAAAATAAGTACATAATAATAACTATCATAAAAATTACCACCCACAGAAACTTTACAACCAATTTTCATGACTAGTCATAGATATACACATATATAGATATATATATACACAATCACATATATACATATAGGAAATAAATATATACATATCTACCAATATTTATATCAAGTATATATTTATGAATATATTCACATAGACATCAAGACATATAAATCAACAAAAATATGTTGTTTTTCTCCTTTAGCCTCATGTCTCACTAGTGCTCCTTAGGAACTTTTCTTACAACTCTTTACCTGTAAAATATTAAATTAAACGGAGTGAGTGACCATGACTCAGTAAAAAATAATACTTAATACTTAAAGCATTTCATATCAGTACTAAGCTCTTCCATACTCAGCGTGTTTGGGCTATTCACATACAAAATAATTGACATAAAACATGCATTAAACACATATCATAATTCTCTTCTTTCAACCATTTATTCATTTCCTTACTATACAAATAGGATTCACTTGTTATGATTTATGCATGTATGAGTGTCATGACTTTTTTATTTTCTGATCGTACCTCTTTCTTAACTTTTTATCAGCCACATAGGCTTGCATACATGATTCTAATGCAAATGACTTTCATAAAATATTTGCTAATTCTTTCTCTACTTTTTTTGTTTGTCAAATATTTTCATTAACCGGTCTAAACTAAATAAGACAATACTTGTAGTCACCATATAAGGTACAATCCTCTCTTACACGCATATTTTTCTATTTTTTTCTTTGTTGTCCACACAGTACAATTGACATTTTTTTTCTTTGTTGTCCACACATTACAACTAATATCTTTCTTTGCTATCCACACAGTACAACTGACATTTTTTTCTTTGTTGTCCACACAGTACAGCTCACGTGTAAGGATTGTAAGCATGCTTTTTACTTTCCTGTATCATATGAGTCATTATAAAATCAAAAACATTTGTTTTCCATTTTCTGAAAACATGCATAACTTAGAAAATGTTTTTCCTCCATCTTTATTTTTCTGAAATCATGGATATGTTATGATTCCTCATGTATACATGTATAACCATAACATGAAATATGCCTATTCATTGTTTTTCTTTATTCTTTTCAAGCCTCATTGAGCATCAGATTATTTTCTCATGCGTTTACATATATCTAATGCATTCCATATGAATATACATATTTATTATAATGGTTTTTTACACATATCATGCACATAATTAAGCAAAATTAACCTATATCACATAAAATGATATTTTTGCCCTTATGGATATAAGGGTTATTCCACATATCATGCACATAATTAAGCAAAAATTAACCTTATGGATAAAATTACATGCTTACCCTTAATGCAAATTCTTTCATCAATTTATCATTTCTCATATATTCAACACACAAAATCCACAAAGCTAACCCTAGGAATATGAAATGTCTAAAATACCCATATGGCCAAAAATTACATCATGAATCCTAATGAATTTCTTTATCTTTTTAAGCATAAATCACCTTAATTCTAATACCTTACACACTTATACAAGTACAGGTTATTTAAATAACCTAACTCAAATTACTTCAAGTATGAAATTCTTACATTTTCTTTGCTAATTAGGTGATTTAAGCCTATCCTCCTTCTTTTCTTCTTCCTAGCAACCTTAATCAACCAAAAACATAATCATCCATCAAAACTCTAAACTTGACATCTCTTAAAAATTAAACTTTTTACCTTAGAACTTACCAGAATTGATAGATCTACACTTTTTATAATTTGAGGCTCTGGAAATTAGGTGGTTTAGCTAGGTTTTTTGATGAATTTTGCTTGAAGGAAAAACTTTAGTTAAAATTATAGAGATTCTCGGCTAAGGATGAAGAAAATGAATAGTTGATTGGTTTTATAAGCTTTTTGTACTAATTTACCCTTAACCTTTTCTAAAAATGACTATTTTATCTTTAGCCAATTATCAAAAACCCTTAGCACCATTATATAATTTCAAGTGTGAAATTCAATTTATGTTCTCACTTTGTCTCTTAAATCCTTCTAAAATGACCATTGTACCCCATTTGAAAATTATTACTCATTTAGTAGTTTTTCATAATTCTTTTACAATTTCTTTAAACAACAAATTATAAAATCAACTTTAGGGATAATTTTGGAAGTAGAGTTCACTGGCATGCCTAAATCCGGGTGTTACACTCCTTGTAGACTAGATTATCCCGAAGCTTGACATCCTCAACACTAAGAAATTTCTCTGCATCTGTAATAGGTTGCTAATCCCAGAAAACTCTTCACCTCCTTAGTTGTCTTAGGCCTTTGCCATTATAGCACAACCTCGATTTTATTGGGGTCCATTGATATGCCATTTGCTAAAAATACATGAGAAAGCACAAACTCAAGTACTGCTCATGCTTCTCTCGAGTTTGAAAGTAAACCAAGATGTTGTTAATGAATACCATCAAAAATTTATCCAAACAATCTTAGAATACCCTATTCATGAGGTCTATAAATATTGTTAGGGCATTGGTTTATCCGAAGGGCATGACCACAAACTCATAATGCCTATATCTAGTTCTAAAAGTAGTCTTATGAATATCTTACTCTACTACTTTGACTTGGTAATACCTTAACCTCAGATCTATCTTATAGAACATTGATACACCCTTGAGCTGGTCAAACAAATCATCAATTCTTAAGAGTAGGTACTTAGTCTTCACTATCGCCTTATTCAACTCTCTATAGTCAATGTACATCCTCATCAATCTATCTTTCTTCTTTACAAAGATGATTGATACACCCTATGGTGACTGGCCTAGTCTGATGAATCCACTATTTAGTAATTCTTGTAACTATTTCTTTAATTCCTAGAATTTTGCTAAGGCCATTCTATAATGGGCTTTGGAAATTAGTATTGTTCTCAAGGCTAACTTAATGTTGAACTCTACCTTCCTCTTTGATGCTACCCTTAAAGACTGTTAGGGAATACATTTGGAAACTCCTATACCACTGGAGTATCTTCTATGCTTGAAACTGTCTTTGTTGATTCTTGAACCACGTGTATTAAATATGCCATACATCCCTTACTTAACATTTTCTTAGCCCTGATACTACTAATCATAATGTTGAGGATTTAACTCTTTCAAATGTAAACTACTCACTATCATCCATACTAAATCTAACTTTCTTTTTCCTATAGTTTATTTTAGCTCTGTATCTGCTCAGGAAGTCTATGTCTAGTATCACATCGAAATCTGGCATGTCTATGATTATTAGGTCTATGACTATTGCATTGCCTCTTAGGAAGGCTTTATTTTATACCAATATTAAAGTATTATAAACCTGATTCCTATCTAACATTTCTATTTTAATATGGGGAATAACTAAGGGCTCTAGTCCTAATCTCTTAACTATACCTCTAGCAAGCATATAAAGGACAAGTATGAAACAGTAATTAACCCTGTCACAATTGTAGTGCTAGTATCCACCTGTGTCTGAGTAGCAGTAAATACTTGAGCTTATCTTCCTCTAGCTGTCTGTTCTGTTAGGGTTGTGCATTACTTAGCAAAGTGTCCTGACTACTTACATCTGTAACATATCCTCTATTCAACTAAATACTCGCTAGTGTGCCTTCTGCCATATCTAAACATGCAAGGGAATCATCATGTCTGAGCTACTCCTCTTTTCTCTATTTTTTACCTTTTTAGTTATTCTTATTTTTAGGCTAGAATCTGTTATCTTTGCTAAGACCATCTTTGTTGTCTCCCTCTTGGTTGGTTAACTAACTCTGTCTCTATACCAAGGCTGATGGTGTAGGCTCCACTTGTAACTCTTTGTCCTTGGCTATCTTTTGTCTTTTGGTCTCAAATCTCAGTGCTCAACCAAAGGCCTCTGAAAAAGTCTTAGGAAGATTATCTCTCATAATCACATCCTTGGCTATATTTGGCCTCAACCTTTCTATGAATAAATCCAGCTTGCCTCTCTTTGAACTTACCACATTAGAATATACTTGGCTAATGAGTTCAACTTAGTCAAGACCTCCTTGACCGACATGTTCCTCTGCTTCAGATAGAGAAACCCTTGGGCCTTCATATACATGACATTAACTCAAACATACTCTGACTCAAAGGCTTGTCTAAAGTTTGCCTATAACATCTTTGAAACTCGACATGTCTTACAAAATGTCTACCACTATACTTTAACATCATCTTTTAGTAGAAAACTAGCATACTAGATCTTATCAATATTTCAATCATTAAGTAGATCCTCATGACATCCTTTATTACCTTTAGCCACTTTTCAACTAATAGTCCCTCTAACACTATACTACCTTTGAAGTTTGGGGATTATTGATAATTAGACAGATTATAAATAGGATGCATCTATCCTCTATTGCTACCTTTAATCTCTACTCGAGATGCTTTTGCACTTCTCTTACTTTACTAGGAGTGTGCCTTTGTATCTGACTACTACTCTAACATAAATAAGGTTTGGGTTGGATGCCCCATATTAGCCAACACCTCTTTATTCTACCTTAAAACCTCTTTTATAATCTAGCAGATGACAATACTATCAATAGAGGGCATAACTAGCATGCTAGAAACCTGTCCCTAAGCCTTTGTTTGGTTTCTTTCCTGACTAGAGATATCTACGCATCTCTAATTAATCTCCAAGATCTTTTAATCTTGAAATCATAATACCTTTAGACATAAATTACTTTTAATATGAAAGCAGGTATATTATTCTTATAGTGGTAGGCATACAAGAGTGGCCGATGTTATATGGGGGGCTACTTTCTTACATAACTCTTATGCATTTTTCAAACACAAAAACTCTTCATTTTTTGGGTACCAAGATCATACTCTGATACCACAAATGTAACATCCATTTCTAGATATATACCCCTAGTGGAAAGATACTAAAAGAGACATGCACAACTAGACAATTGGAAAACTTTAATACGTGATCATAATTAAAAATGTGCAATAAAGTATATAATAAAAACCCTTTATTAATCAATATTCATAAAAACCTCAAATATCTAAAAATACTAGTAGTAATGATAATAATAAAACAATAATAATAAGTATATTAATCATTCATAAAAACTGTGAGATCCAAGCTAGAATTAGTATATTTGATGTCTTAGTAAAAGCTATTGTAGTGCCTTGTGCGCAAGCCAAATGGTCTATTAGACTATCTAACTAGGACACCTTAATCACATGGGAAAATCTTTGATAACAGTTCTTTCTCTTACTATAAAAGCTGATCGAAACTATTTACTTACTATATTGAGATGACCTTTACCTCGGGTATATATATAGTGCATCTTGCTCATCATGTGAGAAATATTTAAAAGTCATATTTTTACCATGCACACCTAAACTGAACAAGGTGGTTATATGCCTTGGTGTGGAATGTATGATGCATTTTATTAGTATCCAGCCTTATTGCTCCCACAAATATCATCACATAATCACATAGCTAGTGGTCATCTAATTGTGTGACAATAGCCTTAAGGTTGCTAACTTTTTAACTCAGACTCAACTTGATCTGAATTTGTGCCGTCGTCTACATAGTCGGGCACCTCATTTATGTCTTTCTTAAATTCTTTCTCCTTTACTAGCTTATTATTCTTCTCACATAACTCTCCCCTCTTGTACATATAGTCTAAGGGTATAATCATCTTTTGTCTTTGTCTAGGGGCATATGGTCATATGCTTCTTAACCCACACCTATGTGCCTCTTGAACCATGTACATAAGTGTATGACACTTAACACATGGTTGTTTATAAAGCAGATACACATGGGGAGTTAACTTGGACACACTCCCGTGTACTCGAATCCATGTGTCCTCAAGCGCATGTTGTTTATTTTCGGAAAGCCATATACTGACGTGTGCTCTATACCACACAACTGTGCATTTCTCCCCTCAAAACAAGCGTAGGCTTTTTGAACTTTCAAAATTTCTGGGATGACACATAGACTTGTGTCGTAATTTGAAAATTGCACCTTAGGGTTTCTATATTGTTTCAATTGCATATAAAGCTATTCAAACACACATTCAAGCCAATACAAAAAGTCTCAAAGTCCATTTAAACTGTTTATTCATCAAAAATCATGCCTTATAACAAATACATATATCATATCAAATACATTACTGAATTATCAACTTAAAACACCTAATATTCAAAATCAAGAGGCTAGACATGCTTATGACTTATCAAAATTGCATACAAAAAACAAGTACATCATATAGATCATCATATTCATGTCTACACAACCTTAGATCATGTGAATACTACAAAAACATTAAAGGTTTCATGATCAAATAAGGGAAAACTGCTCCATTTACTTGAATTCTAATGAAAATGTCACCCTTGCCTGGCTACGATGATTCTGGTGATCAGCAGTGACTCCTTAAGCAACCACAGACTCCTCCTCATACTCTCTTTCGAGCAACTGGGAAGTAAAAGAATATGTGAGAATTATGGTTGATTGCGTTTTTATTTTATCTTTATAATATGATACACGGTTGTGCCTAGTTGCATAACTAAGACAACTTTCTATTTCATCATAATCAAAATCTGATCCAAAAGTTTCATTTTCTACTGACCATACATGACCATTTATATCTTCATACACGGGCGTGTACTAAAGAAATTTAAAAGTCATTGAATTTAAAACTAGGAAAAAGATTGAAATGCTCTTAGGCTTACCTATGGGTGTTACAGACTTCTTATATAATTTGGAAATTTAAAATACTACTTTTAATTTTTATTGATGTAGAGTTATATAATAATTTTGAAAAATAAAATAATAAGGATGAAACAGTAATTTCACTTTTTTATATTGTTGTTTCATTAACATAGTTTAATTTTTCATGGAAAAGTGTTATTTATGCTAGATTTTGGGTGAAATAATGTTTTTTATGCCAAATAAGGGTAAAAAGTATTTTGAGGTCAAACCTTGGGTAAGAAAATGTATTTCATCAAAACTTTCAACTAGAAGGCTTAAGTATAGGTGTAAACTGGATTATAAAAAATAAACTTGATTATTCAATAATAAGTCATACTTTATTAACATTAGTAGTATGTATCTTATACTTCTAACTTTGATCTTTTATGATTTGTTAAAGGATTTTGTGAAAACGTTTAAGCATAAACTATTCTAAGTTATGAAAATAGTCAAATATGACAATTTTATATGGAATAAAAAGATATTGCCAATAATCATATCTAATAAAAAACTTTAGAAAAAGAGAATTAAGAAAAAATATCAAGTTTTCTTCCAGATAAGAATGAACTCTTTTCTTTGTATAATGAATTGGGGAAAAAGTTAGTATGCAAATATATGTTATCCATTGATGATTAAATATGTTTATGGACATACAAATAAAACAAAGCATTCCTTTTCTTCATCTTTCAATTACATTGTAATACTTTATCACTATGTTATTTTATTTCAGGAGAACCGCTATTTTTTACCCATATTTTGTTATAATGAGTCTAATGACACTTTCCCATCTTCTAACTTTAGAAACTATTTTATTTACACTTTCTGTGAAGTTAAATTCTTAACTTTTATGATAAAATTCAAGCTTCCTTTACATTTCCTACTAATCATGGCCTGAAACTTGTGAAGTTTTTGCTTTGGTGCAATTAATTATTGGATTAAGATCCACACATATGGGTTGACTCGACCTATTTGTAGTTAATTGACAATACACAGTTAGTAGGAGTTAAGGTAGCAATTGAGGACATATTTAAATGTCCTAAAACTATAGAAACTATTTCTAAGGAAATCGAATTACAGAATGTGATTATTCTCTATTCTTCTTCTCCTCCTATAGTACCAAACAAACAACCTTTTAACAAAAAATTTAGAAAAACACTAATAAAGGGCAAATTGTGTTGTGGATTAGATTAATTATCGAACCTTGAATCATATTTAGATTGCATTCGTCATTAACCCAAAATGATTCAGAATCTGGGTATGTAATTTACAATAATTTAATTTTTCAGAATTGGCATACTTGTATCTATCAGAATGAGGTTAATTGTCATGCCAAAGATTATGTGTTTAATCTAAATTCTATGATTTCTGCCTTCCTGGTGGTTCAATTGACGGTTTTATTTTTTATTGATGGAACTATAGTTAGTGATCCATCTATTCCATGGTTAGTGTTTGTCAAAAGATCTTCTTTCTTTGCTCAAATTTTCACATAGATTCTACTCTCTTATCTTGTAATCCTTGTGTGTTTCTGATTATTATATTTTTTATTTATAACTAAAATGTTATTTCAGTGTAGTATTTTTCAATCATATTTCATCCTCCGAATGATGCGTATTGTTTGTTTTTTCACATTGTTTAGAGTTGTAGAGTACATCTCATTTTTTTTTTTTTTATGAATTATAGTATTAATTGGAGAGATGATGCTTGGTTTTTATTGCATGAATTAAGGCTTAGAAACATGTTAGGATGTTGTTTGGATATGTACTGTATGATTTGATCTTTAAATCACATAAAGATGAGCCCTAAATTGATGAATTTAGAGGCCAAAACTAAGACCCATGTTGTCATGTGCAAGTTGCCATTTCGCTAGATTTCGATGACTTTGACTTTGGTAGTTGGTATGAGTAAGATCACTGTTGTGAGACCTTTAAAAACCCTATGGTTTCATCACTGATAGATGGCTAGAAGACGACAAATTAACCAACCGAAATTAGGGTTCTTCATGGCAATGCAATTTGCAATTTGGTTGGGAAAACTTGGCCCAACCCATTTGGTCAATAGGATAACCCATATGGCAACTGATGACCCAAATTGATTAACATCCACTGGTCAGTTAACTAATCAATGATCAATGGTTGATCGATCATCAATCAACAGTAGTTTCTTCCCGATGTGTGATGACGTGTAAGGGCTCGTGCAAACATGTGTGACTAAGATACAATGTGTGGCAGGCAGGTGCAACACTATTTTAGTGCATGAAGGTATGTAAAGACGTTGTTTTAGCGTGTTAAACTTTTTTAGTAGCATGTGATAGTGTGATGATGCTTGGATTGATGTGCTAAATAAATACAATAGGGTTCTACAATGCGTGAGTGCTTGTAATACCTCATTCCAGCTTATGTAAACACATGTTTCTAAACATTGCAAACTTGTTGACTAGGACCTTCACATATAATGTAACATATGATCATTTGATAATCTAATGGTGCATGTTAGGACTATAGATATATTTATATATAATAAAATTTAGATTTAAAAAATAAGTCACATACTCTTAGTTGGAAAAAAGATGATATATAGTCTATTAATATCCATGCCTAACCATTAGACTCTTGTAATAAATGATCTTGTTTGGGATAAAAATGTGAAGAACTTTTGGGATTTTATGGATAAATTACAACTTGTTGAAGTGCAATGCATAATAATGAATGTGATAAAATCTACTACTTTATTATTATTCTTAAATCAACGAAATATGAGACATTTGACCTATCACAAATAATGTAGAGACTTTACTATGGATAAAGTAACTCAAAGAATTATACGGGATAATGATATGGTTATAGTCATAGTGGTGATGCATTTATTGTATCACATATTATAAATGTTAAATGTAGGAATTTTAAGATTGGTAGGATTTAATAAAATTCTCATCCATAATTAATATTAGTCTAGTTGAATTGAATTTCGAAATATCAAATATTTGAGTGATGGAAGATGATTAGGAACATAGTAAACTTTCACTTAATGCGCAATTGTGACAATTGATGTGTATTTAATTGCATTAGTTAATCTTATGTTTGGTGTGTCTCTGTGATCTAGTTAACCGTGACATCTTAAAATATATTTACTTATTTGAATTAGGATAAGAAATTGAATGAGGATAATTATAATATATGTCATTTATAGATGAACTATGTCCTAAATGAGTAAGAGGCCTTAAAGGCTGTAAATCAAGTTATAGAAGAGCTGCAACTAATTGAAGGATAATGCCTAAACAAATGTGATATAGACGCATATCACACTTGTAAAAAAAAAGACTTCACTACATGTGGTATCTTGAACAGCTTCATGAATGATGTCTGGTATATAAGTACTAGCAATATCTAACTACACATGTCATGTGGATGTTTCAAAAGAAAAGTTTAGAGGAATTGTAGTCCCCAAACTGAAGCAGTTGACCATCAAATTTGACAAACATAAGAAGGTTCCTCAATATATCAATGAAACTGCATCTAAGGGACACATCAAATTGTTTGGGGGTGCCTTTAGAGCCAATTGATTAATTAATAAAAGAATTAATTGCTATTAAATTCATATGTGTCATTTTATATAATTGTGCAAACAATATGCCTTTATAACGGTAGAACTATGATGAAGAGATTAAACGACTAATCGTGAGAACCTTATGCACACGTTAAGTAGCCATTATAGAAATGTCCATAATCCTAGCATTGCAATGACCAAGGGCACATGTAATAGTGATGAGATTATCATAGTGTTGAGCAAGCCCATTGAAAGGTAACAACAATTCTCACATGTCGAAGTTGTTTGTAAACAACTTGGTGTAACATATAGGTACACATTGTGGACGTGTTCATCAAACTAACCCTACTAGAGGATATCCATATGAATGGTTGCTTCAGTGTCTATAGAATAAATTCTCTGAACACCATGGGTGCATGTGATTCTATAGCTTGAGGTCACCAAACCATCTCGTATAAAGATCAGTAAGGTTTGACTCTATCCAACATATTGTTGTAACTAGGGTATCATAAAGGTAATGTATAATCATATCATGAGATACATGTAGGCTATGGTTGATTAATAAGAATTTGTCACCACTGAGAATAGAAGAAGATATCTCACATGAGAATACTGAATGACATTCATAACTACTTAAATTTGTGGCTATAATGGGATAAGGTTGTAGCTTAATTCATATAAGTCATTAACGTATATCAGTTCATATGGAGGAACTACTGAGATAGACATGTTTCTATGTCTCAACCTCGAGAGATATTGGTTGAGGAAGGAATTGAATTACACATAACTATGATATTATAAAAGCTTAAGAGATATTCACTGACATTATGTTGTCCAGATGGCCATGATGCTTTGCTAGAGGCCTATATTAGTTTGTGTCTAAATTTGACCTGAATTCAAACACTTTCGGTTTAATTGAGAGCTTATGGGTCATATGCATGGGTGGCAAGGATCATTTTGGTGACAATTCTGGTGTTTAGGGAGGGAGAGATTCTGGTTAGCCATTCTTTGACCAAGTTTGACTTGGTATGTATAATGCCATTTGGGATGCATGGCACGACTAGACTACCTTTTTGGTCTACCCATGCAAGGCCAATACATGGCACAACTAGACAAGTCTTATCTAACTGTGCAATACGTGTTAAATGTCACCTGACATAATTTTGTGCCACTCATGCATATGTTAATGGAAATGGGTTTTGAGTTAATTAATACAATATGATACAAAATGCCATATACGGAAAAGAAAAAGAAAAAACCCTAGTTGTCATTTGTGATTTCTTTGATTTTCTTTCTTCCCATGAACACGTTTTTTTCTACCATATAGAAGCCCTAGTAGCCTTCTTCCTAGATAGCCTCCTATTTTCGAGCTCCACGTTGATATAAGGTGTCACCTTACAAGGTTTGGATAACCTTTTTTCCTTTACCATGTGAAAACTTGGAAGAGCCATCAATGCATGTTTAAACCCTAAAACACCTATGGTTGTTTTGTATATTTATGTTAAATATATTGTAAAATAGGTATTTTGGTTAGGGTTATAGAATTATTTTTTTCTTTTAATTTTTAATTCTGCTGCACTGTTGGTTATTAGTGTTCTAAAACCTTACACAAATATGATTATAGAGTTGAAGTCAATTGAACACAACCAAATGGATGAACAATAGGTTCATGCGGTAATATTACGTCTTCTTAAAAGTTAGAAACATATAAAGATGCATATGACCCATAATGAGAGTATAAGATTTTTTGTTGATATTACTCACCATATTGTGCCAAAGAACAAGCATTTAAAGGCAGTTAGACTAGGTATTCATGCATACATTATAGAGCCGAGTTCCAAGAGTTATTTAGGACTTCAAACGTAAGTGACACAAGTCCAAGAAAGGAAAGAATGTCATACAAGGCTCAAAGAACAAGAACAAGCAATTAAAACTAAAGATAGATAAACATGCTAAAAAAGGAGACAAAAGTAAGATGACATTTTATCATTTTGGCATAAAGAGTCATTTCACTTGTGAATATGCAAAGTTGAAAAAGATATTGTCTTAGTCTTCTTTAGTGATAAAATTTTTGCTTCTAATACTGTGTAAATAACTTAATCTTATCCTATTTGGATTGTGGACTCAAAATCCATAAACCATGTAACTTCTGAAAAAAGAGTTTTTTATGGAAAGTCGCTGAATACCAAAAGAGGTTAGATGGATTATTATGAGCAACAATACAAAGGTTGAAGTAAGAGGGATAACATATGCAAATTAATTTTATTAAACACTCTTATAATGGCTAATATGAACCTAGATAGGGGTGAATAGGTTTTTAACAAAAAATTAGAGGATACACTTTAATAAATTCTAGAGAAAGCTTTGTAAAACAAATAATAGTAACAACAACAATAAATTAACAAACAAATTACGATTTTATAGAGGCATAATAATAACAAATTTTACAATAGAAATAAATAACAACAACAACAATAAATAACGATATCAACAACCATAGTAATAACAATAAATAATAGTAACAATAGACACAATTTAAAGAGTCTGTGTTGTAGAAACACTTAGTTAGAATGGTCAAAGCTTTTTTTTGCAAGCTTCCTACATCCACTTCTTTAAGTAAATCACCTTGGATTACACCCACAATGTTTAATTACAAAGAGATGAAAGTATTAATACCTTTATAAGACTGTAAATACAAGTTGAGTGCACAAAACTCTCAATGAATAAAAACAGAAGCTTAGAGAGAGTGACAGAGAGAAATCAGAATAATTTTTATTTTTATTTTTTTACTTTGTAGAATTTGTAACCTTTTACTCTTCAATCTGAAACCAATTTATAGAGCTAGTTGCATTCCATTGGATTAAGTTGTTGTTGAGTACCAACTCAAAAATCTAGCCAAAAAAACAAACCTCGATTAGAGTTACAACGGATAGCAATAAATATACTCAACATTAGTGACAGATTCGTGTCATCAGTGGCTTGCTTTATTTCTATGTTTAGAAAAAAAATCCAAAGGCTTGAACGATAATATACCAACTTGCACATGGTTGAAGTAAGAGTTTGATTTTAAGAGAGGTACGATTGGAAAGTTTTGAAAAACTACAGGTTGGGAAGATTTTACACGTGTCACAATTTGATTGAATTTTATGTCACAATTGGGAGGTTTTCAAAAACTGCATGAGAGGGATGAATTTTACACATGTCACACCTGAATTGGATTTTATGTCACAGTTGGGACAATAAGTCTTTGGAAATGTGATAGTGAAACAAATTACTTAGACACGTGGTAGTGATACATTAGACACAGCTTAGAGATGACATGTGGCAATAATCCATGAAAAAAGAGTGTCATAGCTAGTACATTTTTCAAGTGTCCTAACTGGACATTTAATGCAATTAGACACGTGGTGACAAGGAATAGATTAGCAGCTTCCTTGGACATGTGGCAGCGAGGCATTGCTTGGAAGTGACACATGACAGCGATTTGTAAAGAGAGATGTAATTATTGGGACTTTTTTCAAGTGTCTTAGCTACGACCATTTTAGCACATGTGACTTGAACACTTGGCGGCAATAGATTAGCACTTCCTTGGACACATAAAGATGAGGCTTTAGACACTTCACACGTGGCATAAAATTCACAACTAGAACAATTAAATCATCATAGCTAGAACGTTTCTCTTTTTAAGTAATTTTTATTTCCAGAAGACTGAACGGTTAACGCATGGTTTCATCACGGAAGAGGTACGATCAATATTTCCTTGCTTCAAATTTATCTGCAAATTTCACATTTTGTTCACCTTGTAATGCATTCATGCATTTTTTAGATATGTTAATATATTAAACTTATATTTTTATTATTATCAAAACATTAAGATTCAACAAGTTTTGCATGGTGGACGAACCCTATACCTATATAAAGTTTTATATGCTCAAGACATTTGACAAATTTTGGTCTTAGTGCTTGTTCTATTTAGACTAGGATATAATTTAAATTTCTCTTGAGACTCTATTAATATTCACAATAGTACTGATTTCTTTGGATTTGGATTTATTTTAATGGTTTTATGGTATTGGACACCCTTCATTATGGTAATGATAATGTTAGTTTTTCCATTATTTTCTACTCCCAATAATATGGATGTTGATGAGAATACATGACATGCTAGATTAGGACACCTTGGCCAAGATAGAATATCCAAATTGGCCAGTGACTGTTTATTAGGAACTTTCACAAAACTTGGACTATTTATACATGAGTATTGCCTAGTTGGAAAAACTAGTAGGGTTTAGGGCACTGTTAACTAGTAGCATAATTAAATTAAAATTTTATAAAATCATACAATCCTAAAACCCTAACCACGATACTCGTTTTAAAACATATTTAACATAAATATTCAAACAACCATAAGGTGTTTTTAGGGTTTATACTTGTATTAGTGGCTTTTCCAAATCTTCATATGGTAAAGAAACGAATGTTATCTAACCCTTGTAAGGTAGTACCTTGGTATCCATATAGAGCACGAATATGAGAGGTTGTCCAAGAAGAAGGTTGCTAAGGCTTTTGTATTAGATAAGAATGTGTTCATAAGAAAAGAGAAAATTCAGAGAATCTAGAGACTAGGGTTTTCTAAATCTATATTGGTATTATTTTTATAGATTTTTATTAACTCATGATTATTATATTTATATGTGTGTAAGAATTCGTGTCTCATTGAAATTTAATCCAACAACATCTTCATCAACACACGTGTACAAGTAGAACACTTGTGTGCCACCCAACACACTTTAAACCATGCATAGGTAGATACTAAAGTGTACTACCTGGCATGAATCATGCCTTGCATGGCTGGACAAGGCTTCTGTAGCCATGCCTTGCATTAGCCTTTGAATGGTTGGAAATTTCTTATCTAACCATGCCAAGGTTGGATTTTGGTCAAGTATGGTCAACAGAGTTCTCCCTTTCCCTAAACATCAGGATTGTTATGAAATAGTCCTCACCTTTGGATTCATATATATGTGTAATCCATAAACTCTCTATTAGACACAAACCAAGATTGGCTTCTAGCAAAACATCCTGACCACCCAGAGTGTCAATGAACATCTTTTAAGCTTTTACAACATTATAGTTATGTGCAATTCAATCCCTTTTCAACTAATATCTCTCAAGGCTAAGACACAGAAATGTGTTTATCTTAGTAGTTCCTCTATATAAACTGATACAAATTAATGACTTACACAGATTAGGCTACAACTTTATCCTATTGTGGCCACAGATTTAAGTAGTTATAAATGTCATTTAGGATTCTAATGTGAGATATATTTTCTTGTGCTTAGAAGTGACAAATCATTTATTGATCAATAATAGCCTTCATGTATCCTACGATATGGTTGTTTACTACCTTTATGATACCTCAGTTACGTTGGCACATTAGATAGTGTCAAGCCATATTGATCTTTACACAAAACAGTCTAACGACCTTAAGTTATAGAATCACATGCACCCATGGTGCTCAAGAGATTTATTCCATAGATACTAAAGTAACCATCCATATGGATATCCTATGGGGTGGCTAGTCTAATGAACACGTCTATAATGTGCACCCATATATTACACCAAACTATCTATAAACGACTTTAACACATGAGAATTGTCATCACCTTTTAATGTGGTAGTTCAATACTATGATAATCTTGTCATCATTATGTGTGCCTCTGTTTATTGTAATGTCAAGATTATGGACGTTTCTAAAATGACATGTGCATAAGGTTCTCATGATCAGTCATTTGATCCCTTTATCATAGTTATACCATTCTAAAGGCATGTTATTCACACAATCATGTGAAAAAACACACGTATGAATTGAATAATAATTAATCTTTTATTAATTAATGAACGTAAAATTACAATTACAAATGCTAACTTAATTGGTTTTAGACTACTACCTTACCAATCTTCTACTTACACTATAGCCAATCAGTCATATATCTAATACCTAATCCTACTACATGCTTATCATGTTTTTGCTATGACATAAACTTTGTCAATAGGTCAACCAAATTGTCATCTATCTCAATTCTCTCTATTTATATATCATCAGGTTGAATAATCTCTTAAATTAAGTGATATCGTCTGAGTATATGCTTAGATCTCTGATGAGATTATAACTCATTTGCCTGAGCAATCACCTCATTATTGTCACAATAAAGCTCAATTAGCTCGATGATACTTGAGACTACTCAAAGTTTAGTAACAAACTTCTTGATCCATACAACCTCTTTTGTCCTTTTTGAAAGGGTAGTGTACTCAGACTCTATCATAGAATCATCCACTATACTTTTCTTAAAGTTTTTCTAGCTAACTATATCACCATTCAAACAAAATACAAACCCTAATTGGGATTTAAAATCATCTCGATTAGTTTGGAAATTGGCATCACTGTAGCCTCCAACAGTGAGACCAGAATCTCTTTCATAAACCAAGAATGTATCCTTAATTCTTTATAGGTACTTTAGGATGTTCTTGATAGTTATCTAGTGTTTTTCACTTGGATCAGATTGATATCTACTACAAATACTAAAGGCATATGAGACATCAACTCTCATATGTAGTATGGTATATATGATCAATGCTATAACTGAGACATATGAGATCTACTCATCTTATCTTAGATTATGAAGATAGACATATATTTTTCAAAAGATAAATATTATGAGAGATAGGTAGAAATCTTTTCTTGGATTCCTCTATAAAGAATTTTGTCAATACCTTATCTATATATGTGTTTTGACTTAGGCCCAATACTCTAAGCTCTTTATGTTAATAAATTTTAATCCCAAGAATGTAGGTTGCTTCACCAAAGTCTTTCATGGAGAAGCACTTGGATAATCAAGCCTTTATCAATTGCAAGTTTGATATATCATTTTCAATAATCAAGATGTCATTGACATACAGTACTAGAAATGCAGTCACACTCATACTAACCTTCTTATACACACATGACTCATTTTTCTTTTTGATAAAATTAAAATCATAAACAACTTTATCAAAACAAATATTCCAACTTCTAGAAGCTTATTTAAACCCATAAGTTGACTTTTATAGCTTGCATACTTTATCTGTTTATCCAACAAGAATGAAACCATTGGGATATGACATATAGATGTCCTCTAAAAGGTTACTATATAAAAAGGTAGTTTTGACATTCATTTGAAAGATTTCATTGTCATAGTACATAATTATAGCAAGCATAATTCTAATAGACTTAAGCATAACAACTAGCGAAAAGATTTTATCATAGTTAGTGTCATATTTTTAAGTGAAACCTTTGGCAACCAATCAAGCTTTATAGGTATGCACATTACCTTTCATGACAGTTTTATTTTTGAAAACCTATTTGTACCCTATTGGTTTACTGCTTTAGGTGTATCCACTAGAGTTCTTGGTTTTAGTACATAGAGTCTATTTCGGATTTCATGGCATCTAACTATCTCTCAAAATCTAGACTCGAGACAACATTATTATAGGGCTTTGGCTTATCATTAACGATGATTAGTATGTCACCGTGTTGAATTATAAGAAAACTAAATCTTTTTAGCTCACGACACACTCAGGTAGACCTATATAACTCTTGTGTACTCTGAGGTTATTTCTCTTGAGATGAAGGAACTTTCTTAATGTGATCAATCATCTATGATAACACATCATCCTATCTAATATTTATGTATCTTGTGGTCTAGGAAATTTATCGAGTTCCACTTTCTTCCCATAGGTTTTCTTGAGAATAAATTCCTTCTTAAGGAACATGCTAGTATAAGTAACAAAGTCTTTTTGCTCCTCTGATTAGTAAAAGTAGTATTCTTTAGTTACCTTCGGATACCCCATAAAGATATACCTTTCAGACTTAGTGTTTAGCTTGTTTGAAGTCAATTTCTTGACATAAGTTTCATAACCCCAAATCCTCAAGTAATCTAAATTAGGCTTTTGTCCAATCTATAACTCTTATGGAGTTTTATCCACTGATTTAGATGGGGCATAATTTAATGTATAGGCATCAATTTCTAAGGCATAATCCTATAAAGGCATAGGTAAATCGGTAAAACTTATCATTAACCTAATCATTTCTATCAAGGTCCTATTCTTCCATTCATATACACTATTATGCTGTGGTTTACTAGGAAAAGTAAGTTGAGAAACTATCCCACGTTCCTTTAGGTATCCTCTAAATTCAACACATAGGTATTCACCTCTATAATCACTGTGCAGGATTTTAATTTGTTTTCCAAGTTGCTTTTCTATCTCGTTCTTGAATTCTTTGAATTTATTAAAGCATTCAAACTTGTGTTTCATAAAAAACACATAACCATATCTACTTAAGTCATTAGTAAATGTGACGAAGTAGACCTCCTCCCCATATTTGTTATGTTTTATCATGAGCTCACAAACATCATTGTGAATGATCCTTAATAGTCAGCCACTCTTTCATTATGTCCAGTGAAAAACACTTTGGTCATCTTACCCAATTGGTATGATTGCATTTATCATAAGACTAGAAGTAAAATGATTGCAAGACTTTTTATTTAAGAAGCCTTGATATACGTTATGTGGCATTCAACTCATTTGATTTCAATCATTTGTTGCTTTACATTTTTGAGAATTTCATTATATAGTTTTAGAATATATATAAACCATTATGCTATTAAGCTTCTCTATAAAAAATATTATTTAGGCTAATAGTTATAGTACCACCAATCATAAAAAATAAATATCACTCTTTGTCCAAAACAAACACATAAACTAGGTTTCTAGAACATAATAACAATTATCTAATTCTAAAACTAGCCTAGTGGGCAGCCTAAGATAATAAACCCCTAGGGCTAATTCAACAATGGGTATTCTATTTCTAACACATAGGTTAACTTCTCATTTGACGAGTAATCTACTTTATCGTAGTCTCTGCATATCGAAACAAATATGAAAACCATATCTTATGCTTACAACTTAGGATAAACAAGGAGAATAATTTATCTTAATGATAAACATACCTGAAGTAGAGGTTTTAACTACCTTTTTTTTCTTGTTCTCTTGGAAGGCTTTGCAATGTTTTCTCTAGTGACTAGCTTTGCCATAATAGAAGTAAACAACATTACCTTTTACCATACCACTTGTTGGCTGAGCTGTAGTATCTAGTTACTTCTTTCCTTTGTGCTTTATCTTTGCCCTTAGCCTTGGATCTAAGTGCATGGGCTTCATTTGCAAGCATATTAGTTAAAGTTATCTTTTGTACCTCTTATCCAGTTTACTAAAACATATATAACAACTCTTCAAGGGTTTTCTCCTTTTCATTCAGGTTAAAGTTTGTGATGAAATTAGGCCATGATTTAAGGAGAGATTTCAACACCAGGTCAATGGCAAGCTTATTGTCCATGATAAAGCTCAAGCTAGCCAACCATTTAATGTAGCCAATCATCGTGACCACATAGTAGCCAAGTTGTTCTCCTTTAGAGAGTTTACAATCAGATAGCACACTTAACACCTCATATCATTCAACCCTTACATGAATGGCATATAACTCTCGAAGTTTGCAAGTATGGAAAGAACATCCATTTCTTCATGTTGTTTTTGAAGCTCAAGTGACATAGAAGTCAACATGAAACACTTCCACGGAGTCATCAAGATACTAATTAAAAGTATCTTTTTCCTTCTAGGGGTATCAGGACATGTCTCACAAAACAACTATCCCTCAAGGATGTACAACTTCTTCTCTTGACATAAAATAATACAAAGATTTTTGTACCAATCATGAAGTTACTTCCAATGAACCTAACTTCCTTTTCGAGGATTAATCGATACATTGGGTTGGCATGATGATTATTTGATTTGCGATTTACAAATAAAGGAATTAGTAATTCTATTAATAATTAATATTTATTTTAATTATGGATTTAATTAACTAAAATGCTCCCACTATTTTCCTCAAGCCAATAGCCCTCACTATTATACTCAAAAAGTTCCAGTGAACTTTCTGGTGGACCAAGACTTCATCTCATTAATTTTCCCCTTCATTTTGGTGAACAAATTCAAATTAATTGAATAGGTAAATTTCAAATTAATCAACAAAAGCCCATGATCTCGAGCTAGATTTTATCCCAACAAATCATGCGACGTCCAATGTGACTTTTGGTGTTAGTAGGGTGGATGCAACATATCTCCTTACATCATCAAATGCAGTCTTTACTTATGCCTCTAATTAAGGTACATTAGTTAATGAGTGAACAAGTAAGGTACACTAGTTAAGTCAAACCTAATATAAACACCTCCAAATTTTTTGCTTGGTAAAAGTTTACCCTTCGCTTTGGTAAACAAGGTTCCAAATAAAAGGGCTTAATCAAGGCATCATATTGGAAGACACCAATTTAATTTTATACTTAATATTTGATTTGAAGGTTTATATTAATTAATCTTATTAGATTAAAGTCGCATGTTTGGTAATATTTGCAAAATATAACCATCTACATACATATAACAATGTAAAAATAAACATGCCATCACATAGACATAACAAATGTCAAGCCCCTCGAGCCAAGAGGGGTTTGACTAGTCAACCTAGATGAATCTTTATTTTTTGGTCTTTGCACTTGTCTTTTCGCCTTTAGTCTTTAATAATTACCTGACTTTGTTTTCTAGTTACATAATTCTAACAAAATAAAATAACAATTTAAACTAAAGAAGAAGGGGGGGCTAAGGCAAGACCACAAACTCTATTTCAAAATTACAACTCAAAAAGAAAATAAATAAAAACATTCACATCGATTCTTTGGCTATGCACTGGGTGCCATGCATACATATACATCCAATTAAAATTAAATTTTAAATTATTACTTAACAAAGTGAAAAATTACATTCTAGTCCTTGAAGTTCTGTAAAATTATTATTTACCCTAAAGCTTAAGAAAATTTTAATTCGCCCTAAATTCAATAAAACAAGACCAAACCGTAATTACAACTTTGTCGGGCGTGCAGGCGAGACATCTAGTCATGATTTTGGAATTCAATAAAGTTCCAAAAGAATGTATAACTAGCACACGACTTGAGCATGATTAGACTAATATGAAAAATGATCTAGCCATGACATATAATTGTCTCATGGCTAGACATATGGTGTAACATCTCAGGTTTAATAACTCGACCCACTGTCAAGATATTGTCCACTTTAGACATAAAGTCCATCATGGTTTTGCTTCGAGGCTTGCAACCCAAAACACGTCTTAACAGCTTAAACAGCTCACAAACTATTTAACTAGTCAAATTCTCTCACCTCTAACTAATGTGGGATACATAGACAGAGTATAGATAGACTCGACATCTCTTCTATGCTTTATCGATATGAGATTCACCTAACGGTATCACATACACCATTTTTACAAGACTCAACATCCTCGATGAGGTTTGCCCTACCATTTTTCAAAGAGGACACGCGAAGCCGCTCTAATACCATTTATAATATCCCTGGTCTAATAACCCAACCACTGTTAAGATATTGTCCACTTTAGACATATAGTCCATTATGGTTTTGCTTTTAGGCTTTGCAACCTAAAACATATTTTAATAGTTTAAAGAGCTCATAAGCTATTTAACTAGTCAAATTCTCCCACCTCTAACTGATGTGGGATACATAGATAGAGTACAAATAGACTCAACATCTCTCCTATGCTTTATCGATGTGAGATTCGTCTAAGGGTATCACATACAACCCTCCTTACAAGACATAGCATCCTCATTGAGGTTTGCCCCACTATCATTCAAAAGGACACGTTGAGCCATTTTAATATCATTTGTAACATCCCTAGTCTAATAACCTGGACCATTGTCAAGATATTGTCCACTTTGGACACACAGTCCATCATGGTTTTGTTTATAGGCTTTACAACCCAAAACGCGTCTTAACAGTTTAAGAAACTCACAAGCTATTCAACCAATCAAATTCTCCCACCTTTAACCAATGCAAGATTCGCCTAAGGGTATCACATATGGTGCCATGATAAGTCATGACTAGACCAATATAAAAATCGACCCAACTATGACACCTTTAGGTGTTTTTTATGTGTCACGACTGGACCAATTTGAAGATGGTCCAATTGTGACACTTATGGTGCCAAACACCAAGTGATATGTCACGATTGGACCAAATTTTGTACTACTATGACACCTCCTTTGGTACAAGGTCTCTGCAAAAGACACCTCTGTTCACGATAGTTTTTTTTACGATTCTTTTGGATTTTCCAATTATCAAAAATCCTATTCTCAACAAGCCTCCACTGGGTGAGAAATACGACACCTAAACCATACTCACTCTAGTAGATCAACTTTCAACTTTAATTCAACCTACAAAAATAATAAAACTCAAGCAAAACAATAAGAAATCATCACTTGATGATTTAACATATGTTTACGTTGTTTATGTAACTCTACAAATTGTGTGACAAGATGATTGCAAATCATCTTTACCAATTTTAGCGTTTTGATAAATTTAATTATATGCAATAATAGGTAAAATAATCAAAACAAGCAAGTATTATTTTCATGAAAATATGACTAAATGGTGGCTTTAATACCACTTTAGGGTTTTAAGGAACCAATAACTAGTAGTACAGCGAAATTAAAATTTTATAAAATCATACAATCCTAAAACCCTAACCAAAATACCTGTTTTAAAACATATTTAACATGAATATTCAAAACAACCATAGGGTGATTTTAAGGTTTATACCTGCATTAATGGCTTCTTGAAATCTTCACATGGCAAAGAAAAAAACACTATCCAACCCTCATGAGGTGGCACCCTGGAATTCACATAAAGCATGAACATAAGAGGTCATCCAAGAAGAAGGCTATTAGAGCTTCTATGTTAGATGAAAATCTATTCATAAGAAGAGAGAAATTTTAGAGAACCTAATAGCTAGGTTTTTCTAAATTTGTATGTGCATTGTTTTTATTAGATTTTTATTAATTATTGCTTATTATTATTTATATGTAGGTAAGAAATAATGTCTTATTGGAATTTAATCCAACAATGTCTCTATCAACACACGTGCATAGGTGTTACACTTGTGTGCCACTTCACACACTTGAAACCATACACGGGTAGATACTAAAGTGTACTGCCTGACATGAATTATGCCTTGCATAGCTTGATAAGGCTTGTCAAGTCATGCCATGCATTGGCCTTTGCACAATTGGAAAATTTCTTGTCCAACCGTGCCAAGCTTCTATTTTGCATGGTGGCACATGCATACTAAAGGATTTTGGTTAAGTGTGGTCAATAGAGTTCTCTATTTCCCTAAACACCAAGATTGTCATCAAATGATTCTCACTTCTGGGTTTGCATCAACTGTTATATGTGTATGACCCATAAGCTTTCTATTGAATTGGTAGTGCCTCCATTCATACTGAATTCAAACACAATCCAAGATTAGCCTCTAGCAAAGTATCATGGCCACCCAAAAGATAGACTGTCAACGAAAATCTCTTAAGCTTTTACAACATTACAATTACGTGTAATTCAATCATTTCGTCGACCAATATCTCTCGAGACTAAGACATAAAAATGTGCCTATCTCAATAGTTCCTTGATATGAACTGGTACATATTAATAATTACAAAGATTTGGCTACAACTTTATCTTATTGTAGCCACAAAATCAAATAATCATGAATGTCATTCAGTATTCTCATGTGAGACGTTTTCTTTTATGCTCAAAAGTGACAAATCTTTTATTGATCAACCATAGCCTCTGTGTATCTCATGATATGGTAGTTCACTACCTTTCAGATACCCTAGTTATAGTAGAACATTGGATAGTATCGAACCATATTGATCCTTACATGAGATGGTTTGGCAACCTCAAGTCATAAGATCATATGTACTTATGGAGTTTAGAGGATTTATTCCATAGACACTAAAGCTACATGAGGGTTCGAAAACATCTTCTCAAAGCTACATGAAGTTTTGAAGGAGCCATCAACGCAAGTATAAATCTAAAACACCTTATAAGTATTTTGCATATTCATGAATTTCATGTCTAAAACAGGTATCCTGGCTGAGGTTTTTTAATTTTTTAATTATTAAAATTTTAAATTATGTTATACTAGTAGTTATTGATGCCTTGAAAACTCTACAGTGGTATTAGAGCTATTGTTTTGTATATTTTTCATGAAAATTATGCCTATAGTTAGTTTTAATTAATTTTATATGTTGATTGCATATAATTGAAAATAATCAAAACTGAATAAAATTGGTAAACATGATTTTCAATCATGTTGTTGCACGATTTGTTGAGTATCATGTATAATGTAAACTTTGTTAAATTATTAAGGGATGACTCTTGAATTTTTGTTTGAGTTTTGTTGATTTATATAGGTTATTTTTGGTTAAATGTCATAGGTTTTATGTTGTTTTATGAAAAAGCCTTTGAATCATGTTGTTTAATTATTTCAATGTTGACATTAGTATGAGTATGTTTTACATGTCATATTCTCTCACCCCGGTGATTGGCTTGCTGAAGATTATAAAGTTTTCTAAATTTTTTGTCATTAGAAAAACTCAGAAAACTGATTCTAGAAAAATCGCCATGTATGGTGGGTGTCAGGTGCACACCACTCAACAACACATAGCGATACCAAAGGGGCACTCTTTTTCACCATGCCATGGTGCACTGCTAGACATTCTTAGTCTAGCCATGACTTCAACATGGTGTCAACCATGCATTTTGGCTTATTTCTAGCTATGTGCATTCCTTCCAATCAAGTCCTCTAACCGTGTATCATTTTGAAATTTTTGTGAATTTCAGAAACATGACTAGATGTTTTACCTACACATTTGGCAAAGTTGGAAATATTAGTTTAGTTCAATTTTGTTGAATTTGGATTGAACTAAGATTTTTTTAAGCTTTGGGTTGAATTTTAATTTTATGAAACTTCAAGGATCAAAATGTAATTTGACATTTAGGATAATGATAATTAAAATTTAATTTTAATTAGTATGTATATGTATGGATGTATGCATGTATGGTGTCCAGTACACAATCAATGGACCTTGTGAATGTTTTTTTATTTATTTTATTTTTGGATTATAATTTTAAATAAGACCTATATGCCTTTATCCTATTTCTTCTTTTAGAGTAGGTTGTTTTATTTTTTTATAATTATGTAGCTAGAAAGCAAAGCCATGTAATAATTTAGGAGTAAAGACAAAGGACAAGTACAAAGACTCGAAGATAAAGATTCACATAAGTTATCCAGTCAAACTCCTTTTGGCAAAGGGGTTTGGCATTATTTATGGTTATGTACTGACACGTTTTATTTTTACATCATAGAATGTATGTGTAGATTTTATTTTACAAATATCACCCAAAATGCAACTAAAATATGATGAAACTAATTGATAAAACCATCAATTTAAATATTAAGTCTAAGATTTAATTAGTATTTTCCAATATAATGTCCCAATTTAGCCCCTATTCATTGAAACCTTGTTCGCCAGAGCAAAGGGTACACTTCTACAAGGTGAAAAATTAGTTGTTTATTGTATTATGTCCGACTTAACTAATGTACTTTGTTTGTTCGTCAAAGTGAAGGTGAAGTATGTTAAAGACATCAGTAGGGAATGCAGTTGTTGATGTAAAGAGATATAAAATATCCACTTTATTGATACCAAAAGTCACATTTGAGGTTGTATGATTTATTGGATTAACACTTGCCTTAAGATCATGAGTTTTTGATGATTAATTTGAAATTTACCTATTTGATTAATTCAAACTTATTTGCCAAGCAAATGACAAAATTAATGCGAAAAAATCTCAATCTACTAAGAGGTTCTAATGAACTTCTTGAGTACAATAGTGAAGGTTGTTAACTTGAGGAAAATAGTGGGACAAATTTAATTAATTAAATTCGTAATTAAAATGAATATTAATAATTAAATAAAATTGCTAAGTCTTTTTATCTGTAAATTGTAAATGACAAAAGCACTATGTCAAACATAACGTATCGATTAATTCTCAAAAAAGAAAATAGACTTATTAGAAGCAGCTTCACTAATTGATATATAAATCTTTGGATTATTTTATATCAAGAGAAGAAGTTGTATATTGTTGCCAATGGCTCGCAAGTATACGAGTCAATCAAGTAATATAGAAAGATGTCGGTCCCACAGAGATTGGTTGTTGAATACTAGCTTGTTTTGTAGTTTAAATTAGCTAGAGAAATAGAAATGCTATGGATTGGGATTGAATTAAAAATAATAAAATAAAACAACTAACTAAATCGAAATTAACAAAGAAAAATAATCACTTAGCAAATTAAAAGTAAAATACCAATTATAGAGATGCCTAGGGTTTATGATTTCACTAACAATTACTCAAAAATCAGTAACGAATCCAATTATCCTATTTTACCAAATTCCTCTCTCAAAGTTAATTAGGAGTGTTAAGATTAAAAGCTTACCTACTTTCGTGGTATATTGTTAATCAAAACCCATTAATTTCTATGACAATCAATTTGCCCACAAAAGATTTATATTTATCTCTAAATAAAACCCTAGGTTTAGCAAATGCATGAACTAATTAGATATGTATTTCTCAATATCACACTCTAATCTACAAACAAGCATGACATTGGGCCCTAACACCAAACAAGAAGTTAAAATCACAATTACTAAATCAAATATTCATCATTATTAATTAAAAATCAAAACCTATTACATAATCTTTGAGAATTTATAGATTCATTATAAACCCTAGCAAAGTTAGAGAGAGAGACATTTTGAATCAATAAAAGAAGATAAATAGAGAGATAAGAAAAACTCTAAGGTCTTCAAATCTTGATTCTCTTGGGTCTTCTATCTTTAATCTTGGATCTTCCCTCTTCTACTTGTTTCTTGAAGCTTTTTCTCTCTAAAAATCCTTTGAACTGCTGTATATTTGGTTCCCCCCTTTGGAGAAGACGTAACTTTCTTTTTATACCTGTCACTTAACCCTATTTTCTGTTTTTTTAATTTTTTATTTATGCCCAGTAATTATGGGCACCAATTATGACCATAAGACTGCTCATAATTACTATTTGCCTCTTGATGTAAACCCTTCTCATTTGCTTCTTTAAGCTTCCATTTTCACTCTAAAAGGGGCTTGAATGACTCCAAATCATCTACAAATATAATTCAAAGAACAAAATAAGATAAAACCATCAAGATTAAATAAAACTTAATGAATTTGACAAAATAGACCAAAATTCTCTTTAAAACTATACTATTGTAACCCTATTTGTGTGTATTTCATACACACATCAAACTCCCCCAAGCTTAAGAACTTGCTTGTCCTCAAGCAAAAAGGAACAAAAGTGAAACAAAAAGGAAAATTGAAAGGATCAATAGGGTTTAGGTAATTGAATTCTTAAAGTGACCTTAATGCAATCGAAAGCCAAAACTTGCTCTTCAAAAACCCTAAGTGCAAGAGACACTCTATCTCGAATCCAAAGAAAATAAGAGTCACAAAAATCAAACTGAAAATGTATGCAATGATCAGTCTCACCAAAATTGTTGCACTTCAAATAGGTATATACGTACTTAGCAATCTTTATGATCTCTAAATAAAGTCAACGAAGTCCCATAGGCAAAATCAAACAACTTATCTCCATTAATGAAGATGCAATGCATTTCAAAAGGATTAATAGGTTTTTATTTAAGTTGTAACGTGGCTAGGGGTATGGGTTCAAGAATAAATGGATAAATGAGTTAACAAATGAACATGAGTATACTATTAATGAGGAAGTAAAGATCTACATGATTACAAAATAAAGAATAGGGAAGAAATGTGAATATAAATTGCGTTAATAATATGTGAAAAGATTTTTTTTTCTTCTTTTCCTCTTTGTTTTTTTTTTTTCAGATCTCTTTTTTTTTAAATTTTTTTTAAATCATGTATGAATATAAATAATTCTCTCAAAATCCCCCAAACTTATTTCTTTGTACATGGGGCATATAAAATAATAATGCCATGACTTTCTCATTTTTCTTCACTCTTCCTTTTCAATTGATCTAAAAATCTCATGCAAATCCACTCATCTCATCAATAATATAACTCATGTAAAGGGTATGTTTAATATATTTATTAGCTAGGTGAGTGATTAAGGGTTAAAACAAAGAAAATGCAAAAGGTTGTAAATAAAACACAAAAGAAAATGGCTCAAAGGGCTAACAAGAGATTAAACATTTATAAAGGTTAGCTCAGAGAATAAGGCAATTTGGGGTACGCAAAGAATCAAAGAAATGCCTATATCATATCCCTTATCAATGCATGCAACTTTTATTTCACCTCGAAAGATTGAGTGACAAGTTCTAGGACTCGTGAGACACTAGAAAATATGTCTAAGCACAGATAAGCCTTCTCTAAGTAAGCATAAACAATTTCGAAAAAAAATGATCACATGCACAACAAACTCTGAACGACAAATGCAACAATCATAACTCTATCACCAATCATGAATGTCTCAACACTTTTTGCATTTTACAAACAAAAAGTGGGTTCGATTGCCAAAGGTGCTCTAATCATTCAAATCACTTGAAAATATTTTCACAAATGTGTCTTTTAAGGTACTAAAAGTGAATTTACAAAATTTAATCCAAAATCAAAGCAAAGATAAACAAATGTGGGCTTAATTAAAACTGAAAATAAAAACTGCATAAAAAATAAACCTAATATAAGAATTGAAAATAAAATTGCAAAATTAACATTAAAGATTCCCCCTCACACTTAAGACAAACATTGTCCTCAATGTTTATTTAACATGTAATAAAGAAAACATAATTAGGCATGGATAAGAGAAGAAGAAAAAGATGAAAACTCCCTAGCTCAGTATAAGCTCATGTGATGAAATTGGATGAAAATGCAAACATTGTCCCTGAAATTAGAATGAGTAAATTATGAACAAAATTGCACTATCTAGCAAAAGATTTTCCAAAGAATCACATCCAACTAATGAAAAGAGAAAGGTAACAACATTATCAACAATTATGGATCCACATATGCAACAATCTCCATCAACAAAACAAAATCAAATAATGAATAAATCAGCAACACTTTTCCAATAAGCTTGACATTTCAATTATAGGAACTTGTACATCAAAATTTTCATCAAATCTCCACATTAATAAACCATATGCAACCCAACAAATTGAATACCAAATCATCATTAAACTAGGAAAGCATCACATTAAATCAACATAAATTGCTCACTTGCATCCATTCTGGAATTTGATCCACATCAAGAAAAATCAATTGTGAACAAATGGAATTTGATGTGTGGCCTTAGCGGTACTGGGTTGTGTAGGTAAAATTGAAAATTTTAGTCTGCAGGAGAGGAAATGTGAGGCTGTTGTTGAAGCTGAGATGAAATTGGAGGGCTGACGTGTGGCTGAAATGTGTGAAATGGTGGGGTTGCACAAAGAAGTTCGTTTTTGCAAGCTGATACGTCAGCTTGTGCTTGAAATGGCTAAAGCGGTGAGGTTGTACAAAGAAGAAATAAGTTGCGTTGTAAAGCTGAAACAACATAAAAACAGAAAAGAAGTGCAGTGTTGTGCAAAGCAGGCTGACGCGTCAGCTTGTGCTTGAAATAGGTGAAGTGGTGGGGCTGGAAGTGAGGATTTTTGATTCAACGAGAATGGAGGGGCTGACGCGTGGTGATTCAGTAAGAAAGAGAGGCTGTGTAGTAAAAATTGGAAGAGAAGATGAGAGTAGAAAAATGTTGTTGTCGGGAGAACGGAGAAGAGAAGTGCAGCGCTGAAATGAGAGAAATAAAATAAAAACTAAGGTTTCAAATGTATGTATATATACTAAAAGAAAAAAAAATAAAAAATAAAATATATATATATAAAATATGCATAGAAAGAAAAAAAATAAAAAATAAAATAAAAATAAAATAAAATAAAATAAAGTAAAAGGCAAAATAAAACCAAAATAAAATAACATAAAATATAAATATAAATAAGTAAAAAAAATGAAAGATGAACAACCTAACACACTCTTCCTCATTTTTTTCCAGAAGCCAATTATGGGCACTCTTATGCCCATATTTGCTGCCTATAAACACTCTTCTCTTCAGTTCAAAATAGAATTTATGAGGAAATTCAAATTTCACACTCTTCATCAACCAATTCAACACCACAGAGAAATCACAAAATCCAATTAATGCAATCAATGGTAAGAACACAATTAATCAAACAAATCATAACCAATGAAAATATCAAATTGAGCAAAATTTAATTGCACCCCTCTTTTAACTTGAAAATACTCTTCATGTCCATACTTGCATTCCAATTGCTAGACATTCAAAAATCAACCTGAAATAAACAAAAAGAACAATTTTAAACTAAATGTGGGGAAAATTATTTATCAATAAACTAAAAGAAATTTCTTTAAGAGAAGAAAAACTTGGGTTGCCTCCCAAGAGCACTAATTTATGGTCCTTAGCTTGACCGATTGTGAGACTTAAGTTGGGGGATTGGACAGTGGTTGAGACGCTTCCACTTTCACTTGGTCACCAACAAAATGCAGCTTCAGCCTCTACCTGTTGACCTTAAATGTTCCAAAATTTTCACTCTACACCTCAATAGCCCTATGAGGAAATACCTTTAAGATTTTAAAAGGACCAGACCACCTTGACTTAAGTTTTCCTAGAAAAAGCTTCAATCTTGAGTTGAAAAACAACATTTGATCACCTTCTTTGAAGTCTTTCTTTAAAATATGCTTATCATGCCACCTTTTGGTTCTTTCCTTGTATATTTTGGCATTCTCATAGACGTCCAATCTAAACTCTTCTGACTCACTTTTTCACCGGTTTTCTTTAAATCAAAGTTCAGAAACTTAGTAGCCCAATAAGCTCGATGCTCTAGCTCCATTGGAAGATGACAAGACTTACCGTAGACAAGACGAAAAAGGGATATACCAATGGGAGTTTTAAAGGTTGTGCGGTATACCCAAAGTGCATTATCTAATCTCAAACTTCAATCTTTCCTTGAAGCACTTACAGTTTTCTCAAGTATGCTTTTGATCTCCTTATTAAAAATCTCCACTTGCCCACTAGTTTGAGGGTGGTATGGTGTTGCAACCTTATGGGTAACTCCGAATTTCATTAATAATTTCCCAAATAGGTGATTACAAAAGTGAGAACCACCATCACTAATAATAGCTCTTGGAGTCCCAAATCTTGCGAAAATATTTTTCTTTAAGAACTTCACCACAACCTTAGCATCATTGGATGGACTTGCTAGTGCCTCAACCCATTTAGAAACATAATCTACAACAACTAAGATATATTTATTCCCATAAGATGTAGGAAATGGCCCCATGAAGTCAATGCCCCACACATCAAAAATTTCAATCTCAAGTATACTGTTTAAAGGCATTTCATTCCTCTTTGAAATATTTCCAGTTCTTTGGCACCTATCACATGTTAAAACAAATTTCCTTGCATCTTGAAAAAGAGTAGGCCAATAAAACCCACTTTGGAGCACCCTAGCTGCTGTCTTGGCGACACTAAAATGACCTCCACATTCAAGAGAATGACAATGGGTGAGAACACTTTCTATTTCATCTTGTGGTAAGCATCATCGCACAATCCCATCAAAACATCTTTTATAAAGCAGTGGCTCTTCCCAATAATAGTTTTTCACCTCCTACAAGAACTTTTTCTTTTGTTAGTGATTCATCTCTGGAGGTAATACACCACACATAAGATAATTCACATAATCTACATACCATGGTACTACCTAATGAGATATCTCTGAAAGTTGTTCATTTGGAAAAGAGTCATCAATAGGTAGACTTTTGTCAAAACCTCCACACTTATCTTGCTCCAAATGGGACAAATGATCAGCAACAACATTTTTTGTCCTCTTTTTATCCTTTATTTCTAAGTCAAACTCTTGAAGAAGCAATATCCAACTAATCAACCTCGGTTTTGCATCCTTCTTATTTAGGAGATATTTAATGGCTGAATGATCTGTGTAGACTATGACTTTGGACCCCACTAAATAAGACCTGAACTTATCAAAAGTAAACACAACTATAAAAAGTTCTTTCTCAGTGGTGGCATAATTAACTTGTGCTTCATTCAAAGTGTGACTAGCATAGTAAATTGCATAAACCTTTTTGTCTTTCCTTTGCCCCAAAATTGCCCCTACAGCGAAGTCACTAGCATCACACATTACTTTAAAAGGTAAACTCCAATCTGGTGGTTGCATAATGGGGGCTGAAATCAATACGTCCTTTAACCTACAAAAAGAATCAAGACAATGTTGGTCAAAATTAAAAGGAACATCTTTAGCAAGTAAATTAGACAAAGGTTTAGCAATTTTTGAAAAATCCTTAATGAAATACCTATAGAACCTAGCATGGCTAAGAAAACTCCGAACTCCTTTTACTGATGTTGGTGGAGGCATCTTCTCAATTACTTCTACTTTTGCTTTATCTACCTCAATCCCCCTTTGTGAGACTCTATGCCCAAGAACTATCCCTTATTTCACCATAAAATGGCATTTCTACCAATTAAACACTAAATTAACCTCTTCGTATCTCTGCAAAACCTTAGATAAGTTAAGCAAACAATCATCAAAGGATGTTCCATAAACAGAAAAATCATCCATAAACACTTCTATAATTCGCTCAACAAAATCAGAAAATATAGACATCATACATCTTTGAAAGGTAGCAGGAACATTGCAAAGACCAAAACGCATACGCCTATAGACAAATGTGCCATAAGGGCATATGAAAGTGGTTTTTTCTTGGTCTTCTGGGTGAATAGGGATTTGAAAGAATCCCGAATATCCATTTAGATAGCAAAAGTAAGAATAGTTTGCTAGTCTCTCCAAAACTTGATCAATGAAATGAAGGAGAAAGTGATCTTTACAGGTGGCACTATTAAGTTTTCTATAATCAATACACATCCTTCATCCTGTGACTGTCCTAGTTGGTATTAAATCATTATTCTCATTCTTGACAATAGTCATACCCCATTTCTTTGGTACCATATGTACTGGACTTACCCATGAGCTATCAGAAATGAGATAGATAATCCCTGCATCCAATAATTTAATGACTTCATTTCTCACTACCTCTTTCATGATAGGATTTAATTTTCTTTAATGTTCAATGGTAGGTTTGAAATCATCAAGCATATGGATGCGATGCATGCAAATGGTAGGGCTTATTCCTTTGATATCATGAATGTTATAACCAATGATTTTTCTATATGCTCTAAGTTCCCTAAGCAACTTATCTTCTTGCTCATCATTTAATTCAACATTTATAATCACGGGATAAGTAGAATTAGGGCCAAGAAAAGCATACCTCAAATTAGCAAGAAGTGGTTTAAGATCTACCTTAGGTGCATCTTCCGCTTTAAGAGAAAGAAGAGAATGGTTACCTGTCTCGAGTTCTTCATACTTGAAATTCAAAATGGGAGCAACCTTAGGATTTGCTTCCATAAGCTGAGCACAGGCTGCAATTTCCATATTTTCATCTTTGACTGAAGCTCCATGAATAATGCATGACTCGAGTGGATCCTTAGGGGGCGTTTGGTTTGGGTAATGTTTGATTACTAAAATAGAAAGATTACCTTGAAGATAGATTACTTAGAATATTACTGGGTATAAATAATTACTATGTTTGATAAAATTTGATAGGTATAAATAATTATTGTGTTTGGTTAAAGGTAATAAAAGATTACTAGTAAAATATTTTACTTAAATGCCCTTAAATATAATTATTTTTAAATATTTTTTATATTATTTGTCATATTAATTAAAAATAAATTTATTTTTATCTCCAAAAATTAATAAATAATAATTTTTCTATAATAAACTCAAGATTACCCCAGTAATCTTTAAATACCTAAGGTAAAGGTGGTAATCAGATTACCACCTATATTACCTGCCACGTCAGCATTGGTAATAGAAGATTACTGTAATCTTTTATTACTGACAAACCAAACAAGGGAATAAAAGATGGATTACCAAGGTAATCTTAAAAACCTTTAACCAAACGCACCCTTAGGGTATTTCTTGATAAAGACTTCTTTCACGCAATCATCAATAATGTCAACCCTATAACAAGAATTCACAATATTAGGTTGCTTTGACATTCAAAAAACATTAAACTCTACTTTCTCATCTCCAATCTCAAAAGTGAGTTTTCCATTTTTAACGTCAATGATTGCTCCTACTGTGGCTAAGAATGGTCTTCCCAGAATAAGAGGAACTTGAATATTTCCAAAACCACAAAGTCTATGGGGATATAAAATTTTCCAACTTTAATTGGCACGTTTTCCATTATCCCTGTAGGATACTTTATAGATCTATCCGCTAATTACAGGGTCACTGTTGTAGGTTTTAATTCTCCAAGCTCCAATCTCCTGCAAATAGATAAAGGCATTAGACTTATACTTGCACCAAGATCACATAAAGCTTTTTTAAAAGATTCTTTACCAACTACACAAGGAATAGAAAAACTCTCTGGATCCTTAAGCTTTGGTGGCAGCTTATTTTGTAAAATGACACTGCATTCCTCTGAGAGAGCCACCGTTTCAAATTCTTCAAGTTTCTTTTTATTTAAGAGGATATCTTTAAGAAACTTGGCATACGCCGACATTTGAGTTATAGCCTCCATAAAAGGAATATTGAGATGTATCTGCTTGAAAATATCCAAAAACTTTCCAAACTGTTGATCAAGCTTTACCTTTTAGAACCTTTGAGGAAAAGGCAAAGGTGTTGAATATATTTTGGATGGAACTTGCTTTTCAGGGGCTTCTTGGATATTTCCTTCAATCTTTTTTTTCAACGTATCTTCTTCATTGGACTTTTCAACATCCTTTTGCTCATTAAGCTCATTTTCAACCTTGCCTATAGGTTTACCTAATTGTTTACCACTCCTGGTGACAATTGCCTTACAATGCTCCATTGGATTTTGAGGTTGACTAGGTAGCTTTCCTATTTCCTTAGAATTGGAAATACTTGCTTGTTAGCCCAATTGTACTTCGAACATCTTATTATGTGTGGCCAATTGAACCACCTTAGCAGTAAGTTGTCTAATTGCTTCATCTTGAGCATCGACCTTTTGTTTTTGGGTAAGAATGAAATTCTCCATCATCAATTCTAGATTTGATTTTTGCTCTTAAGGAGGTTGAGGATGATGTAAAGGTTGGGGGTTAGTGTTTCTAGCTTGGAATCCTGGAGGTGGTTGTTTAAAATTGTAGTTTGGGTTAGAAGTATTGGCTTGGTTTGACCATGCAAAGTTTGGGTGGTTCCTCCAACCTGGGTTGTATGTATTTAAGTAAGGATTACCCTGTCCCCATTGGTTGTAATTGAGAAAATTCACTTGCTCATTTGTAGGCTCATGTGCATAGTAGGTACCCATTTGGCATTCAAAGTTCACATGATCCCCCCCACAATTCTCACAACTAGAAGTTCTTACAACCTTTATATCTAAACTCTCCAATTTCTTTGTCAATGCATCCAACTTAGCATTCACCATAGTAATTCCATCCACTTCATGCACTCCCAAATGTCTTCTTTAACTAGCTTTATAATTAGACCATCGATAACTGTTGGAAGCCATTTCTTCGATCAAGTACAAAGCCACGTTAGATGTTTTACCTATTAATGACCCATTAGCAGTTGCGTCCAAAATACTTTTCAATGAGTGAGAAAGACCATTATAGAAAGTTTGAACAACTAGCCAGTCAGGCAAACCATGATAGGGACATTGTCTTTGTAAATCTTTGAACCTTTCCTAAGCTTCATATAAAGACTCATCATCCCTTTGGTTAAAAGTGGTAATCTCATTTCTCAATTTAACTGTTTTACCAAGTGGAAAATATTTTCCAAGGAAAGCTTCAAAAAGTGCTTGCCAAGTAGTAAATACACCAAGTGCCCTAGAATCCAACCAAGATGTTGCCCTATCCTTTAAAGAAAATGGAAATAGCCTCAATTTGATTGCATCTTCAAAAACCTCATTCATTTTGAAGGTGTCACATATCTAAGAGAAACGTGACAGGTGGACATGTGGATCTTCATTTTCTAGCCCTTCAAATTAGTTTTGTTGCACCATCTAAACAATAGAAGGTTTAATCTCAAAATTGTTAGCAACTACAGCGGGCCTCACTACACTAGAATAACCATCATGTGCAATAGGTATAACATAATCACGAAGAGCTCGCTGATTGTTAATGTTATCTTCCATGGCAACTTTTTGTCTTACTCATCTTTCTCTTCTACGTCTTCTAAAGGTTCTCTTAATTTCTGGGTCAAAATCCAATAATTCTGGATTTTAAGATCTGATCATAAACCAATAGAGTACCTACAAAGAAAGAACAAAGACAACCAGAAATCAAATAGAACAAAAATAAAATAAAATAAAACTCTAGTCTAGTCAAACTACAAATTATACTATTATCAACAAAGCACCAATCCCCGACAATGGCGGCAAAAACTTGTTGCCAATGGCTCGCAAGTATACGAGTCAATCAAGTAATATAGAAAGATGTCAGTCCCACAGAGAATGGTTGTTGAATACTAGCTTGTTTTATAGTTTAAATTAGCTAGAGAAATAAAAATGCTATGGATTGGGATTGAATTAAAAATAATAAAATAAAACAACTAACTAAATCGAAATTAACAAAGGAAAATAATCACCTAGTAAATTAAAAGTGAATATCAATTATAGAGAAGCCTAGGGTTTATGATTTCACTAACAATTACTCAAAAATCAGTAACGAATCTAATTAAAATCGATGATAAGATGAATTGTTGATGGTTAATTATCCTATTTTACCAAATTTCTCTCTCAAGGTTAATTAGGAGTGTTAAGATTAAAAGCTTACCTACTTTCGTGGTATGTTGTTAATCAAAACCCATTAATTTCTATGACAATCAATTTGCCCACAAAAGATTTATATTTATCTCTAAATAAAACCCTTGGTTTAGCAAATGCATGAACTAATTAGGTATGTATTTCTCAATATCACACTCCAATCTACAAACAAGCATGACATTGGGCCCTAACACCAAACAAGAAGTTAAAATAACAATTACTAAATCAAACATTCATCATCATTAATTAAAAATCAAAACCCATTACATAATCTTTGAGAATTTATAGATCATCATAAACCCTAGCAAAGGAAATTAGCTATTCATGACTATAAAGTTTAAACTACAAGATAAAGTTGGAGAGAGAGACATTTTGAATCAATAAAAGAAGATAAATAAAGAGATAAGAAAAACTCTAAGGTCTTCAAATCTTGATTCTCTTGGGTCTTCTATCTTTAATCTTGGATCTTCCCTCTTCTACTTGTTTCTTGAAGCTTTTTCTCTCTAAAAATCCTTTGAACTGCTGTATATTTGGTTCCCCCCTTTTAAGAAGACGTAACTTTCTTTTTATACCTGTCACTTAACCCTATTTTCTGTTTTTTTAATTTTTTTATTTACGCACAATAATTATGGGCACCAATTATGACCATAAGACTGCCCATAATTACTCTCTGCCTCTTGATGTAAACCTTTCTCGTTTGCTTCTTTAAACTTCCATTTTCACTCTAAAAGGGGCTTGAATGACTCCAAATCATCTACAGATATAATTCAAAGAACAAAATAAGATAAAGCCATCAAGATTAAATAAAACTTAAAGAATTTGACAAAATGGACCAAAATTCACTTTAAAATTATAGTATTATAACCCTATTTGTGTGTATTTCATACACACATCATATATCCTTGAGGAGTTGTTACCTCTTGAGCTTGGTTTTGATGCTACCCAAGAGCAAAATAATACCTTTAATAAGTACCTTGATGACTCTATGGAAGTACAGTGCCTCATGCTGACTTCCATGTCGCCTAAACTTAAAACAAAGGAAGAAATGGATGCTCGGTCCATACTTTCACACCTTTAAGAGTTATATGACATTCGTGTAAAGGCTGAATAATATGATGTGCCAAGTACATTGTTTGATTATAACTCTCTGATGGAAGACAAGATGGTTTTCATATGGTCAAGATGATTGGCTGCATTAAGCGATTGGTAAGCTTGGACTTCATCATGGACAATGAGCTTGCCATTGACCTGGTGGTAAAATCTCTCTTTAAATTGTGAGCTAATTTTATTATGAATTTTAACTTGAACAAAAATGAGAAAACCCTTGAGGAACTGTTGTATAAGCTTAGGATTGTTGAACAAGATGTATGAAAGGTAGCTTCGACTAATGTTCTTATGGTTGAAGCCTAAACACCAATAATCAAAGTCAAGGCTAAACTTAAGCCTAAAGCAAGCAGCAACATAATACTGTTACTTAGCTATATGTGGTATGGGGGAGGGAAAAGTTGCCTACTTCTATGGTGGCAAGATAGATCATTAGAGTAGACATTACAAAGCCTTTTTAGAGAACAAAAAAAAAAAAAAAAAGGCAACTAAAGTCTCTACTTTAAGTATGTTTATCATTGAGATAAACTATTTTTTTCGTTCATCATAGGTTGTAGACATAGGATACGGTTCTTATATTTGTTTTGATATACAAGAACTGCGACAAAGTAAATTGCTCGCCAAGTGAGAGGTTGACCTACATGCTAGAAATAGAGCACACATTATCGCATTAGTTGTAATAAATTATTATCTTAGCGTACGCACTAGTATAGTTTTAGAATTAAAAAATTGTTATTATGTCCTTTCTGTTTCTAGAAACTTAGTTTCCGTGTTTATTTTGGACAATGAATGATATTGATTTTTTATTAATGGTAGTATTATAACCATCAACTTAAATAATATTCTCTATGAAACAACTAAATTTCATAATCATTTATATATTCTAAAATTGGTTAATAAAATTTTCAACGTAAAAAATAATAAACGATTGAAATGGAATAATATGAATACCATATATCTATGGCATTGCACGCTAAGCTACATAGGACTGAAACATATATCAAGACTTCTTGAAAAAAGGGTCTTATAACCATTTGACTTATAATGAATGCAAATCGTGTCTATTGGGTAAGATGATCAAAGCATCATTCACTAGACATGGTTAAATGATGATTGAACTATTAAGAATCATACATAGCGATATGTGTAGGCCTATAATAATGCATAGTAGATATAGGGAAACCTACTTTGTTATATTTATTGATAACTTTAGTAGATATGGTTATGTGATTTTGATTAAACACAAGTCTGAATGTTTTGATAAATTCAAAAAATTCAAGAACAAAGTGGAAAAGTAGTTTGGGAAACAAGTTAAAGTCCTCTGAAGCAATTAAAAAGGTGAATACCTGAGTGTTGAATTCAAAGTATACCTAAAAGAAAAATGGATAGTATATCAACTCATTCCTATTGGTACATCACAACATAATGGTTTATTTGAATAGAGGAATATGACCTTGATGGAAATGGCCAGGTCTATGATGAGTTTCATCGATCTGCCTATGTTTTATTGGGGTCATGCCTTAGAAATTGTAGTCTATACACTGAACTATATCCTAACTAAATCTGTGGATAAAACTCTATATGAGTTATAGACTGGGTGAAAACCTAATCTAAATTAGATGAAGATTTGGGGTTATAAAGTTTATGTCAAGAAATTGACTTCGAATAAGTTGAGCAATAAGTCTAAAAAGTGTATCTTTGTGTGATACTTGAAAGTTACCAAAAGATACTATTTTTGCTTCTTAGAAAAGCAAAATGTCTTTATTGTTTAGACTAACATGTTTCTTGAGAAGAAATTTATTCTTAAGAAAACCAATGGGAGAATACTATAGTTGTTAGATAAGACGATATGTCATCATAGACGGTTGATCATGATGAGGAAGTTCCTCCACTTCAAGTAGAATAACTTTAGTGCACATAAGAGTTACATAGGTTTACATGAGTACATCATGAGCCAAAGATATTTGGTTTTCTCTTGACTCAATATGGTGACTTGTTGGTCATCCACGATGATAAACTTAAAACCTACAACAAGGTTATTGCAAGTCCAAATTTTGATAGATGGTTGGATGCCATGAAATCTGAAATAGACTTTATGTAATAGAATCAAGTATGGATTTTGGTGGACATACCTGAAAGGATAAAACCCATAGGGTACAAATAGGTTTTCAAAAAGAAAATCGATATAAAAAGTGATGTGCATACCTATAAAGCACAATTGGTTGCCAAAAGTTTCACTCGAAAGTATGACATTGACTATGATGAAACCTTTTTACCAATTATGATACTTTAGTCTATTAGGATTATGCTTGCTAAAGCTGCATATTATGATTATGAAATCTTACAAATGGATGCCAAGGCTACCTTTTTGAATTGACGCAACGTGATGGTTTTGTTTTTACTAGATAGGCAGATAAAGTATGCAAGCTATAAAAGTCCATTTATGAACTTAAACAAAGTTCAAGGAGTGGGAATATTCGTTTTGATGAAGTTATTCGATAAAAAGGTCAGTAGGAGTATAATAGCATTTATGATATTATATGTTGATGATATCTTGATTATTGGAAATAACATACTGAACTTGCAATCAGCAAAAGCTTAGTTATCCAAGTGTTTCTCCATGAAAGATTTAAGAGAGGCAGCCTACATTCTTGGTATTAAAATTTACCTAGATAGAAAGCGTAAATTGCTAAGTCTAAGTTAAAGCATATATATAAATAAGATTCAATATGAAAAAATTCAAGAAAATGATTTTTATGTATGCCCCACGGATTATATCTTTCAAAAGATAGGTGTCTAAGTACACAATCTGAGAGAGATAAGATGAGTAAGATCCCATATGCCTTAACTGTAAGACTAATCATATATGTCATGCTATGTATGAGGATTGATATCTCATACGCTTTGAGTGTTTGTAATAGATATCAATCTAATCCAAGTGAAAAACACTAGATAATTATCAAAAACATCCTAAAGTACCTAAAAAGGGCTATGGATGAGTTCTTGGTTTATAGAAGAGAATCTGAACTCACTATTAGAGGCTATAGTGATGCTAATTTTCAAACTGATCAAGATGATTACAAATCTCAATCAAGGTTTGTGTTTTGTTTGAATGGTGGTATAGTTTGTTGGGAAAACTCCAAGTATAGTGGTTAATTTTACAACAAAGTCCGAGTACATTACTTTCTTAGAAGTGACAAAAGAGGTTGTATGGATCAAGAAGTTCGTAACTAAACTTGAAGTGGTTTCAAGCATTGCCGAACTAATTGAGCTTTATTGTGACAACAATATAATGATTGCTCAGACAAAGAAACTACAGTCTCATCAGAGGTCCAAGCACATACTTAGATGATATCATCTGATTCAAGAGATTATTCAACCAAGTAACATACATATAACAAAGATTGATATAGATGATAATTTGGCTGACTTACTAATAAAGTCTCTGTTGCAGTAGAAGCATGATAGACATATAGCCAAATTTCGCATTAAATATATGATCGATTGTTTATAGTGTAAGTGGGAAATTGTTAAAGTAGGTGCTCTAAAACCAATTGTATTTGACATTTGTGGATGTAGTTTTATGTTAATCATTAAAGAAAGGATTTACTGCCATTTGATTCATATATGTTTTAACTATATGATCCTATAAATAACATATCTTTATAATAGTATAACTTTGATGAAAGGATCAGATGATTGATCATGAGAACCCTATATACATATTAAATGGTCAGTCTAGATATTTCTAGAATCTTGACATTACAATGAATAATGGCACATGCAATGATGATGAGATTATCATTGTATTTGAGCGACCTCACCAAAAGTGATGATAGTTCTCACATGTCAAAGTTATTAGAGATAGCTTGGTGTAACATATAAGTTCACATTATAAACATGTTCATTGGACTGACCTAACCAAAAGATACCCATATGGATGGTTGTTCTAGTGTTTATGGAATAAATCCTCTTAATACCATGTATGCATGTGATCTTTTAACTTAAGGTAGCCAAACCATCTCGTGTAAGGATCAGTATAGTTTGACATTATCCAATATGCTATCATAATTAGGGTAACTATAAAGATAGTAATCGACCATATTGTGAGATAAATAGAGGTTATGGTTGATCATTAAAGGATTCGCTACTCCTAAACATAAGAGTGAAGGATCAAATGGGCTAAGAGGGAGGTGAATTAGGCAATCTAAAACAATCTTTGCCAAATTAAAAAATTAAAACCAATTTATTCAATTTAATGAATGTTGACTATTTTTAATGCAATTTATGAGAATGACAAGAGATATTTCAAATAATCAATATAATCAAAATAACATAACACAAAATATAAGTTTAAGGGATGAAAAAATGAAACACACAATATACAGTGGTTCAACACAACTTGACCTACATCCATTTCTCTATGCTATCTCCCTTGAAGTATTCAACTAATCCTTGGTTGACAAAACCCCAAACAAGCTCTTCTTTACAACAAAAATAGCTTCCAAAGTGTTATTAACCTTTACAAGTGCTAGAACTCAATTTCTCTTACTGAAAATTTTCAAGTCTTTTCAAAAGTGAACCTCACTCTTTTATAGTGTGAATTTTTGTATGAATTCGAGATATAATCTCTTTAAAAAAGTGTATATGAAAATTTAAGCTTAGTACAACCCAATACATATAAAATCAAAAAGTGTATAAGCAAGAGTTTTGAATAGAGAAAAAGATTTGCAAGTGAATAGTTCAAAATTGATTTGCTCTCACATATATGAAAGTTCTTAGTGGCAAAAGTCCATCCTAAATGGATTTGATTGGGTTAAGATAGGGGAAAATGAGGAAAGTTACTGTTGTGCACAAAACTAGCTGTTTTAATTTTTCAAAAAATGTAAAATTCAGTTGACAAAATGTAATTCGATCAACTAAATGTGATGTGACACTACACATTAGAAAATTCATAACACAATTTAGTTAATCGAAAAAAAATTTAGTCAATTAAGTTTCTGAAAGCCAAAATACATAGCTTTTGGATAATTTGGAAGCTGCCATCAAAGAATTCGACTGGTAAAATTTGGTCAACCAAATTTTATTGCAAGTTTAACCCTAAAACTTTGAAAAGTGACAACTTAACCTATCTTGGAAAACTCTTTCAAAAACAATTTTCAGATATGCAATTTTAGTCCACAAAACTTCATAACTTCAAATGAGTTATCGAAATTTAATAAAAATTTGGCTTAACTCAATAAGTTTGAAAAAAAAACATGTTAACCTAAAATTTTAAAAGATTGGAAAAGGTCAATTTAACCTTTCTTAGGAAAACTTATTCAAACCTTAAATTGAGATATGATATTTTAGTTCACAAAACTTTATAATTTCAAATAGGGCATTGGAATTTGTTAAAAATCGATTTAAGTCATTCAGTTTTAAAAATGACACTATAACCCCAAAGTATGAAAGATATGTAACAAATTTTTGTGAAAGCTTTCACTTGCAAATAAATATTTTAATCAAAACAAATGCTTCAAGATTGCATCTACCAAAACTTGAATTTTTCTTCAAATCTTCAAGAATTATTCACTGAGTCTTGCCTTTCATTTCCATTTTGATACTCCTTCAAGTGTATTAGGTAAATTCTTGCAATCTAAACTTACATTCAAATAAAGTCATTAATCAATATGCTTAGGGACATATTAGTTTGTTTTCATCAAATTAAGAGCATAATGATTCTTTGAGTCAATAAAGAAAATATATCTTACATAAGAATATTAAATAACATCCATGACTGCTTAAATCTGTGGCCACAATGGGATAAGGTTATAGCCTATTCCATGTTAGTTAGTGATGTCTATTATTTCATACTGAGGAACTATCAGCCTGATAAAGAGTTTATAAGTCATACACATATAAGAGTTAAATCAAACTTAGAGGTGAGGATTATTTGTTGACAATTTTGGTATTTAGGGTCGAGACAGAGACTACAAATAGACTAGGTCTGCCTAATGAGGTTGATAGGACTTGGTTTGACCATGTCTTGACTAAGTGTACACCCATGCACTTAATGTGCCAATCGTTCATTTGGTGGGAAAGGTCTTGACCATGCAAATGTATAATGCCAACACCATGAATAAAAAGGCATGTCGACCGGCATACACATGGTGTCGGCCATGCAAGCTTTTTGACCATAACATTGACACATACATGTGATGCCATCCATGCAAATGATTTGATGGATAATGATTATGCATGTTTGCATGTCAGTCGTGTAGGCTTGGAATTTCAACCGTGCTCAAACACCTTATACATATATAAAACATGCTCTTTCACGTAAAAAAGAAATGATATAACAAACTGAAAACCTAGTTTCTACTAAGTTTCTCTCCTTCCTATGAGTATCGTGAATCCAATCGAAAGCCTTAGCAGCTCTTCATCTGGATTTTCTCATCTTTGTTTATATTCCATGTGGATACCAAAGCACCACTTCGTGAGGGTTGGATAACGTTTTCTCTAAAGTCATGTAAAGTTTTGAAAGAGCCATTAACACAAGTGTAAATCTAAAAGACCCTATGATTGTTCTACATATTCATGCATTTTATGTCTAAAACGGGTATCCTAACTAGGGTTTTAGGTTTGCTTAATTTTTAAAATTTTAAATTTTACTATGCTACCAGTTATTGGTGCTCTAAAAATCCTACAACAAGATCCACTGATGACCGGTTAACCTAACCTATTTACAGTTAACTGTCAATGGGTAGTTGGTAAGAGTTGAGGTAGCAGTTAAGGATATATTTAAATGTCCTAAAACTTAGAAATTGCTTCCCAAGAAAAAAGAATTATAGAATGTGATTTTTCTCTATTTTTCTCCTCCCACAAGAGCAAATAAACAACCTCCTAACACATAATTTAGAAATATATCAACAAAGGGAAAATTATGTTATGGAATATATTAATTATCAAACTTGGATTGCATTCAAACTGCATTCGTTATCAACACAAACAGATTCAAAAGCCAAGTATGTGATTTACAATAATTTAATTTTATAGAATTGGCATGATTGTATCCAAAATTAATTTTCTATTTTACATTTACCATAGGGTTTGGCATACTCACTTTCTTGTAGATTTAGATATGTGTAATGCATGTTTTGTCCTCCTCTTGAATCATATGTTTGTAGGAATTTTGATAAACCTTCATAAGGATCTATGCATGATTGTTTAGTCTGTAGAGTGAAAATTGCGTCATCCTTTAATCTTAGGCTACTATTTTTTATTTGTAAGCCTATTATATTTTTTATTTAATGTGAATTTTAATTAACAGAAAAAACTTATGATAAAAACACTAAAAAAAATTGTATACAATTTAGTAGTTGATTTTTTAAGTTTTAAATTAAAGTTAAATTACTTATATACTCTTATATTAAAATTAAAATGACAAAAATAATCTTGTCATAAGAGTGAAATAACCAAAACACCATAGGAAATAGTTTAAAAATTATAAACAATCGTCTTTCTAGAAATGGTAAAATATTGCTCCCATAGTTCAAAAGAAAGAATAAGAAAATGAACGAGTAATTATGGATTCAAATTACAGATATAATGCATATAAAATCATAGGTACCTTTGGAGCAAGAATTGAAACGTAATAGCATAATTTGAACTAACATATGAGTTCATGATAAACAAATGGCGATATTTCATCCTAAATTATCACTAACTTGACCTATCCAAAGTTGGTATAATAAAATATTTAATTAGTATCATTTCATCTCAACTTAATCAATTCAACCAATTTTCATTAATTCCATAAATGGAGAAATTTCGCTTTTACCATAAGCAACCTTTTTTTTTCTCTGTTAATTTCTAATTTTTCAAAAATGGTGAAACTATAAACAATCGTCGACAATAGAATGATACTTAGAGAGAAATTATATCTTTCCCTTGATCAGATCAAACAATGAAAATCCATAAATAAAACTTAACCGAGCAGCTTAATCAATGAAACTCAACCATTACATGCACAATATTGTTTCATTAGAATAAAAAAACAAAGAGAAATATAGAAAAGAGAAAAGATGACAATGGTAGAAAGCAATATAATATGGCAATAAGCCTCGTGAAGCAATGAAGACCGGGGACAGAGCCTTAGTCATGGCTTTGGTTGGCCAGTTTCCATTAGATTATGACTTGGTTGTATAGTGTAGTCATGGCAACCAAGTTCAGTAATCATGCAAGGCAGTGAAATGGCCTAATTAAGGCACTAAAGTGATAGAGGTATTTTGGGAGCATCGAGTCATCAAGAAGATTTGCCATACATTTCGATCGGGCCAATTACGAGGAGGCAAGCTAAGAAAGTGCAATAGACCTTAGTAGGACTTATGAAGGGCTTAAAGACTAAAACCAACTCACTCAAGGAGGATTGGATGCTTGAAGGATCCAATAGAGAGGTCACCCTGATTCAAGCCTAAGCTTATGACAAAATCTAATCCAAGCAAGTAAATAGACTTTGAACAACCATAATTTTTGATCCAGAAGGAGTTACAGTGCCTATAATATATCAATACAAAGCTCATTTTAAGCTCTATAAAACAACCACTTTGCAAGTTGTACCTGATTTGTAAGCCCAAGTAAAGGTCATTTCAATGTGCATTAGGTAGTTTTGGTCTTGTTTATGACTGGGCTTGACTTTATTGAGCCAATTGACATATTTCCTTTTAATTTAATTAGTGTTTTGGGTAGTTAATTAGGTAATAGGCTTGGGAAGTTTGGAAGTCTATTGGGTCATGGGTAGTTTTAAGGTTAAGTTGTCATTGTACTATAAAAAACTTTTTTTTTCATGAAAGGATCTTTTGGTCGACTTTGCATACTATTACATTACCAATTTTTGAACTTATCAAGATTCATCTTGTGGTGTTCACCATTATGATGCCAAGGTTCGTTTGATTCTATATCAATTCAGGTCAAGGTTCATTTCAATGACAAAATAGATTTAATCCTAGGGGAAATATCTTTTTTAACGTTAAGTCTTGCGTCAAATCATCAAGGTTCACGTCAGTTGGTATCAAAGTCGAGTTGAATCAGGTTTTGTATCTATCCTTTCATGTATTTTTGATTTAGGGTTTCTTTTCTTGAATAGTCATGTATCTTAGAAATCTTTGAGTGTGTTCTTGATTTTGTTTTCTTTGTGAGTCTTAGGCCTTTATCTCCTTGCTTTATGGTCTAACATTTTGGGTGTCCTTGTGCTATTGAAATTCTTGAATTCTTGTTGAACCCTATATAGTTGAATTCTAGGTTGTGTAAGTGTCTAATTTTGTCTTCTTGATTAATCAAAAAAAAAAAAAGAGAAAAAATGAAAACAAAAAAAAGAAAAGAATTTGTATAAGGCTGAAAGTAATTTAAGATAAGGGTGGAGTGATCTTTTGATCTAGATTCAAACAAAACCTTTGGGGAATGAATTTTGGGTGCATGGGTTTTCTTGGATTCATGGGGAAGATCTTATTGTTGCCGAAATTCAAGGGTTGTTCTTGGTTGAAATTATTGTTAAACTTATCAAACCCTTAAGAGATTCTTGTTTAAAAGAAAAAAAACAAAAACAAAAAGAAAACTTTAGATTTGGGAATCTCTGAAATTGGGGAGAAAATTCTTGAATTAGTATTGCCTTGTTTCCATAAATCTTTAGGAGAAAGTCTTGTAATTGCCTAAGTTGGGAGATTGAGTTCTTGAATTGTTTCTAAAATCTTGAAATTCCTTAAAAATCTTGGAATTACTAGACTGGGAGATTAGTCCTTGGCTTATTTCCTTAATTGCCTTGAATTTCTTAGGAGAGAATTTTGTGTGATCTAAGGAATTTATTTTTTTATTATTTTGGCCAAATAGTATTTACAAAAAAATACAATAAAAAAAAGCAAAAACAAAAAGTAAAAAAAATAAAAAATTAGTTAAAAAAAGAAAAAGCAGTAAAAAAAAAAAAGAAAAAACATAAAAAAAAGGAGAAAGTTGCATGCTTACCACCTTTGAATTTGATTTTTTTTATTCTTGTTATCTCTTTTGAATTTTCTTCTCTTTGATTATTCTTTCTTGTAGTGGTGTTTGTCTTTCTGATTCTAAAAATTTTCCTTATTCTTGAATCTTAGCTTTTTTTTTCTTGTAGAGTAGTAGATAATCGTAACATAACCTAGGTTGACTAGTGGTTATTTGTCACAAGTACCATATTGATTTGTTATACAAAAAAAAATTCAAATTATAGAGTGAGAGAGAATATTAGAGTGAAAACACGAGTGCAAGTGGAAACACGTGAGGAAGTCTGTGAAGATTCTTATTTACAAACACCTTTTATTTTCTGAAATTATAACATAGTAGAATAAAAAAACACTAGTGTTATAGGAGATTGGGTAAAACCAAGGCTTTTGCATTGCAAGCGATCCAACAATAGTTTGAGCAACTTTTTAATGTAATAGAGAATGTTAATGATAGATTAAATAGGTTGGAGCAACAACAGAGTGATAAAGGAGGAAGCAATACAACTAAGGGAAGAAGAAAAGCATTATCGATGAGAGATGAGGATAGGATAATTATCGATAGTGGGGATGATGAAATTAGTGATAGGCAGAACAATATTAATAGTAAGGGAGTCCATAGAAGTCATAGAAATAGTATGTACAAGGAGAATAGGCAAGGTGATAGTAGCCTCAGTAGTATTAAAATGAAAATTCCACATTTTCAGGGTAAAACCGATCTAAAAGCCTACCTTGATTGGGAGCAAAAGATAGATCAAGTTTTTGACATACATAGGTATTTTGAGGAGAAAAAAGTGAAGTTGGCTATTGTAGAATTCATTGATTATGCCAATATTTGGTAAAACCAGTTGCTAAAAAATAGACATAGGAATTTAGGTAGACCTATAGATACTTGGGATGATATGAAAAGTATAACAAGGTAGTATTTTGCTCCTAGCCATTACCATAGGGATTTACTTCAGAAGTTACAGGGGTTTAGGCAAAAGACCAAAAGTGTGGAAGACTATCACAAAGAAATAAAGATAGCTATGATTAGGGCTAATGTAGAGGAAGATAGAGAGACCACTATAGCTAGGTCTTTAAATGGGTTAAATATAGAAATAGAAAATATGGTAGAACTCCAACACTATGAAGAGCTAGAAGATTTGGTCCATATGGCGATGACAATAAAGAGACCATTACAACAAAAGGGTAAAAGGGATATAGGGTTTTATTCTAGTTCTTGGAAACGAAGCGTGTCAAATAAAAAAGATAAGCCACCTTTTAAGCCAAAAACCAAGTACTTTAAACCTAAGAGAAAATAGTCTAACCAAGAGAAGCCTAGTACTAAACCCGAACCACTGAAGAGAAACAATGAGATTAAATGTTTTAAGTGTTTGGGTAAAGGTCACATAGCCTCTCAATGTCTTAACAAACAAACCATAGTGTTGAAAGAAAATGGAGAGTATGAGATAGAGGAAGAATCTAGTGATGAGTCTATGCCACCATTAGAGGATGCTAGTGATGCAAAGTTAGAGTATACAGTAGAGGGTAAGACACTAGTGTCTAGGAGAACTTTAAGCTTACAATATAAGGAAGAAAATGATGAGTATAGAGAGAATATTTTTCATACTAGATGTCATGTGAAGGGTAGGCTATGTACTTTAATTATAGATATAGGTAGTTGCACGAATGTAACCAATACCGAACTTGTAGAAAAACTTAGTTTAACCGCAACCAAACACTTTAGACCTTATAAGCTTCAGTGGTTGAATGACTATAAAGAAATTAGGGTGAATAAACAAGTTATGGTGGCCTTGTCTGTAGGTAGGTATCAAGATGAGGTATTGTGTGATGTAATACCTATGCATGTTAGACACATCTTGTTAAAGAGACTATGGTAGTATAACAGAAAGGTGACACATGACAGATTCAAAAATAGATACTTGTTCATGATGAGTAATAAACTCATCAGAGTTGTACCATTGTTACCAAAGAAGGTTTATAAGGATCAAGTGAAGAGAAGAAAGATGAATGAAGAAAAAAAAAGAAAGTGAGAATGAAAACAAAAGAAAAGAAAATATAAGTAAGGATAAGCGAAGAAAAAGTAAGGTCGAAAAGAGAGGAGAAGAAAAAGAGGGTGAACAATTCGACCATGAGAGAAAATAAGGAGTGGAAAAAGAGAGTTTTAATGGGAAGATGAGTGATATGAGAGCTGCTTTTATGGCTAAACAATATCCATTATTGTTAATTTACAAGGAAAGATTTTTATCTTTCACTAATGTGGATAATTCTCTTCCTAGTGTGTTTACTTCTCTTTTGCAGGAGTTTGAAGACATATTCCCTAAGGAGATTCCTAATGGATTACCTCTGATTCATAGGATCAGTATCAAATTAACTTTATACCTAGAGCAGCGATACCCAATCAATCAACCTATAAAAGTAATCCCAAAGAGATAAAGAAGCTTTGAAGGCAAATGGAAGAGTTAATGAAGAAGGGATATGTAAGAGAAAACATGAGTCCATATGCCATACAAGTGATTCTAGTGCCTAAGAAGGGTGGGACATAGAGAATGTGCTTTGATTGTCAAGCCATCAACAAAATCACTGTAAAGTATCACTATCCCATACTTAGGTTAGATGATATGTTTGATGAGTTATATGGATCATGTATCTTTTTGAAAATTGATTTGAAAAATGGGCATCATCAAATTAGGATGAAAAAGGGTGATGAATGGAAAACTACATTTAAAACTAAGCATTGATTATATGAATAGTTGGTAATGCCATTTGGGCTTACTAATGTGCCTAGTATGTTTGTGAGATTAATTAAGCATGTCTTATGTGCATTTATAGGCAGGTTTGTAGTCATTTATTTTGATGATATTCTCATTTATAGTTGTAGTCTAGACAAACATATAGGACACGTGCGTGATGTTTTGCTTGCACTTAGGAAAGAAAGATTATTTGGTAATCTTAAGAAATGTTCCTTTTGCACTAACCAAGTTGTGTTCCTAGGATTTGTGGTCTCATCTTAGGGGATTAAGGTAGATGAAAAGAAGGTTAAAGCTATCCGAGAGTGGCCAACGCCTACTTTTAAGATTGAGGTTAGAAGTTTTCATGGTTTAGCTAGTTTTTATAGGAGATTTATACAAGACTTTAGTACACTAGCGACACCATTAACTAAAGTTTTTAAAAAGAATGTAGGGATTAGATGGGGTAAGGAACAAAAGAGTGCATTTGCATTAATTAAGGATAAGTTAAGTTTTACACCTTTACTTGTTTTACCTGATTTTTCTAAACCATTTAAACTTGAGTGTGATGTTTTAGGCATAGGTATTATAGCTATTTTGGTGCAAGAAAATAGGTCTATAGTGTATTTCAGTGAAAAACTCAATGGGCCTACTTTGAAGCCTACTTATGACAAAGAGTTATATACTTTAATGAGAACGTTAGAGATATGGCAGCATTACCTTTGGCCATGCAAGTTCGTCATCAGGACAGATCATGAGTCCCTAAAACATTTAAAGGGACAAAGTAAATTGAACTAGAGACTGCAAGGTAAGTTGAATATATCAAAACTTTTCCTTATGTGATTCATTACAACATGCAAGGTGATTTAAATATATCGAAACTTTTCCTTATGTGATTCATTACATGCAAGGTAAGGAAAATTTGTGGCAGATGCGTTATCATGGAGGTATACTCTAATCTTGACTTTATATACTAAGTTACTTGGTTTTGAGTATATAAAGGATTTGTATATAAATGATTCTAAATTTTCTAGTATTTATGAAGCTTGTGAGGAAACTACATTTAGTAAGTTTTATAGGCATGATGGTAATTTATTTAAAAAAAATAGATTGTGTGTGCCTATGAGTTCCTTGCATGAATTACTAGTAAGGGAAGCATATGGGGGTGGATTAATGGGTCATTTTGGTATAGCTAAGATTTTAGATGTACTATAAGAGCATTTCTTTTGGCCACATATGAAAGGAGATATAAAACGTATTTATACTCGTTGCATTAAGTGTATACAAGACAAGTCTAGAGTCTTATCCCATGTTTATATACACCTTTACCTATTCCTATTGTACCTTAGGAGGATATTTCTATGGATTTTGTTTTAGGGTTACCTAGTTCTAGGAAGGGTAATGATTCGATTTTTGTCCTAGTTGATAGGTTTTCAAAAATGGCTCACTTTATTCTATGATGTAAAAACAATGATGCAACTTACATTATTGATTTGTTTTTTAGGGAGATCGTGCGTTTGTATGGAGTTCCAAAGAGTATTGTATCCGATTATATTGCAAAAGTTCTTAACCTACTTTTGGAAGGCATTATGAGGTTAGTTAGGTACTAAACTACTGTTTTTTATAACATGTCACTTATAGATGAATAGACAAATAGAGGTAGTTAATAGAACTTTATCTTAGTTATTACATGTTGTATTAGAAAAGAACTTGAGAACTTGGGAAGATAGTTTGCCACATGTAGAATTTGCATATAATAAGGTTATGCATACATCTACTGGTTATGCACTCTTTGTCCACTTACACCTTTGGACTTGTTACCTTTACCTATTGAGGAACGTACTAGTTTAGATGGTAAAAGGAAAGAGGAGTCAATTTGACAGCTTCTTGAGAAAGTTAGGCAAAATATTAAGAAAAGAACTAAATGATATACCAAACAAGCTAACAAATGAAGGCACAAGGTGGTGTTCTAACCAGGTGATTGGGTTTGGGTGCACATGCAAAAAGAATGGTTTCCATCCCAATGGAAATCTAAGTCACACTCGAAGAGAGATGATCCATTTCAAGTCTTTGAGCGTATCAATGATAATGCCCACATATTAGATCTTCTGGGTGAATATAATATAAGTACTACTTTTAATGTTTCTGGCCTATCTCCTTTAGATGATACATATTTGAAGGCAAATGCTTCTCAAGAGGGGGGAATAATAGAGGCATCATATTTTTTTATCGTGAAAGGATCTTTTGGCCAACTTTGCATACTATTACATTACCAATCTTTGAACTTATCAAGATTCATCTTGTGGCGTTCACCATTACGATACCGAGATTCGTTCGATTCTATATTGATTTAGGTTAAGGTTCATTTTAGTAATGAAACTAAATCAATCATGGGGAAAATATCTTCTTGAATGTTGGGTTTTATGTCAAATTATCAGGGTTCATGTCATAAAGAAAAAAGATGATGGAGTACACAGAGAGGAAGAAAGAAGAAAGGATAAAGAGGATTGAAGAAGAAGAAAAATGAGAAGAATGAAGGGGAAAGAGAAGAATGAAGCTAGAAAGGAAAAAAGAAAAAAAAGACAAAGCCACATTTTCCTTACTTACTGGTTGTTACTTAGAAATTATTTTTACTTTGGCTTATTTTTTGTTTCTATTCAATCACTTTTATATCCTTTTATATTATAATAATACTATACATATCTACTTTAAGCACACAAATGGATACACACTTATATGTGTCATAATGTGATTAAGTATTAATTTATCCTTAATTCAAAATCATCTAATCATATAATGATATGTATCATGTGTGTATCATTTGTTTACTAAAAGTGGGTATATATAGTTTTATTGTTTATATTAATAAAGTTAACATTTAATAGAAAAAAAAACACATGATAAAAGGTGGAAAATGTCATTTTTAAAGTTCAAGGTTGAGAACCATCTTTAGACAAACATAGGTGGTAAATAGTTGTTTTGCTTTTTACTTTTCATTAAAATACAACGTATTCCATTATGCTTAAGGCGTTAGGGGTGATGCCCTAGAGCCAATCCCCATGATAATATAAGTTCATTGATAAAGGTTATAGTTTGTAATTTCTTGTGGTATTCAATCTTTATGTCTAAAAAATAACACAATATGTCTATAATTATAATTATACATAAATCTTTAATTTGGAAATGTGGCAGAAATAACATCCAAATGTGATTATAATATATATATATATGTGTGTGTGTGTGTGTGTGTGTGTGTGTGGTATTACTTATCGGTCCACTTTATGATTTCTCTTTAATCTTTATATTTCAAAAAAATTGGGGAAATCCCACAAACTTCAAATGAAATTAATAATTTTCAATGAGGTCTATGCATTTCACTAATAATCTTGAGATATATAAAAGAAATGCTTATACAATTGTCATACTCAAAGAAAACCTTATTCTTCAGTACATGTTGTATAAAATAATATACACAAATTTATGTGCATATATTTAATATATTTATATCAATCAATGAACATCATGCAAGAAATATGTATGAATGTTTAATCACAATAAACTTTATTAAGGTAACAAGAAATACATTAATGATGCCTCTCACTAACTTAGAATATCAAAAGACTCTAAGATACCTATATTTTCTAAATGTTGTTTAAAAATAATGGGTCTTAGTCCTTTAGTTAGGGGATTAGTCATATGGAGTCTATACAATAATGTTACCTTTCTTTAGTAAGTCCCTAACTGTCAAATATTTTATTTTCATATATTTTTATTTATAGATAATTTTGTTATTCTTAGAAAAGAATATAACTGCATTATTATCACAATAAATCATTAAAGGCCTTATGATGGAACCAACTACATAAAGCTTAGCAATAAAATTCTTCAACCAAATTACTTGTATGGTTGCTCCATAATGAGCAACAAACTCTATATACATGGTTAAAAATGCTATCAAAGTTTATTTTGTACTTGTCCATGATATAGCCCTACCAGCAACCAGAAAATGAATTCTGAAATGGACTTGTAATCATCCATACAACTACCAAAGTTTGAATCAGAATACCCTACTATTTCAAGATTCTTAACCCTTTTATATACTAGTTTAAAGTCTTTTGTCCTATGTAAATATCTCATGACCATTTTGGCTATAATATAGTGATCAATTCCTAAATTAGAAAGATAACAACCAACACATTCACAATGAATGCAATGTTCAACCGAGTACAAACTTAAGCATACATCAAGCTCCCAATTGCACTAGCAAAAGGAACATGAGACATAAATGCCCTTTCCACATCATTCTAAGGACAGTTTCACCATATATACCTCACCACCCTTACAAAACCTCTTAAGCACTCATTCAATATAAGACTTTTGTGATAATTCTTGTAACTTGTGATCTCTATCATGGTAAATCTCAATACTAATGACAAAATATGCTTCTTCGAGGTCTTTTATATCAAAAGCCTTTGATAAAAATTGTTTTGACTTATAAAGCAAATTACCATCATTGTTGGCCAACAAAATATCATTAATATAAAAGATAGTTCTACAAGGTCTTTCATATCATTGCTCCCTTTCATTTTTTTTCAAGTTCACTAGTTTTTGTCTCTCTTACTTTTCAACTCTATCTGGTTCCCTTAGTTTGAATTAGGTGGTTGGTTATCCTTGGTGACTATTTCCAGTTGTTGATATCGGTCATCTAAGTGGTCTTTTTTTAGTGATTTGGGTCTAAGTGGTCTCTTTATTGGTTATATCCTGCTTTAAGGTGTTTTTAGTTCTTCTCTGGTTTTATGTTTGTTCTTTTGTTTCATGTAAATTTTTTTTCCTTGAGGTTTAGGTGCTTGAGATTTCATCAATGTCTGGTTCTCGGCAATGCCAGTTTTTTGTTAGTTTGTGATGACCTTCTTAATTGATCCTTCTCTGTCTAGTTTTACACTTATGGACTTAGGCATTACCCTTATGAAGACTGGTATGGGTTTTAAGGCTATTAGGGTTTATTTTAGGAGTGTACCTTAAAGCAAGCTTTTTGGGAGTAAGGTTTCTTATTCTTCTTTTGAATATTTCCCTCCTTTTCTATGCTCATCTATTTGAAAGGATATGATCAAGCCATTAGGTGAGATTATGGAGTATAGAACAAAAAGGTGGTAATCTTGTTTTATATGGTTTTTTTCTTGGGAAAGAAACCTCTATTTTTTATTATGAAAAAATTTATGGATTGAATGTGATCAAATCTCAGGCTTTGTGATATTACCTTAAATAACCAAGCCACGTTTTTATTTAAGGTTAAAGAAAGTAGTGATATGTTAAACTTCATTTATGTTTAGCTAAAAGGACTATATTCGATGAAAGAGCTAAGATGCGTGAAGAGATAGAAGTATCTAAAGCTTTGTAAAGTGGTTCTTGCTAGGTATGAGTGATTTTGGCTAATTTATCTCCTAAGGGAATACTCATATTATAAGAGGGTAGGTGTGTGAATTTACAATGGATGGTATTTCCCCACAAGTCATTCTACTTAAAAAATCCAACAAAGCGAATAAGCGACAAGCTAAGAAAAGCCAAAGGAAGATGACTCTAGCCTCTTCCAATGTTAAATTTCGGAGCTTGGAATATAAGGGGACTCAATGATCTATTTAAATAGAAGGAGATTAGACTTTTCATTTCGTAAAATAAACTTGATTTAGTTACAATTTTTGAAACTAAGTTAAAGTAATATTGACAAGATAAGTAGATATACTTTTAGTTTTTAGGGATTTATAAATATAATGATTTGAACCCAAGAGGGCATAATTTGGGGCAAAGCTAAAGTTAAGTTCAATATTTTTGAAATAAAAGAGCAAGTGATCCACTATGAAGTAATATAGGTGATTGACTATTCTATGACCTTTGTTTCTTCTCTTTATAGATCTAATAACTATATGAAGAGAAGATCTCTTTGGGATGATATCATGAGAGTTAAATCTTTTGTTGAAAGGAACCCTTGGGTGGTGCTTGGTGACTTTAATGAGATTAGAAGAAAAGAAGAAAAGCTTAAGAGGACGGATAGATGATATTCTTATGAGAATGATTTGAACAATTGCTACAACATAGCTCTACTAAAAGATCTAAGATATTTTGGGTCATTTTACATGTGGAGCAATATGAGTGATAATATGAGACATATTACTTATAAGCTTTACATGATCCTTATTAATAAAACTTGGCTTGATATGTTTCCCAACTCTATGGGAATCTTCAATGTAAATGGTCTCTCTGATCATAGCCCTAACAATATGTTAAGTGGGAATAATGTGGTAAAGAGAAAATGCCTATTTAATTTTTTCAATTACTTGGCCAACCATGAGAAGTTCATTCCTCTAGTGAAAAAGGCTTGGGATGAAAAAGTGTTAGGCAATTCGATGTTTAGATTGGTCATAAAGCTCAAGCATGTGAAACAAAGGCTTAAAGACCTTAATAAAAAGGAATTTTGGTGTATTTAAGAGGTTAAACCTTAAGATTGCCAAATCTAAATTACTCACAAACCCTCTTAATGCTAACCTTATGGAAGACAAAAGATGTTTGGCAAATAAGTATTATAGGATTAGTTGGATTAAAAAGTCCTTTATGAGGCAGAAATCCTTGATTTTTTAGCTTAAAGACAGAGATCAAAACATGAGATATTTCTACAATTGTGTCAAAGGGAGGTAGAGTAGAAATGCCATTAAAGCTCTCTTCATTAAAGATGGTTTCTTTACTTTTGATAAATAGCACATCAATGTGAAGTTAGTGAATTATTTCAAAAAGATTCTTAAAGGCCCTTATGATGGTAAATTGATAAAAGTTTGGATAACTTGAGTGACCACAAAGTTCTAAGAGATGGCTTTTGACATTATCATGAAAGTGATCAGTAAGGAAATTAAGTAGACTTTTTTTATATGGACGGGAATAAAGTTCTAGGGTCGACTGGTTTTAACATCTATTTTTGTAAGAAAGCTTGAGAGGTTATGGGAAATAATGTGATCAAGGTTATTCAATACTTCTTAATTACTAGATCCTTCTTGAGAGAAATGAATTATACTATTATTACTTTTGTCCTGAAGTGTAAAAAACTATCAAGCTGTAAAGACTATAAGTCTACTTCATATTACATATTATCTACAAATGTATAATTAAAATCATGGCCAATAGATTGAAAACCATCATTCTTGGGTTCATAAAAAAATATAGGTTATTTTTGTTCAATGAGAAGAATCAGGGATAATAATCTCATGTGTAATAAACTATTCAACAAATAACATAAGAAAATGCCCAGTAGAAAGAGGTATGCTATCAAGGATAATTTAATGAAAACTTATGGTGAATTTGAATTTCATTAGAAAAGTCCTTAGGATTGCATCCTATGTTTATTAATTAGGTAAATGAATGTATCATTTCCCTTTCTTTTTCTCTAAGTATTAATAGAGAGCTTGTGGGTTTCTTCAATAGCACTAGCGACCTTAGACAAAGGGATCTTGTTTCCCTTTATCTTTTTGTAATCACCATAGAGGTTTTTTTCTCACATCCTTGAATATATAACAACTAAAAATGAGTTTAAGTACCATTGGAAGTGTACGAAAAGCAAAATCACTCACCTTTATTTTGCAGATAATCTTCTTATTTTCTATAAGGCCAAGGTAAATTTTGTTTAGCTTGTTGAAAAGGCCTCGGATAGATTTCAAAGGTAGTTAGGGTTGTGAGCTAATAATTCTAAAAGTAATTTCTTCCTCTCTAGGATTACTTACAATGTAAAAATTGTCATTAAAGATATTTTGCTTTTTAAGAAGGGTTTCATTCTTTTCAAGTACCTTCGTGTCCCCATAGTCTCTATAATGCTTTCCTTACTTGATTGTAACCCTTTAATCAACACAATCTTGGCTAGTAATACATCCTAAAAGAGCAAGTTTCTCCCATATGTTGGGAAATTGATGCTTATCAAAATTATTCTTTTTAGTATTCAAGTCTATTAAAGTTCTCATTTCCTTCTTCCTTCTAAGTTACATTTAATCATTAATGTCAAGCTTAAAAGCTTCTTTTTGGGCGGGAGTGGACCTTAATGATAATAAGGCAAAATTGGCTTGGGATGATATATGCTTGTCTAAAAAGGAAAGAGGTTTGGGGATTTTGAAAAGCAAAGATTGGAACAAAGCTACGATGGGCAAACATATTTGGGATATTTGTTAGAACTTGGTTAACTCTATTTAAGTTAACTAGATCTATATCAACAGTTTAAAAGGTAAGAGTTTCTAAGATATCAAAGTTGTTAATGATAGTCCTTGGTGGTGGAAAAAAGTTGCTTCACATAAAAGGCGATATGAAAAGGAAAATTAAGTACTACGTTGGGAATGAGGAGAACACATTTATCTAGATAGATTATTGGCACCATAATGGTTCTCTTCTTGATGGGTACGATAATAGTATAATTCATGATTTTGGCCTTGATAGAAATGTTAAGGTGAATGAGATAATTGATAAGGAAACTTGGAACTGGCCTGTATCAAACTCTAATTAGTTGATTGAGATCAAAGCACAAGTGAATGGCAATCTTTCAAGAGGAAATGATTCAATCTTGTGGAGCTACTATCTATGCCTTTTGGAGAGAAAGAAATAACATAATTTTTGCTAGAGGTAGTCAAACTAAAGAAAGGATTATTGAAAATGTCAAGAGAATAGTGCAAGAGAAGAATGCAAAGCTTTCTAAGATTGGTCTAACTACTAGCAATGTGTTAATAGTTATGAGATGAAGATTACCTATGTGCATCTTTAAACATAACTTGTAAGCTTTTTCCTTTGGATGATTGTGTTGGGTCGCATGCTTTTTCCTTTAACCGTTGTTCTCTTTTGTAGGTATTGCCCTGCTATTTTGTTTTTTTCTCTACCAGTGTTATGTTCTATTATTTCTTTTTGTTGTAGTTTCAAGCCTAACTTTCTAACCTTATTTATGTCCCCGAGTTATCCTTTGCCCTTTCTTTACTTTTTGCCTAATTTGTTATGCCTCTCCTTGTTTGTGCATATGGATTATGATGAAGCCTTGCCTTACTATCTTTCATTCAACTTGCAACTACTTGATTCCTTTTTTGTTGCCCTCAATCTGGTTTTCTTGGTTACATTGCTTACTTTCAATCACCTTGGACTAGACTTATGTTTTTTACCCTAACAATTTCTTCTGGTTTATCGAGTTGTCTTTTCCTCCTCAATTGCATATTTCTATTGTGTTTTATAGGCTACCTTTTGTTTTAATTCAACTGTTTAGATTTTTCTATTTCTATTGATGATCACTGTTGCTTGATGGTAACATTTCTTCTTGTTTCTGTCTTATACATTACCTTTTAAAGCTCTTATGCTCTATTTGTGTTTCTAGTTGGTATGAGTGTTTCCTTCTCTTGGTGGCAACATGTTTTGTTTTTGTTGTTTCTTGTTGTTTTGTTTGGTTTCTTGTTTGATTGTTATTTTTTGGTGCCTTTTGTTGGGTTGTTTTTTGGTTTGTTTAGTTTGTTCTAGTTTGTCTATTTCATAGTTTTTTTTACTAACCTTTTATGGGTTTGATCGAGGTTTGGTTGTCTTTGAGTCCTTCTTTGAATGTCTTTTGTTTTCATAATATATATATGTTTACTTACAAAAAAAAATTTGTTTTCAACAAACCTATACAAAGTTATTACCTCATTAAATTTCAAATACCACTGTCAAGAAGCTTGTTTCAAACTATATATAGACTTCTTTAGTCTGCATATCATATGTCTTTTTCTTCCAACTTCAAAACCTTTTGGCCGCCTCATATAGATTTCTTCATAAAGATTTCTATTCAGAAACGTTGTCTTCACATCCACATGGTAAAGCTCTAAATCAAAATGAGCCACCAAAGTCATAGTAATTCTGAATGAATCCTTAGTAGACACAGGAAAAAAAGTTTCATTGAAGTCCATACCTTTTCTTTGGGTAAAACTTTTAGCAACCAATATGGCTTTAGAGTCTTTCTTAGTTTTGAAAACCTATTTACAACCAATGGGTCTAACCCCATTAACAAACTTTACAAGATTTTATACACTATTGTTTCTCATAAACTACATGTCTTCCTTTATAGCCTTAAACCATTTATCTTACCATAGGCAAGAAATGGCTTCTTTAAAATTCACAAGATCTACAATCAGACCAATATCATAATCAAATTTACCAAGATAGACATAATAATTATCAGGGATAACTAGTCATCTTTGTCAAAATCTTCTTCTATCTAGAATTTCATTTGTAAGTTTATCATGTATAGTATCTGACATATACAACTATGCTAATGAGGGATCTAAAATAGTATGATCAGTAGTGGCTTCATTTTGAATATACTCATGTTCTATAGGATTCTCTAAAACCTATTGTCTGGGTTTCTTAACAAAAGTAGGTAAAATACCACTATATATATCGGTCAATAGCTCTAATCCAGATGAACTTTCAAATTTCTTTAAAAGTTTAGAGCTACTTCCTTCTATTGAATCTAGCTTAAGAAATTTAGTTATCATTGACACAACCATTCAAGTGCTGAAAGAAAGGTAATAAAATCTATATCCTTTAGAATATTCAAGGTAACAATGAAGTATTCCCGAACAGTCCTAAGATCCAATTTCTTCTCATTAGGATTATAAATTCTTACTTCAATTGGACAACCCTAAACTCGAACATATCTCAAACTAGGTTTTCTTTTGGTCAAAAGCTCAAAAGAAGTCTTGGGTATTGATTTTAAAGGAAACCTATTTAGAATGTATAATACAATCTTGATAGTTTCACCTCATAAACACTCTACCAAATTAGACTTGCATATCATGCTTCTCATCATATCTTTAAAAGTGCGATTACGCCTTTCAGCTACACATCTGGTAATCAAGTCATAAACAATCCAATCCACTCTTATAGTATTGTAAACTGTTTCAACCTAAGTGAACTTTGTAGGAAAAGAATTTATGGTATAATAAACAATATAATTGTCATTAATAAGAATGTTATCATTATTCAATTTTGATTACATCCCTACAATCTTTAAAATAAATTCTTAAACCTCTGTAGAACTTTCATAACTTGAAGTCATCAAGTAGGTAACTAAAGCATGATCAAAAACCTGATATCTTTGTCTAATGATATTAAGAAAATCTCTAGTATTTGTAGACTATGACAGACTATTCAATAGATACTCAACAATGGTCCTATTCAAAGCAATATTATGGAGCTTGTTAGATCTTTCCCATTTGGCACAATATTTTTTCTCAACTGTGGAACTTTTATAAGTGGGTTTAGAAGGTTCATCAACTTACAAGATTATATCAATATCAGTAATGCCCAGTGCAAATTAAATATTAGACCTTTATCTCTTAAAATTACTACTGATTAGGAGTTCAATAGTAGCATTGTTGCTGTTCACTGTACTAGTATCTGAATTCAAAAGTAAACATTTCAACTGATTACTAATATGGACAATTATCTAATTAGAATAGCTTTAAAACCTTATAACTTATTCTAAATTAGGATCACTATTGCATCACCATTAACTCTCATCTGAGTAAAGAAAATGACATGTTAGAATCACAAAGCATAAGGTTATAAAACCATATAAGGATCTTACGACCAAATGATTCTCAAAAAAACATATTCTCTTTGGGTAGATAAACTTTTTAAACCAATGTTCATCCTCACTCTAAAATAAAACACATGTTGATTGAATAAATACAACCACCTTTGGGTGTATTGGATCTATTCATGACCATGAACCATATATTTCATATAATCAACCTTATGCAACAAATAGTCTTAATACATACAATAACCCTTTTTATGTAGGAAATGATATGTATTAAAACTAAAGAATGTATCATTACTAGATGGAATATTTCATAAGCCTTGACAAATGCATTGCCTTAATAGTTAAACATTTTGACAACCCACTAATTTATTCCTATGATACTAAGCAAACTTGTCCCAACAAAGATTTCATGAGATATCAACCTTTAACATCTCTAATAATCTTTTAAAATAAAGTTGCATCAAACATAATGAATAAGCAACCATGTATAGAAATTTAATACTCAAATGCAACAATTTATAGAAAAATAAAGTCACGTATATGTTATAAATGAGATAAAACACCATAAAACAAACATATGCACTTATTAAAAGTATACAAACACCCTCACGTGCCATTATGCATTAAAAAATCATGTTCACGCACTGGCATATGTCAGGAAATGTTGTCACATGCTTGCAGATGTTGACGTCACATTGGTAAGTACATTCATGTGCCCTCATATATCAATAAGATGTGCGATTCAGGTTGACTCGATTAGTAGGCTAAATAACCATTAACTAAACTCGAGTCAACCCTTTGACCAATCAATTAATTAACCACTGACCCCCAATTTGGTAAACGTATTAACTAAATTAGTCGAGTAATAGGGTTTACCCAACTCAATTTTAACTTGCATAAAATTGTTAAGAACCCAAATTTCTTTTCCATAAGCCGATGCAAAATTCACCTATTCTGGTCACCGATTGGTCTGGTAACCTTGGTAGGGAAATGACGACCACTTGCTGGCGACTTCACGTGGTGCACTCCCAGTTAACAGTGATAAGCAAATTGACCAAAATTGAGGTAGAACCTATGACAGTTCCAACCCTAATTTTGATTGATTTTTGATCAATTTAGGGTTTAACAACTTGTTTAAAATCATGTATAATGTTCAAAAAATGCAATCACATGATTTTAATTAGGAATTAATTTAGCAAAATTCCCTAAGCCCTAATTTGGGAATTATTGCAAAATTAATCCAAATTTCATAAAAAAATACAAATTTTATAACCTAAATGTGTTAGCTCAATACCAAATATTAGCAAAATAATTATTACACAACACATTTGTAGAATCAAAAATCTTAATTATTCTATTCCAATTTCCATCAAACACAGTAGGTTATAAAACATTGAAATTCATAGATTAGGGACTTAGATAAACCTATTTGCACTATTTTGTTGCGGATAATTGATGCAGAAAGAATTTATTATCAATCTTTTAGCAAGTCTTCCTTCTCAAGTTCCAGAAAAGCAATTTGTAGAAGAGGTGCCGAAAATATATCGTGTATATTGGAAAGGAGACCTAGCCCTTTCTTTTATATTCATATTAAAACGGTAATTGGACTCTCACATTAAAATCCACTAACCTTTATTGGCCCACATTTATAATCTAAATTAATAACCACAATATAAAATGTATCAGGTCGTTTTTGAACAATCAGATCGAACCAATAAAATAATTTTTTATAGACTACACATTCACCTAGTTTTATATTAAATAGTTAAAACATTTAATCACTATATGCCTACATTATTCCTACAAGTTATAGTGCAGAGGCTCTTCAATTAATTAAGAATATGTTGGTATTAGGAGTGAAACCTGACTATGTCACCATGATTGGTGTTTTGTGTGGTTGTAAGGTTGAAGAAAGACACGACTACTTTGTCTCAATGATTGAGGAACATGTTTTGGTGCCATTGAAGGATCATTATTCATGCATGGTTGATTTACTTAGTCTAGCAAGTTAACTTGATGAAGCAAAAGACTTGATTAAGGCAAAGTCAATGCAAGCCAATACTGTTATCTAGGGGTCTTAGCTCGCTATTGTAAAGTTTATTGAAACATTAAGTTAGGGAAGTTTGTAGCAGAGCAACCTTTAGAAATTGATCCCAATAATTATGGTCCATACAGATATATCTATAAGTCGGGTCGACTCTGGCTTGGCCTATTCGATTCATGGGCTAGGTTGGGCCTGTAATTTTTAATGCCCAAGGCCCAACCCTATATATAGGGCCAGTAGACCAACCTATTTAAACAAATTTTTTTAAGTTTTAATTAAAAATTCAAACAAAAATTATTTTTTAATTATTAAAATCAAGAACAATATTCCAAATATTTTATTTATAATCCTTCACTTATGGTTGAGAAATAACGTAGTTACATAATGAAAAATATTATAAATTTATAATATAGTACAAATAAAATTAGTTTACATATTTTATACTTATAAACATAAATAAAATATATATACCATGCCATTTATATACTCGTCCTCAACGTCTAAATTTATGAATTTATTTGACATTGGATCTATTTGTAATATTTTGTAATGATAAAATTAAAATAAAAATAAAATTATAAACATAAAGAATTTTTATTTACGAACTCAGAAAGTTTCTGCAAAGGAGTTGATGAAAGAAAATGAGATTAAACATATAATGAAAGAACTAAGAATGAGAGATTTGTAAATAAAACTGAAAATGAAAAGTATTTGGATTGGTTTATGTAGAAAAAATTAAAAAAATAAAACAATGGCAGTAGCCATTTAAGGTCGGCCCATGGGCCTAACATTAAAGCTCACAACCCAATCTGGAAGGCCCATAGGTCAGGCTTGAATTTCAGGCTTCAAAGTCTGGCCCAGTTGACTTGTTTAGGTCTATATGTGCTTGATTTAAACATGTTGTAAGAATAACGATATTGATGAGGAAGCAAAGGGTAATCAACCAGCAAGGTTGTTGTTGGATTGAGGTCCAAGGTCAAATTAATATTTTCATGGTGAAAGACAAAATATCCTCTGAAGAAACAATATCTATTTGGTTTTCAAAAGTTGTTACAGAATGGATGAAGAGAGTTGGGTATGTCCCAAATGCTACTAATTATAGCACGTATGAGGAAGACATCCATATTGCCAAATAGATCTCCTATTTCACTTTTATTTAAAGATCTTGTTTAAGTAACTTCACATTATGAAAACATCAATTCTTTACTACAATTATGAGACCAAATAACAACATTGATTTGTTAGAAATTTCCTACTGTGGGCTAACATTAATTATGGTTTTGGTTTAATAAAATTAGGTAATTGAATAGTCCAATGCCAACTTATAGATAAGCTTGAGTGATCAATAAAAATAAATCCAATACACTTAAAGATTATAATCTGGGTGGACAACATAAGTGTGAGTGTTTAGGTTTATTGGATCTTGATGAGGGTCAATTAATCTACTATAAATTAACTAAGTCCCTGCTCCAAAACCTAATGTAATATGACTACAGTATAGCTTACCTATACAAAGTTGTCATTCTGGGAGGTTTCTAGAGTGGAAGGCCAAATCACGTTAAGAGGTTATCTCAACAGGTAATTTCAAATAATTCATAAAGTTTTTATGTATTCAGATTGCATGGTGATCCAAGTAATTTTAAAACTCTAAAATTTAATTCAGTATTTTATAATTTTTGCGTAGATCTTGTGGAATATAATTGATTTATTTATTTATTCAATTTCATGTAATTAAATCTTACATGCGGTATAGAGCCAAATGCATTAGGTTATATGTAAGATCCGGATTCAGGTATGTCAGTAAACTCTACTTCCAAAATTACCCCTAGAGTTGATTTTATAACTTATTGTTTAAAGAAATTGCAAATGAATTATAGAAAACTACTAAATGAGCAATAATTTTCAAAGGGGGTAAAATGGTTATTTTAGAAGGATTTAAGAGACAAAGTGGGAATGCAAATTAAATGGCACATTTGAAATTATATAATAGTGCTAAGGGTTTTTGGTAATTGACTAAGGATAAAATAGTCATTTTTGGAAAAGGTTAAGGGTAAATTAGTCCAAAATGCTTATAAAACCAACCAACTATTCATTTTCTTCTTCCTTGGCCGAGAATCTCCATAATTTTACTAAAGCTTTTTCTTCAAGCAAAAATTCATCAAAAGACCTAACTAAACCACCTAATTTCCAGAGTCTCCAGTTATAAAAAGTATAGATCTATCAATTCTGGTAAGTTTCAAGATAAAAAATTTAATTTTTAAGAGATGTGAAATATAGAGTTTTGATGGATGATTATGTTTTTGGTTGATTAAGGTTGCGAGGATAGACTTAAATCACCTAATTAGCAAAGAAAAGGTAAGAATTTCATACTTTACATACTTGAAGTAATTTGAGTTAGGTTATTCAAATAATCTTTACTTGTATAAGTGTGTAGGGAATAGAATTAAGGTGTTTTATGCTTAAAAGAATAAAGAAATTCATTACGACTTATGATGTAATTTTTTTCCATAAGGGAATTTTAGACATTTCTTATTCCTTGGGTTAGCTTAGTTGATTTTGTGAATTGAATATGTGAGAAATAATGAATTGATGGAATAATTTGAACTAAAGGAACGCATATAACTTTTGGCCATAAGGACAAAAGTGTCATTTTATGTGATGTAGATTAATTTTGCTTAATTATATGCATGATATGTGTAAAAACCATTATAATAAATATGTATATTCATATGGAATGCATGAGACATATGTAAATGCATGAGAAAATAATCTAATGCTCGATGACCCTTGAAAAGAATAAGGAAAAACAATGAATGGGCATATTTCATCTTATGATTATACATGTATACATGAGGAATCATAGCATATGCATGATTTCAAAAAAATAAAGAAAGAGAAAAAACATTTTCTAAGTTATGCATGTTTTCGGAAAATGGAAAACAAGTGTTTTGGTTTTATAATGACTCATATGATACAGGAAAGCAAAAAGCATGCTTAAAATCCTTACACGTGAGTTGTACTGTGTGGACAGCAAAGAAAGATATCAGTTATACTGTGTGGACAACAAAGAAAGATATTAGTTGTACTATGTGGACAACAAAGAAAAAATAAAGAAATATGCATGTAAGAAAGGATTGTACCTTGCATAGTGACTGCGAGTACTATCCTATGTAGTCTAGACTGGTCAATGAAAATATTTGACAAACAAAAAAAATACAAGAGGCATCATAGCATATGCATGATTTCAGAAAAATAAAGAAAGAGGAAAAACATTTTCTAAGTTATGCATGTTTTCGGAAAATGGAAAACAAGTGTTTTTGGTTTTATAAAGACTCATATGATACAAGAAAACAGAAAGCATGCTTAAAATCCTTACACACAAGCTATACTGTGTGGACAACAAAGAAAAAAAATAGAGAAATATGCGTGTAAGAGAGGATTGTACCTTGTATGGTGACTGTGAGTACTGCCCTATGTAGTCTAGACCGATCAATGAAAATATTTGACAAACAAAAAAAAAATTAGCAAATATTTTATGAAAGTCATTTGCATTAGAATCATGCATACAAACCTATGTGGCTGATAAAGTGTTGAGAAAGATGTACGATCCAAAAATAGAAAAGTCATGGCACTCATACATGCATAAATCATAACAAGTGAATCATATTTGTATAGTAAGGAAATGAATAAATAGGTGAAAGAAGAGAATTATGATATGTGTTTAATGAATGTTCCATGTCAATAATTTTGTATATGAATAGCCCAGACACGCTGAGTATGGAAGAGATTAGTACTGGTATAAAATGCTTTGAGCATTGAGTATGATTTTCTTATTGAGCCATGGTTGCTCACTCTGTTTAATTTAATATTTTACAAGTAAAGAGTTGCAATAAAGGTTCCTGGGGAGCACTAGTGAGACATGAGGCTAAGGGAAGAAGACACCATAATTTTGTTGACTTATATGTTTTTGATGTATATGTGAATATATGCATATATATATGTACTTGATATAGATATTGGTGGATATGTATATATTTTGTTTCCTATATGTATATATGTGATTGTGTGTATATATATATATATATCTATATATGTATATATATATAGCTAGTCATTGAAATTAGTTATAAAGTTTTTGTGGGTGCTAATTTTTATGATGGTTGCTATTAAATATTTATTTTGTTAATTGTGATTATGTTGATAAAAATCCAGTGATTGATAGGACTGGTTTCTATAAATTGCTAATTAGGAGTGTTATAAGGCAAAAAAAAAAAATCTTCGGGCCCTCTAAAATAGGGGAACTTTTGCCTTTTTTTTGTAACACACCTATTGGTTAGGAGATGTTACATTATAGAATCTGGATATTTATGATTTTAAAACAAAAATTTTTAATTTTGAAATTGTAGTTGTTAAATCAAAGTTACGTCTTCAAGTTTTTAAATCAAGGATTGATTCAATTTCAATTTTAGGGTTTTTAATTGATGAATCGAATCTTGAACTTAGGATTATACAATCCTAGATTATAGAAATTGAAAAACGAATTTCAGGTTAGTGCATTAAATTTCTATATAAATCAAACCCTAGAAATTAGGATTACAAAATTCTAAAATTAGGGTATATTAAAATCCAATTAGGAATTCAAATTAATCCATGAAATATTCAAATTGGTGTTATAGATTGTCTGATTTCAATAATTTGAGATTGGATTTAAATCTAATATGTACAATTTTTTAACCGAAAGCATTTTTCCTGCTAAAACCAAACTTGAATAGTCGTCATGTGTGGCCAAATTCTTGCTATGATTTCTAGTGAAATTAAAGGCATATAAGCCACTATCGAGATGAGTCATGACCTCATGCCCATACTCCTTCAATCGAAGCTACTAATTGATGCCGAAAAAAGAAGCAAAACAGTCATTTAGTGTCGTTGGCTCTTCCTTAATCTACCACTACTTACTGGCACAAATTCGATGAATTAATCTATGCATATCAACTGTAAACATCTGACCCTCAAAACCCACTAGGATTTGACAGAATAGTTGATCGAAATCTTGGAATTTATGTCATTAGAGCTATTGAACTGAACATAGGTTTCTTTCTATTCGTAGATTGAAATCGGGTTGGGAAAACTCGGTAACTTGACCTTGGGCAATAATTGAATAGTTTCAACCTGGTTAAAGTCAAACCAAGTTATAGAGATCTGTCAAGCCAAATCTACCAAAGCATTAAGCCAAACCAACCCAAAAGGTGAGCACATGGAAATTGGAGAATGTTGTGTCATGCACATGTGAGCACATCTATGAAGAAAGATACGTGTGAAGGCGCGTGATGAAGTCCTTGACACATATGAACCTTTCTTGATGGCACATGAGAGCACATGAAACATATATGAAAGGGCGTGTAAGAGCGTGGATGGTGTTGGAAGTGTGTGTTAGCACATGACAGTCTTCTAGAACATATTTAGGCATGTTGAACTATTCTGGTGAACTATAAGGCACAGGAATATGCTTTGGAGGTGTGTTCGGTGCAAGAGATCATTTATTTACTGCCTTGGAAGTCCCTGAAGGCAAATATAGCCTTATAGTGGGTGCATGTAATATGTAGGGTTTTCCAAAAATGTGTTAATGCATGTAAATAATGTGTAATTGGTTTCTTATATGTGTGTGTGCATGCATAAAGGATCATATAGACATATTAGTGCGTGAATGTCTTATGATAGCATGTAATAAAGTTTTAAAGTTTTTCCTCTATGTCATGTTATTGCACGTGATAAGGTTTTAAAGTTTCTGGGACATGCGAGTGAAGGTAAAAAGTTTTTAAAGTGCATTAAGAGTATCAGATAATGTATTAAGCATATTAAAGTCATATAGACTTCTATAGGTTTCAATTTGAAAATAAATTGAATTTTTGATTAAATATTGTAGTGTAAAGTACCCCTTATTGTTAGGATTAATGAATTCAAATATAACTCTGTAGTGTGTGGTTAGGTTACCACATTAGGTTAAGATTATTATTCATTGGGTTAGATGCAATAGTTTTAAGAAAAGATTGTCAGAAACAATAAGGTAACCTATCTCATAAAATCTTATTAAAGACAATAACATTTAGTATCATTGGAATATTTTGTGAGTTTTCATGATAGTACATTGTTGAGGCCTACAAAATTTTCTCTTCAGTATTGATACATTTTTTTTTTGTTTTTAATGTATAAAGTAATTTTAAAAATGCACTGGTCATGAAGAACTAAATACACCAAAAGGTGGTTGGGCTTATTTAATTGACATGTGCTTTCATATTAAATAAAGGAGAAAAAATAGTCTAGAAAGTTTTATCTCCTAAAGGTGATATTTCTTTTGAAAACCATATATTTTGAAGGTCCTCATATGGCTTTAACCTTGTGTTTGGGATCCTAATAGTATTTTATTTTTTCTACCTAAAGGTGATTGAATGATGATGTACCAGGAATCCTTTTAAATTGTGGCTTATACAGTTTTAAAGCTACTTTGATTATTATCTAATATGAATTTATTGCAATACCTAATTAAGATTGTTAGAGATAATTTGAGGCAGAATCTCATGAAATCTTAATTTTGGTAATATTATTTAGTCAATATTATTTTGGCAATATTAAGAAGTTATTGTAAGTTGTTAGAATGTTTAATCGCCAAAACGATGCATTCATTGAAGCTTGTGAAATTTCTACATTTGGTGAAAGAAACATTCTTTAATTGACACATACAATTTCTTTCTCAAAGGTGGTTATTGTGTGTTAAAATTGATGGTTGCATGAAGTGTTTGTGAAATTACATTGGTTGTGAAAAATTCAATTCACCCAAAGGTAGTTATGATTTTTCAATTAATATATGTTTTTTCCTATTAGTGTGAAAGGGACCAGTAACCTAGGGGGTTTATCTACCTAAGAGTGATAAACTTTTCAAAAAGGTTATTTGTTCTTCTTATTTGTAACCTTATGCTCGAGGGCCCTAATTGTGTGTCGTATTTTTTGCCCAAAGTTGATTATATGATGATGCATTTGGAATCCTAAAAAATAATAGCTTACAAGTTTTGAAGCTATTTATTGTCAATGATATTGCTTATTTATTGTATCTCATCTCTAATAGACTTAATTATTGTGAACAATAATAATAAAGTCACAATTGAGGTTTTGATTAGCTCTAACTTTAAAATATTAGAGATAAAGGTTGAATTTGCACTACTAATTAAAGATATAGTTTTGGCCTAGTAAGTTGGTGAACCACTTAAACCCAAGATAATAACTTAATTGAACTAAAGGATTTCTATGTTGAGTGGGAGAAATCTATCAAATTAAGGTTGTTTGTCCTAAAGAATCTCTTACTAACAATCTCGTTAGAGGTTTACCTTAAATTATAAGTGTTAAGAAGATTCTCATTAAGATTAGCTAGACATCTAAAAATATCGGAATTACTAGTTTACTAAATGATATGACTTGGACAAGGTATGATGGTCATGAAGGAGTCAAAGATTGATAAATATATATTGGGTTTTTAAAAGGCACCATAAGGCTTATTTGACTTCAGTCAAATTAAGACTTGTATATGCTTTAGAATCATACTTGAGGTATTTTATCAATCTGACTTTTAAATGCTCTTAAATAAAGGAAGCATAAAGTGAAGGAGCCTTAATGGTAGACTTGGTTGTTCAATTGGTACTCAATTGTAAAGTAAAGAGCAATAATAAAAAGTACTAGCTTGATTGCCCAAATAAGGATAAGGTTTTGGACAAGAAGTTGGTCAATAGATAAAGGCTAAGTAAGTGGGAGCCCACATTTAAGTTGAAAATTGTGTAGGCATTAAGGTTAGAAACATGGGCATAATAGGTATTTTCCCAAAATTTTCAAGACCTTGGGACTTCAAAATGATGTTGTTATAAAACTCAGTATTAGACTTAAAATTATGATAAGTAAACATGATTAAGTTTTCATAAGGTAAAGTTGTCAAAATAACATAGTATTTTCTTAATTGATTTCTTTATATATATGTCAAAGTTATTATCCCAATTAAGGTACTAAAGTGATTAACATCCAATTCTAGAAATATTCATAAGGTTAGATAATGTCATGGCTAATATAATAGTGGGAGTAAATAAGGTTTACAAAGACTTATGAAATATGAGATTACCTTAGAGGATGTTCCTACCAAAGGATTGATAGCTAATCACATAATAGATTAGCTAAATGCGATTGATAAAATGGTGGAAACCTTGATGAAAAGGTTATCATAAAAGGAAGATCTTCTATCGTTAAGAATTTTCATGTATATCTCAATAAAGAAGATTATGTTATTGAAAGCTCATTTGAATTAGAGTTATAAAAAGATGAATATCAAAGTTATCTTTTTGAATGAAAGCTTTAGTGAAGGAGTCTATATGGTGCAATCAGGTTTATCAAAAGCATAAGGGATGAAGCTTTTGGTGTGTGATCTTGATAAGTCTATCTATGGTTGAAATAAACGTATTGACAATAGTATCTTAGATTTAATAAAGTGTAATTGTTCATAACTTCATATGGAATGAATTAGATCAATATAAAAGTATGAAGATCAATGGGAGCATATTTTTCCATCATGGTATAGTTCAATATGATTGTAGTAATGATGTCAACTTGTTTTCAAGATCAAATTAGTTTTATTCAAGATTTGGATCTGAAGGAACTTGAAGATATATCTTTTGTTCTTGGTGTTGAGACACACTGTGATAAGACATGTGGATTTAGTGACTTATCTCAAATGCATACTTGAAGCATGTGGTTAAAATGCTCAATATGAAGAATTGTAGGGCAAACGATGTTCCTATTGTGAAATGAGATATGCTCGACATTAACATTGAGTAAAGAATGAGGCTAAAAAAGAAATCTAATGAAATGTCCCTTAAATGGTACTTTTTAAAGCTTGATGAATATACAAGTGACTTTTCCATTTAGGGTTTTCAATTTATAATTCTCAAATCCAAGTTTGATTATTAGGTTGTGGTTTAAGAGATAATGAGATATTTGCAAAAGATCAAGATTTTGGTGGTTGTAAAGATAAGCTAAAGTTCATTTTAGATAGAGTATTATACTCGATGAATGAGCTATATTTGGAAAAACACTAAAGAGTCATTAGTAGTAGCATCAATTATAGATATTGGATTTGGAGTTTACTATGAGGCAACTTATCAGGTGTGTGATTGAAGGATTATTTGATTAAACTACTTGGTGTCGACTATATAGTAGTGCAATTAGGTAAAAGACAATTGGTAGATTAGGACATATAAAATAAAATATATTATAACTAGGAACCTCATAAAGAAATGAGACATTAGGCTAAAATATAAAATGCAAAGTTGATAAAGTTTAAGCCCCTAACCAAAAGAATAAGGCCTATAACCCTTAAAATCATGTTGAAAATATGAGAGTATTTAAAGTCTTTTGATATCTAGGGTTAGTGGGAGTTTTTATTATCATTGTTTATATTAATATGTTTTGTTACTTATTATTTATTTATTTATTAATCATGATCATATTGACATGTTTATTTGTCTATGAATGTATGTGCATATTATGGGTAAGGTACAATATGTGTCTCAAGATAAAATTTCTCTTAAGCACGATAGTTATATGTGTATGTTTCATGAGTCTTAAGTAAGGTTGAAACATACAGACTTCATTGGAAGTAAAGAGATTTCTCTTGTGTTGTTTGAAATATAAGGTTAAAGAAAAATCATAAAGAGAACTGACAGAGATATAACACATGTTTGTGATCACTTTATTGGGTGATATTTTTATCACACTCCTAGATTTGATCCATACTGATTTAATTATTAGTAATTTTGATAAAGGATAATCTTATATTGATAGAAGACATAGGTAATGTCTTGGTTCGTTATTGATAGTCATATTAAAATGTAATTTATCTTTGGATTATTTTGTCTTCTAAAATAGTAGTCATTTAAAGTTAAAAATATTAATTACCCAATAATCAAAAATTGTTTTCTTTTCTTAAAATAAAATAAAATAATTAAGTTGCTCAGGTGGGAGAATGTTAGAAATTTTCTAATGTGGACTAACGTTAATTATGGTTTTGGTCAATTGAATAGTCCAATATCAGCTTACAGATAGGATTGAATGATCAATAAAGATAAGTCCAATACACTTAAAGGTTATAATCTGGGTGGACAGTTTAAGTGTGGAACTTCAAATTTATTGGACCTTGATGAGAGGTTAATTAACCTGTTATAAATTGGCTAAATCCCTGCTCCAAACCTAATACAGTACGACTGCAGTATAGTTTATCCATACAAAGCTATTATTCAGGGAGGTTTCTGGAGCAAAAGGCTAAGTCACATCGAGAGGTAAACTCGACAAGTAATTTCAGATGATTCATAAAGGTTTTATGTATTCAGATTACATAGTGATCCAAGTAATTCTAAAACCCTAAAGTTTAATTCAGTATTTTATAATTTGTGCATAAATCTTGTGGAATATAATTGACTAATTTATTTATTCAAGTTCATGTAAATAAATCTTATATGAGTGACCTCTCTCATAATTGTTATCCTTTGAACCAATTTTATTATATTGCATATCCTGGCTTCCATATGGACTTGGGACCTCAAAATGAAGGTAAAAACCTTGCCTTTAGCGTATTACATTTGCTAAACATGCCAACTTGTATTATCTGCAGATCATAGGTCCTATAGACTTGTCCTGGAAAACGACAAAACACAGCAATGCCACTTCTCATGTGGCATTGCCACATGAGAAATGACCTCACTTGATTTTAAAGTTGCATGATCTTGCTCCTGATTCTTTTGATTTCGCTTAACAGCAGAATTACCAGATACTCTTTGGTACTTCTCTTTTAAAGTAGCATGCAACAGAAACAGTAATGTAAATGTGCTTCAAGTTCTGCATAGTTTTAGTTTTAGAGAAATATCCATTTGCAAGTGTGATTTTCTTTGATATATGTTAGCCTATTCCTTACCTTACCATTGCTGCTATGAAACATGGTAGAATATATACGCCTACAGTATAATGATTGAAGAACAAATATTACCACGGTAATTTGACGAAAGGGAGAGACATTGGAGAGCAACTATAGCATATATATTTGTAGACTCTGTTTTCTTTCTTTTATTTAACATTAATAATACAATGTTTGGTAGATAATATATGTGCTCCTTTCGAAGCTGTCTCAAGTAAATTCCAAAAACATGTGAAAAATCCCAACACTCGTGACAGAGAGAGGAGTTTCATCAGTTCTTTAAACTATAGCTTCCTTTAGACTTCTCTGAGAGCATCTGAACCTGAGAATTACATACGAAATGAACCTGTAAACCAAAATGAAACATACCATTATCACCAAATTTCTCCACCTACTCTCTTCTTCATATCCTGCTTCTCTCAGCACATCTTCCCCAGTCACCATACATCTCCCGAAAATATACTGCAAGCACTTCCTTGAAGTAGAGAACTCATTTATCAGAAACTCTTCAAACGGATACTTAAACAGTGATATATAATGCATGAAAATCCAGTAACTTGGGATTCCATTGTTTGATATGAAGTAACCGGAGAACAGAAAGAAAGATCCCATAACACCGGAAATTACTGAGTTTCCTATTATGAAATTAGGGACTAGAGCACTGCAACACACTACAACTGAATTTGCTGTGTACAGAATCAACCAGATTAGCAGTAAGAAGTGCATAAAAGCCATGAAATTAGGATTTAATCCCACAAGCCAGTATAGAGGAATGGAGAATAATATAGCCAGGATGAGTAGAAATGGCAAGTAAACTAGTCCATTGGCTATGGCATATGATGACACTCTGTAGCTTCCACAGGATGTCTCCTTCATCAAAATATCCCTCTCTTGTAGAAACACTGGTAGAGCCTCGGTTGTGGAAGATAACAAAAATGTCAATATGAATGCAAAGAGACCAACCTTTTCTTCGGCTCCACGTAAATCGTCTTTGACGTTGTGAAATATTGATCCCAAAACAAACCCAGAAATCAGCATTTGAATTGTTCGGCAGGCGAATAACTCTCTGGTTCGAAATATGTTTTTCGAGAATCTGTGAGTGAGAATTATAGTCTCCTGCAATCTTGAATTTGCGAAATCTTTAGGAAAATCAATTCCAACATTGATAGTTTCCTCATCGGCAACTTTTGATTGCTGAAAAAGTTGTTGCAGAGTAAACTTTCCACTTCTACTCTCTCCCTCTTCTCCTTTCTTTTGCTGCGGTGTTAACACCATTTGTGGCTGCATTTCTGGCTGCGTTTTTCTCTGTTCCTGAATCAATTCAATTGATTCTATTGCATATTCAACAACATTGACATGAAGAGGAAGCGGCAACCCCATTGTTCTCAAACTAACACCGAGCTGATCCACCGTGCCGTGATACAAAACCAAGCCATTAGCCAGCATAAGTATCGAATTAAACATCTTTACAATGCGAAAACCAGGTTGATGTATACTCAAAATTATGGTTCTTCCTCTAGTTTCTGCCATCACCTTAAGCATGTCTATAATCTGCAGCGCACTGGTGCTGTCAAGACCGGAAGTTGGCTCATCAAGAATCAACACTTTGGGGTCATGAATCACATCAACACCAATTGAAACCCTTCGCCTTTCACCTCCAGAAATCCCCCGAACCCTGTCATCACCAACTCTAGCAGCGGCCACAGGCCCGAGGCCAAGCTCCTGAATGAGAGACTTTACTCTAGCCATCAGCTCAGCTTGTGGAAGCCTCAACCTCAGCTTGGCACTAAACATGAGCGTTTCTTCAACCGTAAGGAGAGGAAATAGTGTATCCTTTTGAGTAACATACCCAGAAATCTTTTTGAACCGAGCCTTATCAATGGGACTATCATTCACAAAAATGGAACCACTTTGAGGAGTGAGTTTCCCTGCAAGAATCTCAAGCAAAGAAGACTTTCCAGCCCCACTTGGACCAACAATCGCAAGGAGTTCCCACGGTTTAGCCTTGCAGTTTATGTTCTTGAGAACCTGCCTGGCTCCAGGACTTGTTGCAGCAGCTTCAAGCTTGGATGGAGAAGTTTCAGGTCCATGATCACAGTCATTTAGCTTGTTTTTGGTAAATAATTTTAAAGGGTTTTCTCCCTTTTGTGTGTAGATGTTGTAATTGAGTCCGAAGGCTTGAATCTCACACCCTTGTTTCTTCATTGAAGAAATGTTGCTCTCTTTTTGTGTGTTCAAGTTTGTAAAGCTAGACTAGAGATTATTTCCAGTGTTTGTATGCTTTCAGTGGTGAAATAAGAATAAGAAAATGGAAATTGACTGTGGTGTAGTGGCCAGTGGTTTTTATTTAATAATATTGAATGTGTGTGTGGTGTGGTATTGACATGTAAGTCCTGGTTAATGCTACTTGGTTTGTTCACGTGCTATTGTTCTTGCTATTTCATTCAATATATATATATATATATATATATATATTAATTTCTGCCATGGATATGTGCATACTTTCACGTGGACATTCTTGTTGTAAAGCTGACATGGCTCGCTGGATTTAATAAGTTTTTGGAAGATGCCAACACTAATTGACGATAATATCCTGGTTCCAGTCTTACCTATAGGATTTAATTTTCAATTTGATGCAAATGTTCTATACCTAAATGAAGATTTATGTCTACTTAGTCTTATGAACTAATTAGAAAGAAAACACACAAATATGTCAATATGATTTTTCAATGGAAAAGAATCGCAAAACTATGAGAAAATAATTATTGAATCCTTAGTAGTTACTCGGTGTCAAAACAAATCAACCAATTTATATAAGAAAATGTTTTTAGAAATCTTCTAAACAAACAGTGTAAGACAAAAGATTATTTACAGCATTTTTTAAATAAGTTATTTAGGATATACATATACCAATATACAACTGTATATCGCAATCAAAGAATATTTAGAGAAAAGGTTGTGCAAAGATAAAAACATGCAGGGTATCTCTTTTAAATTACAAATGTTATTGACATTTTTGCCTCTTAATAAACTGAGATTATATCTGATTCAATACACTTCGAAATAGACCAAATAAATAAAAATAAATACATAAAAAAAATTAATATAGTTGAAGAAACTAGGCTCTTATTTATAATTAATTCCAGTAAACCTCCTGATTTGGATTTATGGGTAGAATTGTCCCAAAGAGAGGCAAGTGGACCCGCATGCCCTCTTATTTGTGGCTGTAATCAATTTAAGCCCTAACTTTTCAAACTAACCAAATCTTTGTAATTTTATCCCATTATCCTCCTTTCACTTTTTTCAAACCCTACCTATCTCTTGTGCCCGTCTCTTTCTATAAATTCATGCCACCAAAATAATAATCTAATTTCCATAAACAACTACAGCACCTCAAACTGATTGTGACCTCCTGATCCAAATATAATAATCAATACTTGACCTAATAATTGGTATGAACATTTTGTTGAAATATATATATATATATATATATAGTAAATATTATCATTCTAGTATATATGGTAACCTTGATCCTTATAAGTTTTAAAGTCTCATCAACTGAGAATGTGACTCATTTTACTTGGTTTACATAAATATTAATCCTTCTCTTTATGAATGTAGAAAAACTAGGCAAGTCCAATATAGAAAAAGTTAAAACTTAGCATAAAACAAATAAGTATTGGTAAGTACAAGTTTTTATTCATATGAATAGGGTTAAACCTAAAATACAAAAAGTGATTCATGGAAAAAGTTAACAAAATTAAGAGGGATCACTAGTAAATTCATCAATGGTAAAATCAAAACCATCGATTCTAATCACGAAATATATATTTTAGGAAATCAACTAATACTAACCTGCTTTGATCTACACATGAAAAATTTTAGGATATCGATCAATTACTTATATTTTTTAATCCACCTGTTAAAAACTTGCAGACATAAAAACCTAATAACTTTTGTAAATAGTTACTTTTAATAAATATTATTGATGAAAAATCGGGTGGAAGGGAAAATGAAAATAATGACAAAGGGGTTGAATCTTTTGTGTGGTTGAGAGCAAAAGAGGGGATCTTTTTTTAGATTGGTGGACCATATTTTACTCTCTTTCAATGAGTTTGCCGTGTAGATGAATCTTGTTTCTGGAATTGGGTGAGTTAATTTTGTTTGGACATGTTAGTTATTTAGTGAGACAATTAATGTAGCACCCGTGAAGTTTTATTGTCCTCTGTGAGCGTCAGCTCTTCCACTTTCATCAAGTTTGCTTGACCTCACGCCCTTAATACAGATAAACCCGTGAACCCAATCCCTCAATTATTGAATATTTCACATCACATCTCTATCAATTACCCTTGTCTCAGAAAATGATTTAACCCAAAAAATAAGTGAAAAAAATTAGTGTATTGTTTTTAAGTTTAATTATTTTAGGAGTTTACTGTTAGAATATTATGGGTTAACATTGACTAAATTTTTTTATTGTTTAATAAAATCAAATGAATATATAATTCAAATATAATTTATTTTGTAGATCTAATGTAATCATTTAAAATCGGATCAATACACTTCATATTGTGATTATTAAATTTGAGTTATAAGTGTGTGTGATATGGGTTATTGGCTTTTAATGAAAGAGCTCAATTAACCTTTTAATTTAAAATATAAGAAAGGGTCAAGTCCTCTTCTCCCATTTATGCAGAAAAACATTTAGGCATTCCTTCTACATATCGCATTCTTGTAACTAGAACGAAAGATTTGCTCAAGGACTGATAATCAAGCCTTTTTCATCAATTTTCGATAACAAAATGACACAAATAGATTTATCTATATCCATAATCTACAAATTACAATGTCTTATAGTTTGTTGTGTTTGAATTGAAATTGGGTAGAAAAATCAAGATTTATAATTCTACAATTGAATTGTATAATAGTGATTTTTCTATCATTTGGTATTAGGGTTATAACACATTTAGACAATAAATTTGTAATATTTCATGAAATTTGATTAATTCTGGCTTAATTCCTGAATCAAAGTTTAGAGAATTTCGCTAAATTAATTGGTAATTAGGCATGTAAATCATGTTCTTGCGTTTCTTATAAATTGTACATGTTTTTAAACACATTTTTGAACCCAAAATCGTTCAAAAATCAATTGAAATTGGGGTTGGAACCATCATGTAAATGTCACAGGTTCTGCCTTAATTTCAACCGATTTGCTCATTGTCACCAGCATGTAGGCATCATTTCCCCTGAGGTTGACGGACCGATTAATGATCGAAATGTCTAAGTTAGGAGTTGATGGTGTTGACTATGAGTTAGGATTGGGAAAACCCAATTACCCAACCCAATTAGTCAACGGCTCAACTAAACCCAAAGTCAACGGTGACTAGTCAACGAGCCAACCCAAGTTCAATCAATAGGTTCTTTGAGCAGAAAATCGAGTTAACTTGAACTGCACCAATTCGTGGATGGCACGTGAACAGTGTAGATGGTGCATGGTGGTGCATCATCAGCTTGTGACGACAATTCTTGACGCATGATGGTGGTTTTCCAATGCATGAGAGTGTCTATTTGTTTTCTAGAAGTGTACATACTTGTTTTATTGTGTTATGTTTCTTTTTTAACACATATACAACTTTATTCTGCTATAAAATTGCTTGAATTAGAGTATTAAAGTTCAATAAATGGTTGTTTGTTCACTATATTTGATGCAACTTTACTTTAAAAGATTGTCAGAGATAATAAAGGTTGACATCTCATGAAATCTTTCTAACAATCTTTGCTGGCAGAATTTTGCTTAGTATCATAAGAATAAATTAGTTGGTTGTCAAAATGTTTAACTGTCAAAATAGTACATTCATCAAGACTCATGAAATATTCCATCTAGTGATGATTATTCATGGTCATGAATTGATCCAATATACCCTAAGGTGGTTGTATTTATTCAATTGACGTGTTTTCTTTTAGAGAGATGATGAGCATTGGTCTTAAAAAGTTTATCTCGTCAAAAAGGAAATTTCTTTTGAAACTCATTTGTTCACAAAATCCTCATATGGCATTATAACCTTATGCTTTGGGATTCTAATAGTATGTCGTTTTCTTTACCCAAAAGAGAGTTAATAGTGATGTAATAATGATCTCAATTTAAAATAGTTTATAAGATTTTACGACTACTCTAATTGGTTAATTTTCTATATTACTAATTAGTTGCATTATTTACTTATGAATTCAGTTTCTATTACAGTGAACAACAATAATACCACTATTGAGCTTCTAACTAGTAATAATTTAAAGAGATTGAGGTTTGATATTGAATTTAAACTATACATTGCTAATATTGATATAGTTCTATGAGTTGATAAACCTCCAAAACGCACTAATGAGAGTTTCATAGTTAAGAAAGAATACTATACCAAATGTGAAAAATCTAAAGGCTCAACATTATTGCTACGAAAATTACCATTGTTGAGTATTTTTTGAGTAGTTTGTAAAAGTCCATAAATGTTTGAGAGTTTCTTGACATCATTAGGAAGAGATTTTGGGTTTTTGATCATGTTGAGGTTGCTTATTTGATGAGTAAGTTGTTAAGTGCAAGATATGACAACTCGAAAGGGTTTTCAGGATTCATTTTGAAGATTGTAGGGATACAATCAAAACTAAAGAATCATGATATTTCCATTAATAACATTGTATATCATACCTTCAATTTCTTACATGTAAAGTTCAATCAGATTAAAATAGTTTACAATACTTTAAGAGAGAGTTAGACTATTAATGACTTGATTACCAAATGTGTGGTTGAAGAGGAGAAATTGAAATAAAAAAAGCTAGAAACTATAAATATAATTAGTTCATCTAAAAGTCAATCTAAGGGGAAATGGCAGAAGAAGAAATTCAAGTCTTATGCTCTAAGAATACAAGCAGTTTTAAAAGAAAGGATTCTAATGCATCTTAAGTTCAAGTATTAATCAAGTTCTAGTTGAGTTAAGCAATTACAATCTCCTAGCAGCGTGCACAAGTTTGGCTAACTCAACACTTAGGGAAAACAAGTTATAATGCAAGAACTAACAAGATAATTGACCAAGAAGGATCCAAGGCTTAAAGGACACCGGCCATGGGGTTCCACCACTAAACTCTTGTCAAAGAAAAGATTGGATAAAGGAATTTGTTTGCTTAAGCACTAAGAAGCATTTTCATTAATCAAGTCTAAAAACTTTACATGGTAGTTTCAAGCCTTTATATAGGCTTCAAAAAACAATAAACTTAGTTGAATTTGAATTCAAAATATATTTAAAAAGTGTTTCTAGTGATCCCAACCAAACTAAATATTAGTTTATAAGATATGCCAAAAGAAGTAAGGGACAAAGAGCTTTCATCGCCTTGTATTCTTGTCTTTGTCGAAAATGGGAAGTTTAGAGCCACCTACTTGTCTACCTTGTCTCCTCCATTAATGCTTTATTTGACCTTGCCTTTGCATTCTCCCATGATAGTTGACATATTAATAATAGGATTTAACATAATTAAGCACACAATTAAACTAACACATGCTTGTTTAAACAATAATAAACAAAATGACATTCCATTGGGCTTACTTGCTATTCTTAGACCCAAGTGACCACGTTGGACCCAATTGAGTGGCTTGAACCTATTGATGCTTGAAGGGTTAGGTGGTATGAGAATGGGGCTTAAGTTTATATGTTGTTGGTGGAGCTTGATTGGGGAGCATAAGTTGAATCCATATCAGATTCAAATCAGTCTTAAATGGAAATAAGGATCAAGGATATTTTTTCTTTTTGGAAGAAAAGAGGTCATATAAAGGCAAATTGTAAGAAGTTCGAGAGTTGGTTGGAAAATAGGAAGAAAGAGCAAAGTAATGCCCTAACCTATGTGTCATGAATCTAATCTTATTGATGTGTCTAAGGATAGTTAATGGCTTGACAATGTTGTTGTTGTTCATGTGACTACTTCTTTATAAGGTCTAATTAGTTAGCACAAACCAACTAATAGGGAAGCCAAACTCAAAGTAGGACTATCAAATTATTATTAGAGACTAGTTTTGAACTATGTTTAGATGACTATTTTTATGTGCCCTCTTTTAAGAGGAATTTAATCTATGTTTCATTGTTGGATAAATCTAGTTACAGACTTATGTTTGGAAATGGAAAAGTTGACTTATATTTTAATTTACAGTCTATTGTCAATTGTCTTCTTTCTGATAATTTATATAGACTTTGTTTGACTCCTAATAGTTTGATTATTCTTTGAAAACTGAAAATGTTGGTATTACAAAACCTTTGATTACTTTTTTATAAGGTCTGATTAGTTGGCCAACTAATAAGGAGGCCAAAATCAAAGTGGGATATAATGTTGATTTTGAAGTCATTTACGTTGGAACTATCAAATTATTATTAGAGACTAGTTTTGAATTATGTTTAGAAGACTGTTTTTAAGTACCCTCTTTTAGGAGGAATTTAATTTATGTTTCAGTGTTGGATAAATCTAGTTATAGACTTATGTTTGGAAATGAAAAAATTGATTATAGTTTAATTTATAGTTTGTTGTTAATTGTTTTCTTTCTAATAATTTATATAGATTTTGTTTGACTCCTAATAGTGTTGATTATTCTTTGAATATTCAAAATGTTGGTATTAAAAGACTTTTAATTAGAGAAAAGTCATTTGTGTTATGACATAGAAGGTTGGGAGATATCTTTAAAGAAAGGGTTGATAAATATTGATTAAAGATAAAATTCTTCTACCTCTAAATTTTCAAGATCTAAGGACTTATGTTGATTGTATAAGGGAAAATTTTACAAAGACCAAGAAATGTGGTTCAACCAATAGTCAAAAACTTCTAAAGCTTATTCATACATATATTAGTAGGCTTTATTTGTCCACCTTATGTGGTAATAGATATTTCATTACCTTATTATTCCAAATATGGATATCTTTTTCTAATTAAATAGAAATCTAGTGCTCTTTAAAAGTTCAAGATGTTTAAGACAAAATCAAAGAACAAGACTTGAAAAGTTATCAAGGTTGTGAGGTCTAATCGAGATGGAGAATATATGACAAATATAATGATTCAAGATAGCAAATGGGTCTTTTTGCCAAGTATTTGCAGGATTGTGGAATTGTTCCTCAATACATTATGTTAGAGACTTTTGAACAAAATGGTGTAACTAAGAGGCGTAATCACACCCTTAAAGATATGATGTGCAAATCTAATTTGCCAGAGTATTGATAAGGTGAAACTATCAAGACTGTATTATATATTCTAAATAAGGTTCCTTCATAATCAATATCTAAGACTCTTTTTAAGCTTTAGACAAAAAGAAAACCTAGTTTGAGTCATGTTCGAGTTTAGGGTTGTCTAGTTGAAGGGTTTATAATCCTAATGATAAAAAATTGGATTTTAGGACTGTTCAAGGATACTTCATTGGTTATCTTAAACATTCCAAAGGATATAAATTTTATTATCCATCTCATAGCACCATAGTGATTAAGTCAATGACTAATAAATTTCTTGAGCTAGATTCAACAAAAGGTAGTAATTTTCAACATTAAATGAATTTGAAAAAGGTTCATTTGGATTAGAGTCATTGACTGATATCTATAGTGGTATTTTACTTGCTCCTATTAAGGAGCCCAAACAACAAGATTTAAAGAATCCTATCCTATTCAGAATGAAGCCACTACTAGTGATATTATTTTGGATCCCTCATTAGTCTAGTTATCTGTGTCTGATACTGTACCTGATAAGTCCATAATCGTAATTCCAATTAGAAGATCATTTAGACATAGATGACCAATTATCCTTGATTATTATTATGTCTATCTTGGTGAGTCTGATTATGATAAAAGTCAAATTGTAGATCTTGTGAATTTTAAAGAAGCAATTTCTTGCCTTTAGATAAATGGTTTAAGGCTATAAAGAAATAAATGTAGCCTATGAGTGATAATGGTGTATAGGATCTTGTAGAGTTACTTGATGAGGCTAAATCTACTGGCTGTGAATTTAAGACCAAGAAACACTTTAAAGCCAAAATGGTTACTAAGAGTTTCACCCAAAGAGAAAGTATAAACTTCAATGAGACTTTTGCCCCTGTGTCTATTAAGGATTCATTCAAAATTATTATGACTTTAGTGAATTATTTTGATTTAGAGCTTCACCAAATGGATGTGAAAATAGATTTTTTAAGTGAAATTCTTTATAAAAGAGTCTATATAAAGCTACCAGAAAGTTTTAAAGTAAAAGAAAAAGGACATATGTTAGGCAGGCTGAAGAAATAAATATATGGATTGAAACACATTTATTGACAATGGTATTTGAAATTTGATGAGGTAATAACTTCATATGAGTTTTTAGGGTTGTTGTATTTTGGTGATGGGGAAGTGGAGAGGACGTGACTTTCTTTTTATACTATCTACCTAATCTTATTTTCTTTTTTTGTTTAATTTTATTTACACTCAGTAATTATGGGCACTATTATGACCATAAAAGTGCCTATAATTGAACACTACCTTCTCTTATAAACTCTTCTTTTTGATTATTTAAGCTTCCAATTTTGCTTTGAAAAACCTTAAATGTCTCCAAAACATCTAAAAATATGATTCAAAGTACAAAATAAGATCAAACCTTTAAAAATAAATGAAACTTAAAGAATTCGACAAAATAAACCGAAAATTCACTTTAAAAGCATACTATTATAAACCCTATTTGTGTGTATTTCATACATGCCTCAAGTATTAAACACTACGCTTATAATGATGTTCAGAGGGGATAGATGTCTCATGTTCTTTATGCTAGTGCAATTGGGAGTTTGTTGTATGCTTAAGTCTATACTAGGCTAGACATTACATTCATTGTGAATATGTTTGGTTGCTATCTTTCTAATCCAAGTACTAATCATTGGATTATAGCTAAGAAAGTCATAAGATATTTATAAAGGATAAAAGAGTTCAAGTTAGTATACAAAAGGGTTGAAAATCTTAAAATAGTGAGGTATTATGATTCAAACTTTGGTAGCTGTGTGGATGATCACAAATTTATTTCAAGATTCATTTTCAAGCTCGCTACTAGGGTCATATTGTGGAAAAATGCAAAACAAACATTGATAGCATCTTCAACCATGTATATAGAATTTGTTACTTGCTATGGAGCAGTCATACAAGAAATGTGGCTAAAGAATTTTATTACTAAACTTCAAGTAGCTGATTCCATCTCGGGGTCTTTGATGATTTACTACAATAATAATGCAACTGTGTTTTTTTTCAAAAAATAACAAACTTAGAAATTAATCAAAATATATGGAAATAAAATATTTAACAATTAAGAAACTAGTCAGGAAAAGTGACATTATTGTAAAATACATCAATACAAACTCTATGTTGGAGATCCCTTGACCAAAGGACTGAGACTCATTGTTTTTAAACAATATTTAGAGATTATGGGTGTTCTAGAGTCTTTTGATATCCTAGGTTAGTGGGAGGAATCATTAATATATTTTTTATTACTTTAATAAAGTTTATTGTGATTGAACACTCATATATACTTCTTGTATGATATTTATGGATTGATATAAATATATTAAATATATATGTATATATTTGTATATATTATTTTATACAATATGTATCTCAAGAATAAGATTTATTTTGAGTATTACAATTCTATAGTTGATGATATTATAATATGAGTACAACATGTGTCCCAATAATAAGGTATCTCATGTTTTGCCAATTTGTCAACTATGTCACTATCCTTTAGAAATACAAACAAAAACTATATGTAATTTATGATAAGTTTAATGCATAAAATTTAAAAACAATTTCAAGTTATCAAGTTCTTCAATATCAATCCAAGATGTGGCTAATATTAAAGAGTATATTATGATGCTTTTCCATTAATTAAAAGAATATTATATATATATGAACACATACTATGCTACATGCAGAGACAAATTAAACTTGGCCCTTAGTTTATAAATTAGTTGAGAGAAATTATTTATAGGCTCTGGAAAGAAGCAAATGGCTAGACCTAAGTGCCACAATATATAAATACAATACTTCAATTATGTTTCGATGTGGGTCATCTTCTGAATTTCTTAGCTGTTATCAAGTAAGTTAAGTGTTGGTTTTGTCTACTTATCTGCCGAATATGATCTCAAATAGTTGTGGATTATCATTATGAGAGCTAATTAAGTTTGTATTTATTTAATAAGTTTTTGTCTTTTAATTAGGTTTCAAGTTTTGTTAATTTCTACATTACAGATCAAATGAAATATATGAAAGGCCCTTTTACACTTACTTTTATTAATTATTGTTATAATATAGCCTGGCTAGCAAAGAGAAGCCAGATCGAATACAATATATATAAAATCCCTTTGGCTTATTGGTTTAAAATTTGGATTCTATTATTTTCTTGTTGAAGAGCCTTAGAACCCTAAATGCACCTTGATACTTCCCAAAATGAATACTAATGATTGGAGAATTTCATTTTATTTTCAAAAAAACATCTTTCATGCATATAAACAGACAAAATTGTCTTCCAAAACACCAAATAAGATAATTATGAAATCACAACTAGAACACCTCAAACGTGAGAACATATTAACTCGAAAAATTAAAAATAAAATAATGAAAGAAACCATGTTCTCTGTGATTTATAAAACCAAGAAATACAGTGGTAATCTCTTGATTTTCGATATAAACTTGTAAAATCGTTGGTCTTCTGGCTAAAAAACAATCGTACACAGCTCTGGACTTCCCTTTTCTCTCTGGTTGCTACAATTGTTCACGAGATCAGTTCCCTTGGCTCTAATAAAACAAAACAAAGTTGATGACAACGGAGAAACAACTTCTGGGTGTTGTAATCCTTTTTCCCATTTGATATTTTAGTTGTTATTTTATTTTATGTCTAGCTAGGAGGTATCTTGTTGTGGAATTAAAAAGAGAAGAAGATCCATTTCATAACGCTTACTTGGGTAAACCATCAAACAGTTGGAAACATTTAAATATATCAAAATTAACATTATGTAAAATTAAGTAAATATAAATGCATACTTGGATTCCAATTCTGTTCATGTTATTGATTCGAATATGATATGAGGTATCAGACGTGAGTCAATTTTCACGACTCTATTGTCCAAGTACTACAATCAATTTTCACAACCCTATTTGTCTAAGTGCTACAATTTTTCTTCTATAAAAACTACGTTGGCCAATTTGAAAGAGAGATAGTTTGAACATTTAAATTAGAGTTTAACTGCTAATAACTTCCACAACAATTGCCCTTTGGTAGTTAAACAAACTGGATTGGATCGATTTGTTTTAGGTGCACTCAAACCCAATATCTCTTACTCACACATGGCCAAAGCCCCGAACTAAATACTTATCCATAAAAATCTCATACGGTTGTATGTTTCATACTCACAAATATGTTATATGGCCTCACAAACAACCTATACTTCGGAGCTAAATGTTATACATCTCTCAAGAATAACATAATTGTTTCAACGAAAAAAAAAATAAAACATTAGACTCACAATACCCCAGACTTACTTGATAACATCAGTTCTCTTTAATCTCTCATTTATTATTATATTATTTTTCTATGCATCCATGATCAAGTCCACTCTCCTATATGAATGATATGATCGGTCGACCAACAAACATACGTAATATATAAGTCTTCCATAAGGTAATCCTCAATTTAGACTTAATTGTTTTTCTAATCATGTTCCATAAATCGAATAATATGTGGTCATAGGTGTTAAACTAAGATTACAACATTAAGAGCAAACATCAGACAATAGTAAAGAGCCAAAGGGTACCAACATAAGGTAATCCTCATAAAGTCTCACACAGTGAGGGAGCATGGATTCATTCTCTCACTACTTCAACTGGTCATTTTACTTATGCACAATGGTATGAGTATGTGCTATAGTGTGTATTCTTCAAAAATATCATTACCAACACTATACAGGTCTTAATTCATTCATTGTACCCAATGCCTAACCTGAGCTCTTAATTATATTCACACTTGCAAGTATTTATTCACATTAAGAACTCATATTTGACATTCACAAGTTACTTAGATGTAGGGAATCCAAATTAGTCATTTTCAAAAGTATTGATGGAGGCATCATGAGACCATCAAGCCATCAAGGAGATCTACTACACATTTCGGTTGGGCCAATTACGAGAAGTAAAGCTAAGAAAGTACAACAAGCCTTAATAGGACTCGTGGAGGGTTTAGAGACTAAAACCAACTCACTCAAGGACGACTGAATGCTTGAAGGAGCTAACAGAGAAATCAACCTGATTCATGCATAAGCCCATAGAGAAATCTAAATCCAAAACACATAGACAGACTTTGAATACCCATAACTTTTGATCAAGGAAGAGTTACGGGCCCTGTAACCTATCAACATGAAGCTCGTTTCGAGCTCTATATCAACAACTAGTTTGTTGGTTGCTCCTAATTTGCAGGCCTAAATAACGGTCGTTTTAATGTGTATTATGCAATTTTTATTTTACCAAATTTAGGATTTTCGAGTTTTCATGAATTTTAGTCTTTCTTATGACTTTAATGAGCCCAATTGTCATATTACATTTTAATTAGAGTTTTGGGTACTTAATTAGGTAATGGGCTTGAGAAATTTGGAAGTCCATTGAGTCATAGGTACCTTTAGGGTTAAGTTAACACTATATAAACTAAATTTTTATCATGAATAAAAACTTTTGGATGACTTTTTGCATAGTTTTGCCTACTATTGAACTACCAACCTTTTGAACTTATCAAGATTCATCTTGTGGTATTTACCATTAATAATACGAAGGTTCATTCGATTCTATATCGATTCGAGTCAAGGGTTATTTAAGTGATGAAATTGATTCAATCTTGGGAAAAATATCTTCTTAAACATTAGCTCTTGTGTATATCATTAAGGTTCGCATTATGTATTTATCCATAACCTCATCTTAATTGATCATCAAGGTGACATTTTAACTTTGATAAATCTTTTCTTAAGAAATTTATCTCCCATTGGCATGCCCTTTTAGTGTCACTTTCTCAAAAATAATATCACATCTTTACTCGTTTTTTCAGCGTCAAAGGAGATTGCTCGTGTGAGTGCGCCAATCTCTAACTTGTGTGATATTGTAATTTTATTGAGGTAACAAAGATGTGTATACAGTGAAAAGCTAAGAATTTTAGGATGCAAGTTCAAAATAAAATTAACTTGAATTCATAGTTTTCGTCATTGTGTCACTAGTACAATATATATGTTCAACAACTTATCAATCACAGTTTATGCAATCCAAGAGATTTTACATGTGTAAAATATACATTTCTTATAACAATCTTGGTCAAAGGATCAATAACTATGTAATGCATAAAATTATATTGTACATTCATTTCCTTTTTGGAAATGATGTCTCTGAAAAACATTGTGTCTACTGTCGATATGTTTGGTTATCCTATAAAAATTTAAATCTTTTATGAAAGTTATCTCATCTTGATTATATAAACAGACAACTATTACTCCAACAATATCGTCTTGTTTATCCAGATTCATGAAGAATCTTTTTAACCGAATTGTTTCTTGCACAATCATTGAATCGGCTATATACTCAACCTCTATTGTGGATAAGGTTACGCATGTTTGTTTCTTATCACTCCAAGAAATGAGCTTTTTTGGAGTAAGAAAACATAAGCAAAAATTGTTTTACGCTGGTATAAATTACCTCCCTAATTGGCATCTCAATAACAAATCAAATGCAAATTCGATCCTTAATCACATAAACAATAATCCATAGAGATTTTAAATATATCAATATCCTCTTAATAGCCTTTCAATGCTCTTTTTCAATATTGACTAACTAGTCTAACAACAAAAACAAATGACTAGACATATGTGCACCATCGCAGACATAATGTATCTAATGACATTTGAATATATAACGATTGACATTTTTCTGCTTTCATTTTAAGTTTTGAGACATATCTCTTAGCTCAATAATTTGTCATTTGATACAAGAGTATCAATGGGTTTGCAGTTTACTATATTAAATCGTTCTAAAATCTTTTGAATATTATACTCATGTGACAGAGTCTAAAATTTTTTTGAATAATTTCTCTGGATTTTAATTCCTAATATGTAACATGCTTACTTACATCCTTCAAGTCAAAAGTATCGACAATCATCCTTTTATGAGTATCATTTACTTCAAACCATTTTCAACTATCTATATATCATCACATACAGAAATAGAATTACAAATTTGTCATCAGACTTCGTCACATAGACATAGTAGTCTTAATTAATCATCTTAGAATTATAAGATATTAAAGTCTCATGAAATTTTAAGTACCATTATCTAAATGATAGTTTTAGTTCCTACAACATTCTTGAAGTTTGCACACTCTTCGCTTTAAACCTATGACAACGAGATCTACACGTTGTTTCACGTAAGTTTCTTTATCAAGTTTTAAAATAATCTTTTGCTTTGGTGATCCAACTATCTAAATGCTCACCATTAAATTGAGAAAAGTCTAACTGAGTTACCTTTTCCCATGGTGATTGAAATTCATGCACCCCTCTGGAACTACTTCCTTGTTCCTTGTTGCTAGCTAATTGTGATTGCAAAAGGACCTTTGTTTGTTGAAGGCTCAAACCTCCGGTCAACTTACGAATCTCAACAATTGAATATTGGATGAACTCTTGCTGCTATTTTTCAAATTCTTGGATGAACTCTTATCATCGCTTTTCAAAATCCGATACAGGTTGAGTAACTAGCTGCATGAGATCACATCATAACTCCTGCACTCGTATTCCATCTACCATGGCTAGGTCGGAGCTTTGATACCAATGTTGTGGATGTTTCTAGAACACTGTACTGGCAAAGAAGAAGAGCAAGTAAGAAGAATAGAGAAGAATTTGAATTAGAGAGGAAGATAAGTTGGCACAGTATTTTGGCTCTTCAAAATTGAAAATTCATTACTCTTCCCACCGTCCTTTAAAAACAATCCTGTATAACGGTCGACGTCTTTATTTTCTACTAACAAACGATACTGTATGGATGATAGTAAAAACAGAAAACAACAACCAAAACGACAACGTTTCTAGATGCAAATCATAAAACGCTAAACGCACCGTGTAATTAAACTACAAACAGTGTTGTAAGAACGAACATCTTTCAAATAAATTGTCTCCACTTCACAGTTCCTCTGCTTCCAGTTTGAAACCATTTCGTGCCAGTTCAATATGCAACATGATAGTGGTTGAGACTGATGGCTTTTGGCCGAATTTTGACTTGTGTGATTGGGACAAATTGGAGAAGAAGGGAAAATGGGAGAGATGAGTGTTTGTCATAATGCAATCCGGTGGTTATATAGGTTTAGTCATTGAAGAGTTGGTCTCTCAAAATATGGTTATTTTTTAATAACCCATATAATATTAATTACGAACAAAATTATCCAAAATAAATAAATAAATAAAACAAAAGATATTAAACGGGTGGCCACTACATCTTTGTTTGGCTTCCGCTTTGCCTACTATACTCATTTTCTCAATGGAGCTTCAAACTTTACGCCCTTCATCTTTAGCGGGTACCTCTCTCCCTCTCTCTTTCAGTGTAAATTTTGAATATTTCAAGCTTTCTGATGAAAAATTTTAGTGGGTAGCATTTCAATCTTATGGTATTCTAGTGATTATCTTCTTGAATTATTGGTTTTATAAGTTGAGTTCAATCAATATACTAGTAATTTCTTTGGAGCAGAATAAAAGTAGTTTTACTAGTAACTATTCATACACATACTCAGTGAATATATCATTAAACAAAGTTGAATTTTCTTTTATTCATTGTAGTTTCTGTGGGTAGGTTATGTTTAAACTTACTTTTGGGTAGTCTAAATTCTGTCTTTTTTTTTTTTTTTGATCGAGAAGAAAAGGAAAATTGAAATGAACTCAAAGATTAGAACCGAAGGATATGTATTTGAAGATGAAATTAGCTGAAAGACTTAGTTGAGATTTTGTTCTATTTATATTTGGAAGTGAAGGGAAGAAAATTTAAATTGTTGATATTAGCTTGACTGTCAAGGCTTCTGTGACATTTTATTTTAATGTCGATGCATAGATTCTAACAAAGATATTTCTTTTGCTTATGTTAGGAAGTGTGTTCTCTTTGATGAAACATCATGTATGCAAGCGGAAAAGTTGTAATCAGTCTGGCATAGATTTCACTTTTTTGAGGCATAGACGATCAGGGAAGCATTCAGCACTCAAAAGGAAATACTTGACAAAAAGTAATGGAGGTTCTGTTTCTTGTTCGTTTATTGAAAGAAATACTCAAGATGTACGGCTAAGTGATGCACGGGTGATTTACAGTGTAGCTCCTGCTATGGGCCATAATCAGGTATATTAAATTGTCTCCTTCACTTTAATATAGATGAATGACTGTGTTACAGAATATTGATAAACAGAGCTCGTTATGAAGTATTTTAGTGTATTATCAATCCAAGGTTTTTGTTATTGGGGCTAATTGATCATGTCTCATTTCTAAGACATTAGTCTTTAATTACTTTTTTTTTCTATATATTGGCAAATACAACATTTGAAGTTTTACCTTTTCTGCTACCTATGCAGGACTTGATAATCTCTTCTCTTCACATTGCATGTTTTTCATTGTGCAAGATGCTACAGTGATGAATGAGTAGTTTTAAACTTTGAAGAGGGATGATTTCAATGATTTCTCATGTAATTTGGTTGAGATGTACAGTTTCCACCTTTTTTCTTCTTATTCTTCTTTTTTTTTTTTAAGTGACCTCCCTTGCACTTCAAATATTATGAAACTTAAAAGAAGTTTCTAAGGAGGGTTTTTTTTTTTTTTTTAAACTTCAGTGGAGATTTATATAAATTTTGGAAGCAGGGGGATCTGTTCAGATTTTACTTAAACTTAAAGATAGGTCAAAAAGAAAGATATGTAATGGGTGAGATATGATTGATTAATTTGGTTCATCTGGCTTGATTATTTGTCAGTCGCTTTTTCATTCTAAAAATTAAACTCATTTTTCAGTTCATTGGCTTTTTTTTTAATCCTCCTGAATTTGTTGGCGTGCACTGCTTTTTAATTATAATGCATGATTGCATATCATAGAGACAGGAGAAAGCATGGGGGTGGGGGTTGTTTTATGGGGCTAATGAAATTCTACTTCTCTCTCTATATACATAAGAACCACTGAGGGGTTTATTAAACAGACTGAAGAGGTCAAGCCTTTTTTTTTTTTTAATTACCCAAAAGAAAAAGCTGATTGCTTTTTAACTAGAAGGAAATATCTTGTGCTCATAATTTTCACATAATCAATAGCATAATCATAAGAATCTATGTGCAGCAATAACACTTATTCATGTTTTTCCATGGACAACCCAAAAATTCAGTTATTTCTACTACATTTTTTTCCTCTTCAATTAATATGTCCCCTGTCATTACAAGTTCAAAGTTTGCATGTTCCTCTAATTGTTGTTTGGATTGCTTTTGCTAACAGGAGTCACATCCAGAATCCCATTTTAGAGTCCCTGCAATTGTGACTGCTCTTGAAGAGATGGAACTCACCTCAAAGGTATTCACTGCATACGTGTCTTCTAACATATGCTCACCTTTTTCTCTTGCCTCATTATATTTGACTATATACTTGGAACTTTTCTCATCTATCTTAGTTATTGACAAAATGCGACACCTGTAATTTCTTGGAAACTACTGAGAGCTAGATTATAATATAATCACAATATATAGCACTGCCCCAAGTTGGATGTGTTCTCGAATTGTATATTGTATATTAGATTAATCTAAATCTCTGGATGGTAAGTATATCATGCAAATATCAGTTTAAAGAATTGTCTAGATACTTGTTTAGACTATTTGTTGTCTATGGACAATATCAATTAAAGAATGAACTAATGAGGTATGTGGTGCTCTTGTTTTTATCATTTTTTTCTTCAAATTAAATTATTCCATCAAGTGGACAAATAATGTAGTTAGATATTAAGTGTTTGTCTTTATTGTATAGGTCAAAATAATTAAGACCTTTGAGAAGGAAAATAATTGACTTGGGAATAAAATGAAAAGATTTGACAGCCATAATTATTGTCTAAGATTATTCTTTTTTAAAAAAACTATTATCTTTACGTTATTATTTCAATGTGTACAAAAGATTAGTACAAAATTTGATAAACAGTCATATTTTGCAAGGAGTGGACAAAGATATTACTATTTCAATTAATTGGCTTCAGCTTCACATTAACTGTGTAATAATATATAATAAAAGGCTAAAACATAAGCAATGATAATAACAATATATTAGAAATGCTGCAACACTGAGGATAGAACATTCCTCCCTAATGAAGCTTTTCATTAATTACTAGATACCAAGGGATTTCATTAAATTGAGAAGTATACATCCTATTTTATACCAAAAATAAGTTGAATTGATCTGTGATAAGATCAATGTTTAAAAGAATCCTTCAACAATGGTAATTTTAGGTGAAACAATTTCTTACTGCCATTTATACTTTTGTCATTTCCTGTATATCTCAGTTTCGTGGCTCAGAGATCATTGAACTTCAAAATTTTAACCCTGCTACAGTAGATGACATTGCAAGTATTCATGCAAGAGCCTATGTATCAGGACTTGAGAAGGTAGCTTACTATTTGCATACTACATTTTCCCTTTAGTTTTATTTTTTTCATTTCTTGTTCTGGTCATATCTAAGAGAAAATTTCTTGATGGTGGAATCAGTTCTGTATCACTAATGCCCTTTCTTGGGAGATCCCATCTGTTTTTGCCCAAGATAAATCATTTTATGTGCAAACATGGCGTATTAGGATTACATACCAAAGGCTAACTTGTTAAATGTATTTAAGGCTATGGATTGGGCATCACAACGCGGCATTGTAGTCATTGAAGGCTCTGGACCAACATACGCTACTGCCACAGTAAGTGCATTTCATTAGGCGTTCTCAATTTTTGATTTTGGTGTTTGTGAATGTGTACACTTGCTATGAAGTACTATGTATACAATACAGCTTTCACTGTTAAGAAAATCTAGCAAAACGAATTTGAGTAAGAATAATATAATTTTTGTGGATTAATAAAGAACCATCTTGGTTGATGCTTCTCATAAATTTTACCAGTATAATGTAATAATTTCTGTTTCTTCTTATCCTTAAACATTCAAATCAAAGATAAACAAACATTTTATGTTCAATAAAATATGGGGAATTATTGCCCAAGCAGTTCTTGTAATGCTCTTATTTTATGGTAACATGATAATTTATTGATTGGTGTTTGAAAATGCATTTTCTGCAGCACTATACTTAAGTTTAATTAGGATAAAATGTGTGCTATAGTCTCAGAAGTACTTTCTAAATCGATCAATTACTTATTTGTAATGGTGAAAAGGCTTTCTGGTTTGTCTTGTTATTAGTAGTGGAATGACTCTTATTTTAGGTAATGTGATCATTTGTTGATTGGTGTTTGAAAATGCAATTTCTGTACAGAGTTTGTTGTTCTAGACCACATCATTATTTTAGCTGCAAATTATGTATTCTCAATGTTGATGCTAAGTATGAAAACAGAACATTCTTTCCTTCCCTTCTATCTCTTACTGGTATTGTTCTTGCAGACATTCCAGGAATCACTGATTGCAGCTGGAGCTGGCATTGCCCTTATTGATTCAGTGGTGATGTACCTATCTAGAATGTTAGTCTCTTTATACAAATCTTTTTTTGTTAGGTATTTGGAAATTATGTCATTTTTCACAACATGGAATTCAAGTTTTTTATTTCTTAAAGCAGAAAACTCATATTTTTATGTGCACCAAATTGATTTTTGAACCAGATTGTACCGATGTCTACATTGTGGTTGTAAGAAAACACAGTTCTTATCTGAAATGTGTCTCGATGTTCAAAGGTTTTCAAACTGGATAGTACCATTTGACTTTTTGATGACAGTCAGATATCAGACTTCTTATATGGAATACATCAGCCTAAAACAATTTTCGTATATCAGGTTTCTACATCAAAGAGCAGTGTAGATCCACCTATGGGTTTTGCTTTGATAAGACCTCCAGGACATCATGCTATACCAAAGGGGCCTATGGGTTTTTGTGTTTTTGGGAATGTGGCCATAGCAGCTCGTTATGCTCAACGTGTGCATGGATTGAAGCGTGTATTTATCATTGATTTCGATGTTCACCATGGGAATGGGACAAACGATGCCTTCTATGATGATGCAGACATATTCTTCCTTTCAACACACCAAGTAAGCAATGACATTGTCATACTTTTGTCCTTTTTTTTGTCATGTGCAAATTTAAAGAAGTAAATTCCTTGCTTTGCTGTATGATATTCCCTTCTCCCTTTCCTACTGGCAATGAAATCGCATCTGTTGCCCAAGCTGAAGATAACATGCTTTTAATTGAGATCACTGTGTCTGGGGATGGAGAATACAATGGCTTGAATCATAACTTTGTCAATTACACGGACTGAATCATGCTCAAAATTACCTATTAAGCACACTGACCTAAATTAAAACACCTAGGTGTTATGTCGATAATAGTGTTGCAGTTTATGCCTATTGTCTAATCAAATGCTAATAAAATCCTTATGAATACAGGATGGAAGCTATCCAGGCACTGGTAAAATTGATGAGGCAGGTCATGGAGATGGTGAAGGAACGACTCTAAATCTGCCTTTACCAGGAGGCTCTGGTGACGTAGCCATGAGAACTGTTTTTGATGAGGTCATTGTTCCATGTGCTCAAAGGTTTAAGCCAGATATAATTCTTGTCTCTGCTGGGTGAGTTGCCCTTTCCCCGTATGTGTAAGACTAATTTTTTTGCACTCTGCATTCTAATTTTTCTTTAAAACTATCTGTATAGAGTAGTTATGTTCACATGAGATCACTTGAAAATAGGGTTCCAGAAAGATATAACTTGGTGATTTGATGATTTCAATTATACTGCATACACATCCAAACTCTCTTAAGTCTGAAAATCGTTTGTACTAAAGCTTGCATTCCTTGCTACTGAACTTTGTCCAGATACGATGGTCACATATTGGATCCACTTGCTAGTCTACAGTTTACAACAGGAACATACTATATGCTTGCGGCAAATATTAAGCAGCTTGCCAAAGAGCTCTGTGGAGGCCGCTGTGTGTTCTTCTTGGAAGGAGGTTACAACCTCAAGTCTCTTTCATATTCAGTTGCAGATTCATTTCGAGCTTTTCTTGGCGAATCCAGTGTGGCCTCCAAGTTTGACAACCCTGCCATCCTGTTTGAAGAACCCACTGCAAAAGTGAAGCAGGCGATTCAAAGAGTTAAACACATACACTCCCTGTGAGGATTTCGAAACCCTCAGCTAAATTTGAGTTGTAAATCATTTCCTTAATGTAGATAACAATTATAAGCAGATCTTGATATTCCCAGTGCATCCAAATTTGGTGAAGCACAGATAAAAATCCTGGATTAACAGCATCTGTATTATTTGTGCAATAAACAACAGAATTTGTCTCTTTTATTTAGGAACTGATATTTTATGGGAAATGAATTATAAACAACTTTATTATGAAAACGTTTTCTTTCCTACTAAGTGAACAAGCAAATCGGGATCCTCTTTTGATGGGTTGTGGTTTTGAAGGCTAAAGGACTATTTTTCACCTAAGCTTTAATCCAATATCAAAAGCATACCTACAATAAATAAAAAATTTGAATCTCGTTAATGCACTAATTACTTAAATTTTCAGTTAGAGGTATAGATTAAATTGTCATTTTATCACTAAACTATAAAATTTTAAAAATTAATATCATTCTACCCCAGGTTTTAAAAACTAACACTTCACCCATTCTCAAAGTTTAAAAAGTTTAGATTTCATTCCTAAGATTTGTTTCCCTTCTCCAGTTGCCATCTACATCTCTGCCGACTGTCAAATCCACCTTAAACCACTGTCATCGAAGTCTTCTCACCTCTTCGACCACAAACTAATGAATTTTGTCTAAAAATCTAGACAAATTTCATCTAGACACATCATCATCCAGAAAAAGATATCTGAATTTGTAGTAGAGAGTGAAGATGCAGTAGGGAGCACAAATCTCAATTAGAGATTTAAAGATCTAGATTCAACGAAGACGAATTGTCAATTGAGTGTGGCTACTCTTTAGCCAGAGAAGGAACTTCGCCACTAGAGAAGATGGATGGAAAGAGGAAGTCGGTCGGAGAGGAACTTTGTCACTAGAGAAGAAGAAAAGAGAAACTCTAGGAGGGAATTGCAACTTTTCAAAGTTTAACTACACAGGGAAATTGTTTGTTTTCTAAATTAAAAAGTAGAAATGATATTTATTTTTAAGATATTAAGATTTAGAGATAAAATGACGATTTTACTTTTGTCTTTAACGGAAAATTGTAACAGGAGTTAGCTCATAGATGCATGTTTGAACTTTTCATCTATCGCGAGTGTGTTTTTGAAATTGAACCAAAACTTGGATGAGAAAAAGTCCTTTGGCCGGTTTTGAAAAGCAACATTTGGGTTCTTGGGAGATTACCAAATCTTATTCTAGGCAAACTCAATGTTCCATCAAACATTATTTTCATCACAGGAAAATCGACCACAACAGGCGAATTTCTATAGAGGCAATGGCATCTCTAAAGGCCGATGAGATTTAAATATCATGTGCCCTTAAATAGGAACAAATGGGACCAAAAAATTAATTATTGCGTGCTTTAATTAATAAGTCTTTCAACAAAAAGCCAGAGAAAGATTAATACATTATGATTATTAATGTATCCTTTTTATGGATGGACCAACTACTTCTATATGATGCCTTAGCTCATGGCAAAGAAATAATTGTGTTACGTTTTTAATGTCTTCTTTAGTGCGGGCATCCAGTTACCTCTCAATTGGCTTTGTATTAATTTTAACTATCATACTATTTCACCCTTAAATAAAGTAGTTAGAAAATTTATAAATTGAAGAAACAAAAACTAATAATAGCTTATTTGTTATGATTTTTTCAAAGAAATATATTTCTAGTATGTGTTGTTATATGTAAAAAAATTATAATAAAAACTACATTGATTTTGATTTATTGTGATTTTTATACTGACAAATTAATTTATTTTTATACCATATATCAAAAAATAAAATTATTTTTTATTAAAAATAATTTAAATATAAATTATCGAAAATGCTTTGTTCTTGAATTCTAATTTCCTTTGTCTCAAGTATGCTATTGTGTAAGATTTAATATGCATAAACAAACAAATAAAATCATGTACTCCTAATCCACAGGATCTACGCATAGATTATAAAATACTAAATTGAACTTTAGGGTTTTAAGAATACCTAAATTATCATACAATTTGATTCTACAAAGCTTTTAAAATTATCTATCAAGATTAACTCTCAACATGACTTAGTCTTTTACTTAAGAAACTTTTTTGAATGACAATTTTGAATGGATAAGTTATACTGCACTGGTACTATATTAAATTTTAGAGTAGAGATCTAGCTAATATATAGTAAGTTAATTAACGTCTTGTCCAGGTCGAATAAACCCCAAGATCTACACTTATACTGTCTACCTAGATTATAATATTTAAGTATATTAGGTTTATTTTTATGGATCATTTAAGTCTATCTGTAAAATGACATTGGACTATTCAATTACTTGGTTTTGTTAAACCAAAAGCATAATTAATGTTAGCTCACATTAGAAAATTTCTAATATTCTCCTATTTGTGCAACATTGATTATATTTATTTTATTTTAAGAAAAAGAAAACAATTTTTGACTATCGAGTAATCAACATTTTTAACTTTAAGTGACCATTATTTTAGAAAACAAAATAGTCCAAAAAAATTACATTTTAATAAACAATTAGTTAATATGACACTAGTAACGAACCAAAGTATTACTTATGTTCACTATCAACATAAGATTGTCTTTAATCACAATTACTAATAATCAAATCAACACGGATCAAATATGAGAGTGTGGCAGAAATAGCACCCAATAAGGTGATTATACGCAGTATTATGTTTTTGTCAATCTTTTTTATAATTTCTCTTTAACATTATGTTTGAAAAGAAACAAGAGAAAGTTTTTTGCTTTCAATGAAACCCGTATGTTTCAACCTTGCTCAAGACTTATGAAACATACACATACAATCATACTCAAGAGAAACCTTATCTTGAGACGCATGTTGTATCTTAACTATATGTATACGCATACATACATAGGCAAGTAAATATGCCAATATGATCATGATAATATACCTTAAACACCTTCATATTTTCAACATGATTTTATGGGCTACAGATGTTATTCCTTTGATGAGGGATTTAACCTTTATCAACTTTGTATTTTTTTTACTTTATCCTAATCTTTCTTTTCTTTATGAGGTTTCTGACTGTAAAATATTTTATTTTATATATCTCAATCTATCGGTGGTCTTTTACCTAATTGTACTATTATCATAGTAGATAAAACCGACACTAAGTAATCCAAAAAGTGATCTTTCAACCACACAATTTGAAAACCTACCCTGTGGTAAACTACGACTTCAATGTCTATGATTAAAACTGCTACTAGTACTACTTAATACTTTTTCAAATATGGCTCATTCAACCAATATAATAATATATCCGAAAATAGACTTTAGATTATCTTTACAACCATAAAAAAACTTAATCTTTCACAAGTATCTCATTACCTCTTAAACCACAAACCAATAATTAAAACTTTGATTTGAGAGGTATGGGTTAAAAACTTTAAATGCAAAATTTACTTATGCATTCATTAAGCTTCAAATCGCACTATCATAAAGGACATTTCACACGAATTTCCTTTCTGCCCCATCATTTACTCAATGTTTGATGTCAAACTTATATCATTTCATAACAAGCACATTGCTTACCCTACAATCTTGCATGTTGAGCCTTTTATGCACATGTTCCATGTATGCATGTTGAGATAGTCAAAAGTCTATAAGTACTATTTCAATAGATCTCAATACTAAAATCAAGTAATGCACTTCCAAGATCTTTCACATCATAACTATTGGATGAAAGTGATTTGATCTCATGAAACATATTGATATCTCTAGTACTAACATATTGAACCACACCATGAAGGACATATATGTTTTCACTGATTTTTATATTCTTATAGTGGTCCAATTTGTTTCATATGAAGTCACAAGCAATTGCACTTTATTAAATCTGAGACACCACTATCAATAAGTCTATTTCAACCATAAATAAACTTTTTAGGATTGTATACCAAAAGCTTCATTCCTTATGCTTTTAATAAACTTTGTTGCACCATATAGACTTCTATACTAAAACTCTCATTCAAAGAGACAACTTTGGCATCCCTCTTACGTAGATTTAATCCAAATAAGCTTTCAATGTCATGAGATTTCATACTTTATTATAAATTATAAACTTTATCCTTTCTCACATGACTATAGGTGTTTGTCAGATTGATAATTCAAGAAGGTTTTCAATAACATAATCTCCCTTACTAAGATACACAAAAAAATTCTTATTGTGGGAACGTCCTTTTATAGTAATCTTTTCATCAAAGTTTCCATTACTACATCATCGTATTTGGCTCATTTACTATGAGATTAGCTATTATTTTTTTAGTGGGAGCATCCTTTAAGGTGATCTTAAATTCCATTAGACTTTGTAAACTTAATTGACTCTCACTATTGATTTGGCTATAACACTATCCAACCTTATGAACATTTCAAAAATTGGATAGATCTACTTCACTAATTTACTTTCGAGAATCTCAAGCTCGACAACAATACTATATAGGAGTCAAATACTTTAGTACCTTGATTGGACAATACTTATTATGTCATTTGGAATACTTTCTATGACTAATGACTTGGCAACAGTCTATTCTTGGATCTAGTCTCTTCTCAACATGCCTATGGATCTTTACTTATATGGAGCATACCTAAACTCAAGGAAGGTATTAGGTTAGGTTTCTTCATGTCCAAAGCCCTAAAAGAAATCTTTGAAATACGTTTACAAAGAAATTCATTAAGAAAATACTATGCCACCTTAATTGATTGCTTTACCCCATGGATACTTAGTCACGTTTGCTTATTATCATAACTTAATGGACATGATTGAGTTTTATAGCAACACCATTTTGGAGTCCAAAAATCTTGGCAAAATATTCATTATGCCTACATTGATAACTTTAACATCAACATGATTTGCAATCCTAAATATGGGCTCCCACTTACGTAGTGTAACACCCCTCCTTAGAAATACTACCCACCGAAGGAGAAATGTTACGAATTAATATCCGGAGCATTTATATTTTTTTTCTTTTAAAATACTTTAAAATAAACACATCACTAAAAATGTTTAGAAATTATTCTAAGAAAACTGAAAGTTTTGAAGCGAACAAAAGATGTATATACTCATATGAAAACTCATCTAAAAGCATCTGAAAACGTGGAGTAATCATATACAACTGTACCATCATCTCAAAAAGGTCCAAAAGCAACAAGAACATACGACTGTATGCATGTAATATAAACCAAAGATAACCTGCTCCAGTCAGATCTATCTTCACTGACCTAACCCTGTCTCGCAGCTACCTCGATCACCTGTACCTACAATCATGACAGAAAAGGAAGTGAGTGATAAGAACACTCAGTAAGAGAAAAGAATTAAGTAAACTATTTTCTTTCCTGTTCTAACTCACTCTCAGAACTCAATCTCACTCATAACCCCTATAAGAAATTGAGGGGATAATTTAGTTCATGTTTTACTATTTGGGTCATACTTTGTCCCATATGGTGTCTATTTGATACTTTCTGGAAGCTAACTATAGGGATTGACACTTTTTTAAGCTCAAGCTCTTTTCCTTTCTCTCACTACACCATTTTTGAATCTGACTTGTGCTCTACTATGAGCATACTCTACTACGAGCAGACCTTACTGTGGGTCTATGTCCTACTACGGACGTGTCCTACTACAGACGTTCCCTACTACGGGCAGTGTAGTGTAAAGTGTCCCCTCATAGTTCATAGCATGCATACGGCCTTATATCTTACTAATTTTGCTTCCATCTAAATCTATTCATAACTCACCAGACATTACTCTTGGGACGACCCTTGAATCTTGAGCCCCAAATTCCTTTTCTTGCTTTTCTTTCTTTTCTTTTCCTTTTCTTTTTCTCTCCTTTCTTTCCTTTCCTTTCCTTTCTTTTCTTTCTTTTCCTTTCCAAAACTGTGAAATATTGTTCACAACCCTGTTCATTTGACAGGGCAGCCCTCTTTTTCATACAATTTCACAGTCCAAACGGTTTCTAATTCATACAAGCTATATATAGTTGAAAAGAATATTCAAAGAGCTTTCCAACAAGCTATAATAGCACTCATAATTCATTAGATAAGACAGTCAAAACGTGAGATGAAATCAATGGCAAAAACTGCCTCTTCTATTTATTTGGTAAAACAGTCCTTGTGGTTCATATAATATTTAACAGTCCAAATTATCCCCAATTCAAACAAGCTATATATCATTGAAAAGAGGATTCAAAGAGATTTCCAACAAGCTATAATAGCACCCATGATTCATAAGATAAGTCAGCCAAAACATGGGACGAACTTAGTGGTAAAACTGTAAATATTATGCAACTCTCTACCATGAACAAAATCATACACATAGATGTCCCAAATGGCAAAACAACATTTCTCAACTTCAAAATCATCAATTATAACATAGATCTAAGGAACCAAAATCCTAAAACATGCAACATATCAAAAATAATACCCCTTACCTTGTTTCAAGCCAAATCTTTGCAAGTTGGCTTCTTTCTTTTTGTTTTGTTTCCTTTAACACCAAAATCACCTTAAATCAACACCAAAACATACTAACATATTCATATAACATGCATCCAATATATATATATAAACATAGGAAAAGGGAAAAAGAAAGAGATCTTTTGGTTACCAAGCTCCAAAAGTGTTTCCTCTTCTTTTTTTTCCTTACTATTTTTTCAAACTCTTCCAAGCATCCAATTTCCTTCTAAAAATGAAGAAAACAAGCATGAAGGGGCTGATTTTTCTGGAAGACAGAGGAAATGATGGAAAAATGGTATGAGATGCCTTTTTTTTTTACTTTTCTCTCTATATACCTAAGTTTTATCTCTTTTTTTTTTTCTTTTTTTTTGTTTTCTTTCTATATGTCTATATATTTATATATATATCTAAAAACACACACATACATGTTACTATATATATCTATATTTAAAATTAGAAATATTTTCAAATAGGGTCAAAAGACGTAATTACCCCTGAAACATACCCAAGGGTATTACACTTAGCCTTTATCTATTTACCAACTTCAAATTCAAAACTCTTAACTTTATTCATGCAACATGACTAGTATTTCTTATTGTTGCTATTTCTTTTATAATTGGGCCTTAATGAGCAACTAAATCTATTACAAGAGATTTATTCTTTTCTCATTCGCTTAGTCAATAACATTTAGAAACCAGATTAATAATACCCTATATCTAATTCTTAACCATATACTAGTTTTGATTTGACTAAAGTCAAATGAGAGTTTTACGGTGCCTTTTAAACTTAAAATATACTCATTAATCTTTGATTTCTTTATGACTATCATATCTTATCAGAGTCATACCAGTCACAATATCTCTAATATCATGAGATGTTTAATCAAATTTAATGACGAACTTCTTAACATTTATGGTTTAACCTGATAGATTTCTCTCACTCAATATATAGATCTCTTTATTCAATTACGCTATTATATTGGGCTTGGGTGGTTCATCTATTTGCTAGGCCAAATCTATATCTTTAATCAACAGTGCAAATTCAAATCTTAAAGTTAGAACAAGTCAAAACCTCTATTGTTGCATTATTATTATTATTATTATTCACAATAATCGATTCTATTAAAGATGGGATGCAATAAATAATATCATTGACAATAAATAACTTCAAAACCTTCTAAGCTATTATTTACAAGGGTTTTAGGCACATTATCATATAATCACCTTTGAGTAGAGAATACAACATGCAATTAAAGTCCTCAAGCATAAGGTTATAAATAAAGAAAACAAATGACTTTTGAAAAGTCTATCACTTTTGGGCAGATAAACCCCCTAAGTTACTGCTTTCTTTTATACCAAAAGAAAAACATATGTCAATTGAAAATCACAATCATCTTTGGTAAATAGAAATTTTCACGACTAATGTTAATCCTCAGTCACCTCATGCAACCATCAATTTTTTACACACATAATAACCACTTTTGCACAAGAAATTACATGTATTAAATTGAAGAATGTCTCTTTTACCGAATATAGGAATTTTGCAAACTTTAATGAATGCACTGTTTTACCAATTAAACATTCTAACAACTTACAATAACTTCTATTGCGACTAAATAATATTGCAAAAATTAAGATTTCATGAGATACTATACCAAATTATCTCTAACAATCTTACTTAAGTTTTGTAACAAAACCATATTAGACAATAATCAAAGTAGCTTTAAAAATCGTATAAGTCACACTTTATAGGGTTTCTTGGTGCATTATCATTAAATCACTCTTGGGCAGAAAAAATGAGTTATTATTATGATCCTAAACACAAAAGAAATATTACCTTTGGCCAGATACACTTCTTAGACTACTATTCATCCTCTATTTAATAGGAAAACGCATGTCAATTGAATAAGCGCAACCACCTTTAGGTATATTGAGTTCTCCAAAACCAGTGTATTTTTAAAATAAACCTCATGTATAAAAAAAATGAAGAATATATCATTATCAAAGGAAAAATTTTGTAAGTCTCAATAATGTACCACTTTGGTGATTAATATTATGAAAACTCACAAAATATTCCAATGATAATTAAACAATATTGTCTTAATCAAAATTTCATGAGACAAAATACCTTATTGTCTCTGACAATCTTCCTTAAAAATTGTTACATCTAACCTAGCGAACAATAATTTTAACCTTATGTCGTAACTCAACCACACATGACAAAGTTGATATTATACTTAAATTCATCAATCCTAATAAGAGAAGGTTTCTTTATGCCGCAATATTAATCTTAAAATTAAATTCTATTTCAAATAGAGACCTACAAGTACCTCATATGCCTTTACATGCCACTATAAGCCATTCACATGCTACTATAGACTTTTACACACTCTAACATGCTTAATTAACCTTTATACCCTCACATGCACCCTACAAAACTTTTAACACACACTTGTGTGGCCTAGGAAAACTTTGAAACCTTATTGTGTGCAATAATGTGACCTAGAAGAAAAACTTTAAAACCTTTTTCACACAAACTAATATGTCCAAATAATCCTTTATGTATGCAGACAAACCTATTAAAAATCGATTACACACTATTACATGCAACCACTAGATATAATTCAATATTTATATGCATTAACATGCCTTTAGAAGACTTTACATGTTACATGCACACACTATAAGCCTGTGGACACCTTTAACAACTGCCAACACTGAGTTATGCATAAATTGGAATGATTCTTGTGCCACATGCACAATCAGAATGATGTCACACACCCAAACACACTTTCAGATCAATTTTATGCGTCATTACATCATTGAACATACTTTCATGTGCTCTAAATTCTTTACCACATGTCTTCATCCGAGAAGGAAACTTAACACATTCCTGCACATGTAGGACAAGCCTTCAACATCCTTTTATGTTTGTGCTTCTCATGCTCCAATTCAATTGGTTCGGGTTATCTAGTTGCTACCTGGTTCAGATTTAGGTTTTACTTGACCCATTTGACTTTTGACCTGTTCAAACTATCATATTAGATTATAGGTAGGATCTCGAGTTTTCCCAACCCGTATTTGACCTGTGAACTACTTAAACTCTAACCTTAATTTTAGCAATACACATGATGGAATTCATATATTTCATCCATCTTAGTGATTTAATCTGCAAGGAAAAATAAAGGATGACTTACGGTGGTGGCTTTATTACAGATTCGATTGTCATATTTCAACAAAATTTTGGTGAAACAATGCCACAAAATTATGGCTTGTAGTGTTAAAGTTTGTATGATTTTAGACTGCTGGTGATTGCTAAATTGAGACCCTAAGATTTCCAATTGACAAAGAATCAGGGTGAGTACATGGATTATACCTTCGGTAGTTTAGCATTGTCTAATTTCACCGAAAATCACTGTAAATTGCAAGGTTTCAAGTTCCAGAAAAACCCCTTTTTTATGCAAAAATTTCATGATTATTTTGAAATACAACATCTAGATTGAATTACAATCTATAATTCATATAATTTCATATTATTGATCCTTAGTTCTATTATTTGATTTTTGAATTGAAAAACTTAAATTTGAAATTATACCTTAATTGGATTTTCAAATCCTAATTTCATAATGTTTATCCTAATTTTAATTCTAAAAATTTTTAGATTTTATAACTTGTCACGTCCTACTCTGATACCACACATAAGATTTACTATGCTTGAACAAATAAATAAAATCATGTAATCCTAATCTATATGATCTACGCATAGATTATAAAATGCTAAATTAAACTTTAGGGTTTTAGGAATACTTGTATCATCACGCAATTTGATTATGCAAAGTTTTTGTAATTACGTGTTAAGATTACCTTTCGATGTGACTTGGTCTTCTATTCCAAAAACCTCCCTGAATGATAACTTTGAATGGATAAACTATACTACATTCATATTACATTAGGTTTTGGAGCAGAGACTTATAAATCTAAAGACTCATACTTATGTTGTCTACCCAGATCATAACATTTAAATGTATTGGACTTATTTTTATGGATTACTTAAGTGTATATATAAATTGATATTGAACTATTCAATTACTTAGTTTGTTAAAGCAAAAAAAAAAAAAAAATTAATATTAGAAATTTTCTAGCAATTGTATATGTATATGTTAAGTGACAATGGTTTTTTGTTAAGGAAAAAAAATCAAAACTCAACAAAATTTATCTTGAGAAAAAGATTTTAGAGAACCTTCAATATGACAAACAACAACAACTTAGATTGAAAGTCAACACCTATGCAACATATAGTTTCTTTAAATCAAATTCATCTCCCTAACTTGGGTACATAAGAATTTGAACAATGTCTATTTCCTAGGATACAACAATGAATTAATAGCAAGAGAAACACTACTTTTTTATTCAAATGAATTAGAACTTCAACAAATTTTAGTCTTGAAGAGAAACAACTTTAGAGATTAAAGAGAATTTAAGAAATTTCAGAAACTTTTTTTGTATGATCAAATGAGAGGAGAAACCTTATTTTTTCACTACCCAGAGGAGAACAAGACATTAAATATTAACATTTATTCTAAACCTTTCACCTTTTTAACTTCTTAACCTTTTACCTTTCAACTTTTTAACATTATCATAAATAAAATTCGTTCAAATTTTCCTAATAATCCCCCACATAAATTCATTTAATAGATTCAAATAACATGATCGATGATGGAATTTAACAATCAAAACCTACATAGAATAGGTTGACATTACCCTTTGAACTATCCCTTATAAAAAGGATTGTTACTTTACTTACTGATTAGTAGATAAGATGTCTTTAAACTGAATAGTCATTAGTGTAAATAATGACATACTTCGCACATGAATCTTTCCTAACATTCTCAGTTCTCATAATTATATTTGTTTTGGCCATAAACATATCCTTAGGTTTGCAAGAATTTAACAAGAATTGAACCCTTAGTAATTCCTTTAGAAGCAGCCCTACTTCTTTCTCGCATAGGTGATCTCTTTAAGAGTAACCCACATTATTCTACTCAAAATCTTGACTCATAAATATTATTGAAAGCCTTTTGCTTAACCTTTTTTCTTAGGGGCATCATTGTTTCATTTAATTATATTTATAAATGAATTGAAGGTAGTTCTTATGGTGATCTATCTAAGTCTTTATAATTATGTTGTCTTTCTGAATCTAAATCTTGGGATTTCTAGTGAAAAAAACAAATTGGTTTTCCATTATATCAACTTATTATTTCATGGGTTTTAGTCTCACTCCCTATAATGATTTTTCAATAAACTCTCTTTTTAACCCTTTGGTTGGTTGATTCACTAAATTATCTTTTGACTTCACATTATCAATAGGGATAACTTCATTTGAGAGTAGTTATCTAATAGTTATATCTAGACTTACCACTATACATATTGTTATATGCTCTTTCAATTGTAGATTGACTATCATAGTGAATGTACATTATTGATACAATGGAATATCCTATAAGAGTTAACGTACCCATTCAACATCTTCGCCACACTTATATAAAGGAATAAACTCATATTTCATAACGGATCTAGTTATAACATTTTGTTTAGAGGACTTTAAGACTTTTGGAGATTAAAAAGAAAATGAGAGATCTCAAAATTTTTTTGATGTGATCAAATGAGAGGAGAACCCCTTTTTAAAGGCTTAAAGGGGGATAAGACATTGCATGTTACCATTATTATTAACCTTTCACCTTCTTAACTCTTTAACCTATCATCTTTCAACTCTTTAACCTTTGTTTTAATTAAAGAATAATATTATATATACATACTTTTGATACACAATTTGGGTATATAGATGATGTGTCATCATGTGATTGGATGTTACTTTATCTTTAATTTAAAATTATTCAATCACATGATAACACATCAATTATATACATAAATTTTGTACAAAAAATGTGTACACATAATTTTATTATTAATTAAAATTCATTCAATTTTTCCTAACACTTTTTAAGTGTAGATATTACTCAAGAATAATATATCCAATCACAGAACATAAATATAATCATCTAACTTAATGCTTATTATTTGTAATATTATATGTATTTTCCACATATTAAATTGAATTTTAGATTACTTTCATGGTAATAATAACACTTTTTTTTTGGGTAAATTCTTTCAATAACAAAAAGAATAGTAATTGATCAAACAAAAGTCACAAAATTGAAGCTATGGATGGATTAGTAAATCAATGGCAACTCACATATGTTTCCATCTTGGTTGGTGATAAAAAGTTGTAAACAAAATCATGAATATGTAGAAAGTGAAACACATCCATACATTAGAGCTAGACACATAAAAGAATAAAAGTTAAACAAATGTCACAAAAAGAAGCTTTCAAACCCTTTACTCAATAGCAATTAGCAAGACTCCACTATGAGATATATCATCCATTACTATAATTCTTGTGGTCGTGTGTCAACAACCGATGAGAGCTAAGCATACAAATGCAATATCCCTAATTAAGATATGATTAAGCTATTACACATGTCTAACTTCAAACTATTATGCCATTGGTAGGTGTTGACCTACCAAATATACTTTGGGGGATTGTCATTCTACCTTTAGTAAAATGAATAAATATTATCTAGATCACTCATGTTTAGGTTTATGCCATCTATATTTTTTTGGGGTATTGAAAATATATGTTGGATTATCATTCCACCTTTAACAAAAGAAGAAACTATTATTTTGATCCCTTAAATTCAATTTCATAACAACAGTACTTAATTTTGTGATGTAAAAATTATATACGCCTTTGATTATCAAAATTTAAAGGATTTTATTAGTAAAAAAGAATTAGTTGTTTTAACTGTGAATAATAACCCAACTTGCCTTGAAAGTTAATCTAAGCCAAAAAGAATTTTTTAAAATTTCAAAATTATATTTCATTCTTTATTGTTTGGAAAAACCCCATTTGAGAGAATTGGATCAAGGGAGAAGTCTTAAATAATTTCAATCAAGTCATTTATCAAATCTATGAAGATTCACTGTTAGCAAGGAAGTAAAAAGATAAATCAAAACTGTACAAGTGTACTTGTTTAGAGTTCAAAACAAAAAAAAACTAGATTTCTATGTCAAGATTATATTAGCTCATCTTAAGTCTAGAGATGATAATTTTAACCTAAACTTAAAGGTCCCTACTCTAGTAGGGAGGAGATTCCCTAATAGAAACTGAAAAAGGGATAAAGACGAGAATGAGAATGAAAAAATTCTCGTAATCAAGGATAAGAATACATATGTCTTTTCTCCGCCCTGCCCTTGTCGTTGTCCTAGTCCCTATCCCTATCTCTGTTTCTTTATATTAATATATTTATTTAAAATATTAACATATCTATATATTTTTAGATTATTTATGTTTTTTAAACTTATTTAGGTTTTTTTTGTACATATTAAAATGGTTAATATGTGATATTTACGATATTTAAAATAATTTTAACCTAAACTTAAAGGTCCCGACTCTAATAGGGAGGAGATTCCCTAATAGAAACTGAAAAAGAGATAAAGACGAGAATGAGAACGAAAAAATTCTCGCAATCAGGGATAAGAATACATATGTCCTTTCTCCGCCCTGCCCTCGTCGTTGTCCTAGTCCCTATCCCTATCTCTGTCTCTTTATATTAATATATTTATTTAAAATATTAACATATCTATATATTTTTAGATTATTTATATTTTTTAAACTTATTTAGGTTTTTGTTGTATATATTAAAATGGTTAATATGTGATATTTGCGATATTTAAAATAGTCTATTGATTTTAATTTTATTTAATTTTGTTATTTAATATATTTATGTTGTGTTTAGAAAGTGTGAGAAGATGATTTTTCCCCCTGGGTTTGAGAGGGGATTTTTTATCACTGGAACGAGAAAATGATGAGGAGGGGATTTTTCTTGTCGGGAAGAGGATGAGGAATCATTGTCATCTTCATAACAAGGACAAGGATTGAGATCTCCTCCTCGTTGTCATCCTTACTTAAGTCAATGTATTTATTGTACTACCTATACACTTCTTTTTCCTTGTATGTTTTTATAGTTAATACTGTTAGCAATAGAAAAACATTTCTTTATATTTTATTTGATGTAAAAATTTGTACAAGATGGTATTTATATATAAGATATGAATATATATATATAAGGTATGATTGTTGATTGATAATTGAAATTATAATTTGATTAATGGTTGAAAATATGCTAACACCTCCCTTGAAACTCAAGGTGGTAGAGTATACACCAACTTGAATTTGGAAATGAGATCATAAAACCAACTCAAAAGATTTGACTTGGTAAAGATATATGCAGTTTAGTCATTGGAACAAACAGAGATGAGTTAGATGATATCATTCATAATATGTTTTAATTGATGGTTGGACTGTTGTTTAGATGGATGGCTCGACTTATCCGCTGTTGAAATTGGAGGTTTTTGATATTAATGTTTAAGGGTGAGTTGTTTGAATGTATGGTTACTAATATCAAAAGTATAACGAAGTAGATTCGATGGCAGCTGGCAGTGACGTAGGTAATTGAGGGTAGATCAATGGTTGACCAATCAAGTTGATGAGAGATAAGACACAATAACAAGGCATACTGATGAGTGACAATAATAGAATACTATACATAACAAAACAAAAAAAATTGAAAACCAATGAGTCACAGTGACAAAATACTATGCACAACAGAGCAAAGAAAAAGAAACTTGAAAATTTTAAGAAAATTAAAAAGAACTTAAAAGTTCTTATATGATGCCAAATATGAGTCTTATATTACATATTTGCATCTTGCCCACTCCAAACCTTAACGAGATTTGAACCCTATGACTTTATACTATGTTAGTAATAAGAAAACATGGCTTTGCATTTCATTTGATATAAATGTTTGTAAAAGGTGGTATTTATATACAAAAATGAAAATACATACAAGGTATGAATGTTGATTGATTGCTGAAATCATACTATGATTTATTATTAAAATTATGCTGTAATTAATGGCTAAAATTATGTTATAAGTAATTAATGACTAGAATTACACTATAACTGATAGATAAAATTATACACATTGATTGTTGTAATCATGTTATAATTAATGTTATTATGCTAACAAATACTAAAAATTGGTGTCTTGTGCTATAAATTCTTTCTTTCAAAATTGATATGATAAAAAACTTTAAGAAAGATTTAAAAAAAAAAAAGAAGGTTAATCCCTAAATCAATATCATAAGAACAATAGTGGTAGACAAAAGTAAATTTATAAACAAAGGGAAGTATTGAAATATTAGCCTAAATATCATGGACTTAGTTAATATAAGTTTGAGCTTAAACAAAGGATTAGACATTAAGTCATGAGAAAGGAAACTTTATTAGTTGTTGATAAGATATACATAAATGAAATTAGATTTCTTTTTTTTTTTTGCTAAGAATGTATTAGACAAAGCAAAGGGACCCAAAAGCCCTGAACAAAGGAAACAGCAGAGTCGAAGACATACAACAACCCAAGAAAACAAAAACAAGATAGAAAACAAGAGAGAGCATTGCACACAAAGACAAAAGAACAAACCAACCAAAAACACATCTACAACCATATGCATCCATTTAAATATGTATAACAAGACAAGGTAACAATACCAACCACAAACTCTAAGCCTTCTCAGAATGGAAAGAAAAGAAGGAATAACTCCAATAAGCAAAATGAAGTTGTCCAGTCAACAAAAAAAAAATTCCTACAAATTGAAACCAATAAAAGTAGCTTCCTTAAAAGACAAAATCCAACAAACATTAATGCAGTTGCCTAACCAGTAATAAGAGGGCAAACATACCTTCGACCTTCAAAATTCTTAATGACTAGAAGAATAAAAGGTCAACAAGAATCAAGGAACAAGTAGGAAAGACTTTTAACATAACTTTCATCTTAAACAAGACTACCAACAACTCAAGTAAACAAATAAGAGATGGACCAACAGGATGAAAATAATAGCAAAAGAGAGAACCAGCCATAAGAAACAACAACAAAAAGGTCTTTCATCTTTTTGTTATACCATCGGGAAACACACTGGCATCAAATAAAACTGAAACCCAAAGCTCAACCTTTTTAAATAACCTTGACCACTTTAACATATCTAACATAAAGCTACAAAATAACCCACAAGTTAGATAAACCAACCAAAAAGAAGTCATCCAAAGCATTAATTTTGTAATGCTTTGAAGATATAGCTCGACAAACCCCATCTCTTAGTAACTTCTTCATTCCTTCTTGATCTTTTCATATTCTCAAACTCTGCTTCTTTATGGCCATATACTCTCTTGATGTTGCTTATAATCTATTCTTTAGAAGAAAATACATTTGAGAAACACCTTCTATTCCTTTCCATCCAAATTGCATATATCATGGTCGCAAGACTCATCTTGCACATTAGATTTTGCAAGTTGTTTTTCCTCCAAAAATGAGCAATCCCTTCACATAAATGCTCCAAGGTTGACAAATATATCTTCTATGTTACAACTCTAGTAGCCCACACCAAATGAAAAAGGCGATTCAAGTCTTCTTCCTTTTCATTATGAAGGACACACTTTGCCAAATTAATAACACCATACTTTGCAAGTTTAGCTCTAGTGGGAAGTTTCCTCTTCATAGTTATCCAAAGAATAAGAGAATGTCTAGGGATATATTTTTTATGTCACACTAACCCACTGTAACAAACTTGTTGCCCTTTCGCTCTGCTTTCATTCCAAGTTGCATTGATAGAGAACTTACCATTATGGTTAGGGAGTCACACTAACCTGTCCTTTTCATTTGAAGGTAGAAAATCAACCAAGTTCTTAACCTCTATTAAATTCGAGGACAAAACAGTAGGCCATCTCCAAGCTTTTCCATTGACTATCATTTTTACTTTGCAATTTAAATTCAAACGAGTTTTATAGACAATTCTTTCTCCAAATCTATCGATATAAGGACTAAGAGGATGCCAACAATCCTTCCAAAAAAGAGTAACCTCACCATCACCAATCTTTATCTTGATTCTATTCTTCATAAACTTCTTAAGCTTTATAAATTTCTTACAATTCCAAAAGCTAGAATTTCCAACATTTATCTCCCATAAACTTTAATTCCCAATTCTATTAGTTTTAATCCAATCTACCCAAGGAGAGTTGGTTAAAAGGCTGTAAAAGTCTTATATGTGTTTTGAAAATACGGCCTTATTCCACTCCTTACAACTAAAATTTTCGAGATCTCATTCATTTTTTGGTTTGCATATCTCATTCCAAGCTACTTTGGCTTTCCTTTTATTTAGACCAACTACATCCTAAAAGAAAGCTCTTATCATAGATTCAATCTCCTTGATCACCTTAAAAGGAAGCATGAAAATAAAGGCCGAATAGATTTGAATGTTAATTAAGATGGAGTTGATTAACATAAGTGTACCGGCATAAGAGAGAAACTTGCTTTTCTAAGAAAGAATTCTTCCAAGAATATAACTTAAAAGAGGTTTGCAATCATTGAAGGAGAGTTTGAAAGAGATCATAGGGACACTAAGGTAAGAAAAAAAAAGAATCCTTTTCTCAAAATATAGACGTCTAGTCATCTCAAGCTTCTCCTCCTTAGTAACTTCGGAGAAAAAAACACAATTTTTGTTTTCATTAGCCTTCAAGCCTGACCACTTAAAGAATTCCTCAAAAGCTTTCTTAACTAAGTCAATGGCTTTAACACTAACTGATGCGAACCTTGACGATTTGTCGCAAGACCCAACACTCAAGAAGATATTTTTCATTATTAGATCACATGTTCTTGGTCTTCCATGGATCACATCATTCTCCCTCTCTTTAAAATGATTTGTCCTCAAATCATCACTTTTAGTAGAACTTTTATTTTGGCATGATGACATGATTGTAACCTATAAAATATGTTAGAAAGGATCTTACATACTCCCTCACATGTTTCACTCCAAAAATAAATAAATAAATGTCACTCAATCACTCGTGTTGGCACACTTTAAATTTGTTTTTGTAATTTTGTTTATTTCCTTTTTTTTTCTTTTTTTATTTCATTTTTCTCATTTTTTCTAATTTAGGGCCGAGCTCTACTACCAAACTGATGCGAACCTCATAAATAAACTATGAGACCCTACATACAAGTAAGGAAGATAGGGACCTAGAAAAGTTAAATTAGATTAACAATATATTTATTTCGTTTTTTTTTTCCTTTTTTTTTTCTTTTTTTTTTCTTTTTTTGGATCAATCAAGAAGACAATTAGACACCCACATAACCTAGAATTTGACTATTCCAAGGTTAATCCAAATTCAAGAATTTGATGGAAACAAGGACACTAAAAACACAATCAAGAATTCAAGAATTTGATGGAAACAAGGACACCAAAAGACAATCAAGAATTCAAGAATTTGACGGAAACAAGGACACCAAAACACAATAAAAAAAATAAAAACAAAATTACCAAGAGAATGAAATCATGACTAATGAAGAAGAGAATTCCTACTCGAAAACATTAGAAAGATAGATACATAACCTAATTCGACTCGGCTCTGATACCAACTAATGCAAACCTTGACGATTTGTCACAAGACCGAACACTCAAGAAGATATTTTTCATTATTAGATCACATGTTCTTGGTCTTTCATGGATCACATCACTAACTTTACAAAAGATAATGAGATCATCTAAAAAACAAAAGTGAGTGATACTATTCTTTTTGCATTTCCAATGAAACTCAAACCCATCTTTAACTACCATCTTTTAGAGGATTTTAGAGAGAACGTCCATAGTAATAACAAAAAGATAAAGGGATATAGGGTCCCCTTGTCTCAATCCTCTAGAATTCTTGAAGAAACCTTTTAATTCCTCATTTATATAAATTGAAAAGGAACGAGTGGTAATGCACTCCTTAATCCATCCTACAAAAGTGGGGTGAACTCCAATCACATAAAGTACTTTCTATAAAAACTCTCATCTAACTGTGTCATAAGCCTTGAAGAGATCAACTTTTATGACACATCTTTTGCTTACCCTATTCTCCTTATGATACTTATACATTAGCTCTTGGCAAAGGAGGATATTATCACTAATCTTTCTTCCTTCCACGAAGGTCATTTAGGCTTTATTAATGAAGTTAGAAAGGATACCCTTGAGTCTATTTGCCATAATCTTAGTAATAAATTTATAGATTGTATTACAACAAGAAATAGGTTAAAGTCTTTGTAAAAAGCAGGATTAGAACATTTAGAAATAAACACAATAATGGTGCAATTTACCTCTTTAAGGAGAACACCATTCTTGAAATAATCTTTGATAGCTCCAATCACATCTTGACCAACCATATCCTAAGCCTTCTTATAGAAATAAGCTCCAAAGCTATCTAGACTTGAGGCCTTATTGTTACCTAAAGCAAAGATGACTTTTTTTATCTCTTCTCCTAGTGACCTCTCTAATCATGTGACTACTTTGCTCCATGGGAATTTTATAGTCAAACACCTCTTCAATATTCCTCTTCTCCTCTACATGGTTTTGCTCTTAAAGAAGCTTTCTAAAGAAATCAATAAACTTTATCTTCACATTTTCCTTATCCATCACAAGTTCTCCATCCTCACAACAAATGATTTCAATGGCATTTCTATTAATTTTCTTTTTAATGCATTTATGGAAATAGCAACTATTTTGATCACCCTTTTTTAACCAATTCACTTTAGATTTTTGCTTCATAAAAGACTCCTCTCTCTCACTTAATCTTTTAAAATCTTGAGCTTTCTTTTTTTCTTCTTCAATAAAGCTATCATTATGAGAGGATCTAGAGAGCTTAGTTTGAACTCTTTCTAGATCACTCCTAGCAAGCTTAACTCTCTCGAACAAACACTAAGCTCTTTCTTGTTTAACTCTTTTAGTTTAGCCTTGACCAATTTAAGTTTAGAATAAAGCCTAAACATGGGACTACCTCTTATGTTTTTCTTCCAAACATTCTTCACAATTCACATGAAGTTCCAATCTTTCGCCCAATAGTTGAAGAACTTAAAAGGAGGCCTCTTAGTTTGCATCTCTTTCCCACCAATAAGGATACTCAGACAGTGGTTTGAAATGATTCCGAGAGGGAACCAACCAAAAGATCTTGGAAATTTGTCAACCCACTTCTCATTTGTGAGAATTCTATCAAACTCGTAATTCACTTTCTTATCTCCTTCACTTTGGTTGTTCCAAGTGTAAAAACTACCCATATATCTAAGGTCATCCATTTGAATATTCTTGTAGCACTCATTTAATTTATCTTTATGTCATTCCCACAAATTAAAACCTCTATCTTTCTCTTGACTATTTCTTATGACATTAAAGTCTCCAAGGATTATCCACGAAAATGATTTAACCAACCATAAATCTTCTCAAGCTCCTCCCAAAGCTTTCTTTTATCAATACAACAATTTATACCATAAACCATAGTCATGAAAAACTTATCTTCGTTGGATAAAAATGGTAACCTCTATATGAAAGCTTTGCTTATCTATATTGATAATCAAAATATTCACAATTCGTTAGTTCCAAGCCACCCAAATACAACTTCTAGAATTAAGGTCATTGTTGTTCACAAAATCCCAATCACCAAAAATATTTCTTCTAATCTTCTACATGTTTTCCTTTCTCAACTTGGTCTTAAGAATTGCACACAAGTTAATCTTATTCTTAGCTATAACAAGTTTTATTTCTTTTGTTTTAGTGAGGAGTTTAATCCCCTAATATTCCAAGCTACAAGATTAATCATTGGAATGTTTGGTGGGATTGGACTCCCTCTTTTTTATAGCAAGTTTCTTCTTTTGGTATTTGCTTATCGTGCTACTTGAGGCCATATTTAAATCTTTTTCATCTACCTTTAGTAATTTTCTGAATGTCATAACTAAAGGAGATTCCATTTTATTATTATTTGAATTTGGCTCTTATTCCTCTTTCTCACCTTTATTGATTATAATGCTCGAAAGTTTCCCATTTTTGTTGTTACTTATCAATAACTCTTTTTCTTTTCTCTTTTCAGCTTCCTCTTTACTAATCTTAATCACCACATTTCCTTTTTATCTTAATTTAGCCTTATGAGCCTTGCGGATTATCTCCATTCTCTCTTCCTTCTTATTGAACGTTACCTCCTTAATAAGGTGAGTAGATTGTTCTGGAAGCTATTTAGTTCCATTACCAATAATATCCTAAATTGGTAGCACCTCATTCTTACAAATTTTTTAAACAAAAACTTTCTTATCACTACTTCTTTCTCTACTTCCAGGACCCTTTTTAGAATTTAGGCCATTACTGCAAGACTTCTTCTCAGCACTTATTTTACATTCTTCTTCAACATGGCCATAGCTTTTACATTTATTACATTTCAATAGCCTCTAACTATATTCAACTTTCAATTCCATATTACTTTCGTCTAGCAACTACATGTCAAGTGACTTAGCCCTTTGGCACTTAAATATTCCAATGGAATATCGTAAATTTTCATCGAAATTGCCATTACCTTGATGTTCTCCATTTCCATTACTAAATTCTGCTTCCATCTTTGAACAAAGAAAAGCTGGCCTCTTATAACCCAAGTTCCTTTTTCAACAACTCTCATAAGATCCTCCTCACTTTTGAACTTGAGAATAAACATTCCTCTTCCATTAGTAGTGATCTCTTGAAGGCCTAAACTTGCCCACATTTTGTCAACATATCTCTTCACCATGGGGTAAGGAATCCTTTGACCAAGAAACAAACCGACCGCACATAACTCCTACTTTTTAGCACCTTGGTCTATGACTTCTTTCGACGAAGCTATAAAAGCTCTGTTTGGAGACTTCCTTGAAGGAGGAGGCAAATACTCTAGCTTCGTTACAATCTTCTTACAGTCAAATAATTTACTCCAAAGCTTTGACATGGAAAGATTGCTCTTGCCATCACCACTCTCAGTAGAGAGGGGCATATCCCCAAAGGAAGAACTAAGCTGAGGGACCCTAGCCATCCTGTGCTACTTATAAAGAACCACATACTTCCAACACCCCACTTTAAAAAGAAAACAGCCTACACAAAAGAGAAAATGAACTAAAGCAAGACCACATAAAATACGTTTGCAAAAATAAACACTCTAACAACCATGTAACAAAGTAACCATGTGGATAGAGCTAATCAATCCATAAAACACCAGTGCATAAATTTGAACCTAGCAAAACACCAACTACAGGCAAGAACACCTACTCTCTCAAGAACAAAAAGCGACAAACATCAATCAAAGAGGGAGCATAGACACTACTTCTGCCACACCACTATAAGGAAACCACTAGAAAGAGGAAACTTAGGGCCACCGCACACAAACAAAAATAGAAAATGCAAGCCAAACACCAACATCAATACCTAAACATAGAAACCAAGCACCCTAACAACACAGAAAGGAAAAATGACACAACCATACATATACCACAACATAGATGAAAAGAAACTAATAAAAGCAAACCACAAATATAAGGTAGAAAAAAGAAAAACAAAGGGAAAACTAGAGACTAAAGAGGTCCCCAACGAGGAGGTTGGCATCAAAAGGGCCATTGATTAGACGCATGAGATAGGAGAAAACAAGCAAAGGTTAAGCAACAAACAGAAGGGGACAAGTGTTTAAGGTTTTAGAGAAAGGAGAAAACACATGATAGGAGAGAGAAAATATTGGATGCTTATGCTGGTTATGGTTTTAGTTGTTTATGTTAACTTCTTTTGTTTTATAAATGAAATTAGATTTGGTGCACTAAATTGGTCTCTTTGCACTATTATTATTCAACATTCAAAGGCAATTAGCTCAAAAGGAGTTGGATAGTAATGAATAAATTAAAAGTATCAATTATTTGGCATTCTTTATTATTTCAACCCTAAAATTACCATTCAACTTTCTTATCCATTCTTAATTTAATCCAAATCCAAGTATTTTAGCAACATATACTAAAACATTTTTATAGTCCTCAAACATTATTAGGTGTCAACTATATTATCGGTTTAAAGTAATACTTCTTTGATGCAATGCAAGTAGAAAATTTGTATTTTAACACTGAATAACACTAGTAAATAATTATCTCATACCAACTAACATTAAAGGTAAAAAATACAACTTTACAATCTTCTAATGTTTTATATATTTAATCAATTAAAACATCGTAAGAAAATATTTTTTTACCCTTAAATACAACTAAAATCTTACTTTTTATATCATTAACTAAACATACCATATTATTTCCACTTCAAAAAGTTTAGGTGTTTATAGAAGAGTAAAATATATAGCTAAAATTCCTTGTTAAAAATCATCTTAGAATGATATTGTAGCACCCTACCCTAGGTATTTGTCTCAAATGGTTAAAATACTAAAATAACATGTCATCTAGTTATAATTAATGTAAAAATATAGTTTCAATGTAGATTAATTAAAGAATATCATTCACTTATTATTAATGAAAAATGTGCCAAAATGTGTCTTTACAAAAATAACATAAAAACATTATTCTAAATCTTAATATGCACTAAATTAAAGAAATCGAAATCAATGCATAATAAAATGTCAAGACAACTATAGCAAAGTACACAACTCAGTGTGTTGATCCAATCGTCTCACCGCCTATCTCGTTGTTTCTCCTACCTACAAAACCAAGAATATGTGAGTCGTAACTCTTACTAGGCATTCACAATAAGTTTGGTGTTCTTTATGAATATTCTCGACAAAGTCTCACTATTTATGCATCTGGATGGACACCTGTCCTAGGTTTCTTCTATGCCTTTATGTTGAAATGGGCATCCATGCATGTCAAGTTGGACACCCATCTCAGGTGTCGCTTACCTCCCTTGTGAAAATGGTCCAAGGGGACAACTATCTCAAATGTCGCTTATATTATCATTGTCTATCGAGTTAATTCCACTATCATTGCCTATCCAGTTAACTCCACTTCCACTACTAGGACCTGAGACATCTTATCAATTAGCCCATGTATTCTCAAGACCAAGATGTCTTATCAACTAGTTTGCAACATGACTCTTAACCATTTATATACACAACTATGACTATGTTTTCAAATATGATCCTTTACAATCCCTTATAATCACCTAACCCATTCTTATGCTTATAAATAAGGCAAAAATTACTTTATAGGGTTTTGACATAGGTGTGACACATTTGGATTGCAGTTTATGGGGGCATACAAGTAAGCCACAAGTTGCACGAGTACGCCCCAAGTGGCTTGAGTGTGCCATAGACTGAGCAAGTGTGTCATAGACTGAGCAAGTGTGCATGTTGCATGTTGCATTTTAGGTAGCTGAATGCATGCCTAATAGCAGAGCACCAACTTGATATGCACACTACATGCCTGGCCCTTTGTGGTGCCAGACAGAGACCCAATCAAGGCATAGTTGCACACCTCTTATGCACGGGTGTACCTGACGTCTGCTACATCATGTTCTTGTTGACTTTCTATTTGGAATAGACACAACTACAATTTCAAAGGTTCCTTCGCATATAACTTAATCCCAGAAAATAATCATTCCAATCCAAAATCAATTTAACAGATTTTCGTGGCATAAGATTGAATCAAAAACCACACCAAGCAATAAACAACGACTCAAATCATGTTTATACAAATAATTCCCAAAATTCAATATAAATTTCAAAGAGAAGGTGAAGAATGCCTACCTTTCCTCCAATGAAGCTTGAGTCTTCACGTGGCTATGGATTTCCAGCGATCTCCTTCCTTTCACAGTGCATGAAACTCTTTGTTCTCTCCTTGGTTTGCTCTGTGTGTGTTGTATATTATGAAAAATCATTAGTTTTTCTTCAAAACGCAATTGACCTCCTAAATAAAGTGCAAAGATCATGCAAGGCAAGCTCATACTTATCCCAATGCTAAAATCATGGGATCATGATTTCAGTTCTCATAACAATGAACATAAAGATCATAATGACCTTCTAGGCTCACTCAAGTGTATACAATTGCTATATACGTACATACACACAATAATAAACAATAAATAGAGCAATAATTATAGCATCGAACTGAAAAGAAATGACCAAAATACCCCTCACACTTATCTAAGGATATTACATATATGTAGCCTCATGAAATATTAAGATCAACATGGATGAGGTAAAATGAAGGTAAATTATTAATTTTGGAGAAAATATTCATATTTTCTGGGAAAAAAAGAGTGCTACCTGACACTTTCACCATAAGTATATGAGGTCACCTTGACTAAATTTCAAGAACAAAACTAACCATGCAGTCTCAAATTTAATAATTAATATTAAAAGTGACATGGATAAGTTTGATGATATAATTAAGATGGTTTATCTAATTTATAACTTCTGATTACTTTCATTTAAATCATCAGCTATCCAGTTTTAGATAGGATCAAATCATTACTTGCCAAATTATATATCAAGAAAATGATGTTCAAATTTGTCTTAATTTGTTTTACTATTAACAGAATCATTTGATAGAGAATTAGGATTGTTGTCACTTGAATTATTGATTCATTTAAAAAATTGATTTAAATTGTAAAATATTTATTATTTTGATATATATTATGTGAAAAAACATACAAATTTATTTATAAAAATTAAGATAATCATGTATGATTGAACAATTTTAAAATAAAAAAACAAATAAACAATTACATAATTTAATTATAAGTTGTCATTTTGATTTATATATATGAAATATTTTATTTAATATTAAATGAGAACCTCGATCCTGAGATAGACAATGACTAAAACATTACATTTTAAATATAATAATACAAAGACTTAAAATCCAAACTCATGTGACCCAAAAGAATCAATTAAGAAACCCGAAAATTTTTGTGTGACCTTTATGATATTGGTTTAATATATGATCTTACACAGACTTAATATGCTTGCATTATCTAAATTAATATTACTTTTGTCTATAGACCACCTCTCAAGGTAGAAATTATACTTACAATATCAAATTCCGACATCATATTCTTACTTATTATTCCATTTTAATTTAATGGTTTTAAATTTTTGTTCATTGACATACGAGTTATTTAATTAGGGCATATCTGATATTATAATTTATCTTTTGTTTGTTGTTTTTTAAAACAAAGATACATCAAATCTTTCAAAGCTAAACTAACTAGAAATTAATTGAACTATCTTCTAATTAGTTTTGTCATATAATTGGACTATTACAGATGAGCAATGTTTTAAATGTGTATATATTTTTGGTATATAATTCAGATACACAAATAATATATTATAATGTGATTGAGTGTTATTTTATTTTTAATTTAAAATCATCCAATCACATAATAACATATTATTTATTTACCTATATTGTATATAAAAAATGTGTATATATTATTTGATTGATGGAAGATTATACATTCTCTTTTATCAGAATGCACATCATAATCTTCATCATGTAGAGCCACCTTTTGAATATATATCGCAAAACTCAATCCACCTTTTGAATTCTAATCAACCAAATCATCCCTTTCTATATATATACCTCATGTACCTCAGCCCTAAAAAACACACCCAAAGACCAAAAATTGAAACTCTAAACCATCGCAACTCTATAAAAAAATAAAAAAACAAAACTCGACATATTTACACAAATCAATCAACTAAAATATGTGCGATGGCAGTGTAAATCTTCCCCCTGGATTCAGATTCCTGCCAACTGATGAAGAACTTATTCTTCACTTTCTCTACCGCAAGGCCTCTCTTTTGCCTTGCCATCCTAACATCATTCCGGATCTTGTTCCTTTTTTTCATGACCCCTGGCAACTTAATGGTATATTTTAACATCAATCAATTTGCTCATTTCTTCTATTTTGTGTTTATATTATCTATTGATGATTTCCCATAAGAGTTTTAGCAGCTAGTCAAGTCCGTGGTCTACTCCTATAAGGTCTGGGGTTTGACTCCCGATGATTAAAGTTCATTGTATCGCTGTTCTTAAAGATTCTAGGGTTAGATGGGGGTTTTATTTTGAAATCTGGCTCACAATAAAAAGTGCCAAGGGATTTCTGAATTCTCAAAAAAGAAAATTATTTATCCATGATTATCCATTTTCACTTGTTTTGACAGGAAAAGCGTTGTGCAGTGGAAACCAGTGGTACTTCTTCAGCCAAGTGATGGAGAATCGAGTGAGTGAAAATGGGTATTGGAAGGATTTGAATTTTGAGCTACCTATTTTCTCAAGTGCCGGCAAGAAAATTGGAGTCAAGAAACATTTTTCATTCTTCACTGGCGAAGCTCCAAGTGGTGTAGAAATCGGTTGGAATTTGCAGGAATATCATCTCTGCAATTTTGCATTCAATTATTCTTCTTTCAAAAGAAAAAGAAATCGAAAACTAGTAAGTAAATTATCGAACGTCTGTATTTTTATAAATTCGAACTTCAGTTTAATCCCTCATAGCAATTGTAAAAAAAAAAATAGTGATGTATGATAAAAGGGATATTCTAATAATTTTATTTTGGGTTTTAGGATTTCTGCAAATGGGTTCTATGTCGAGTTTATGAGAGGAAGAATAATTCTGAGAGTTTGTGCTATGGAGATGATGATGACAATGGAACCGAGCTTTCGTGTCTAGATGAAATGTTCTTGTCATTAGAAGATGATCTTGCTGATATAAGTTTGCCTAATTAGTTTGAATTACATTTTTGTTATTGTTCATGCTTTAATTATATTTCCTTCCTTGTACATATTTGCTTTAATATACTAATCAAATGTTAACTTGGTTGTGGTCTTATTATTACATTTTACCGGTTGAAAATGTATATAGATATTATTACTTAAAATTTTATATTAAAGGTGAATATTGAATTTAATCTCAATCATTTGAAATACTTTAATGCAGAAGAACACTCAATTTTAAATACACAATTGAGTATTTAAATAACATATTATGTGATTATATGTTAATTAGTAGTTTGAATATTTGGGTCTTCCTTGGAATTTATAATGAGCTTGGGCTCTAAAGATCTTGAGAGATTTAAGGTTTCTGTTTCTCTTTATAAAGTGGGTAGGTTGATAGGATGAATGATTCATGTTAGGCTTGATTTTAAAGGTAGGAGAGGTATATCATGGAACTTTATCTTTTCTTTTCTTTTTCTTTTTTTTTTCTTGTTTAATCAAATGGGCTCTCCTAATGTCTTTTAGAGTGTAGAATGAGTAATTCCACTAATCTCCCTTACAAAATTTCTTAGTTTTTAACACATTTATGGTTTTGAAAATTTTGCTCAACTCACCTATTGATAGGGAGTATATGTTGAATTTGACATTATGCTTTCTTTGACCATAAAAAAATCAATATTACCCCTACTTTTCAATAATATTATACAATAGTTGAAGCAAAGATAAGAATTAAAGAAAAAGTGTTATTTGTTATGACCTGAAGTCCCACATCGCTCCCGTTCTGTCTACTGAACTTGTATATAAGCAGGGGCCAGAAGCCCTTAACTCAATAGACGCGTAAGAAAACCTTGAGGATCCTAAAGATCCAAAGAGGACAATATCTAGTGGCCCATGTAGGTCTCGGACCTGGGTACAGGCCCGAAGCCCTACCCCGCTAGACGCGTTTTAAAGTCGTGAGGGTCTGAAGCCCAAAGCGGACAATATCTGTTGGGCTGTTTATAAAATTATCTACATATTAAGTAGAACTCAGATTAAAAATCAACTTATTAAGGGTGTTCATTTATAAACCCAATTGTGAAGTCTTAAACAAACCAGGTGGGAATAAATTGGGTAGTTAAAAAAGAGTTAAAGCAAGATGACAATAAGTTAAAAAAAAAAAAGAAATTAATAAAACACAACATCATCAATGAGTTGTTATCATTACATAACTATCATTGATGCAATTTTTATCATCAATTGATATATGCAATTTTAAGTTTTGTATAAGATAAACTAAAGTAATTTTGATGTGTTTATTAATGAGTATTGATAATTAAATGAAAAATAGAGATAACAAAAATAAAATACAATATTTTTAATATGATTTGATTTGATGGACAGAATGCCTACGTCCCTAGTGCATTGATGTGTGTATTACAAAAAATGACTAAGATAATGTAGTAGCTTGTATGGAATCTCTAGTATGATTTTTTTTCTTCTTTTTTATCATTTCCTTCCTTGCTATACTCATAGAACTTTCAAAAGGAAGTTACATTCAAATGGTCAAAATTGAGATTTTGAATTATAATGAGATTATAATATATATATATATTTCTATTTTAATTTAAATAAAAAAGAATATTATAGATTTCAAAAAAAAATTATTTAGATATTGAGTTTTAATTAGGCCTGGTTTAATTTGATTCCTTTCTTTCTGTTCATATAAGTACAGAACACCCTTCTATCTATTTTTTAATATTTAATTAGATATTAAAATTATATATTATTATGTAATTAAATGATAATTTATTGTTAAATAAAGTTGTTTATTAATATAATAACATATGATTTTGATCACTAATTAATTACTTAAGCCTCACGCTTATAAATGACTATCCCTATCTTCTTGCTTTAATGTGTATAGGTGTTGAATCATGCAAAACATATAAGAATTAAATAGGTAAATATTGTCTTTTATTAATTGAAAATAAGTAGATAATTTTGATAATAAGTGAAAATGAAACTTAGAGTTAGGTAAGAAATACGCATATAATAGATGAAATGATAGGAGAATATAATCATCTTCCTTCCTTTATTAAATAAAAATAGGAATGTCGACTTTGTAGAAAACATTTTTGTATTAATTGTCCACTGCTAACCTTTTTTAGTGGTTTGGATTGGACAGATTTGGTGTATCCTCGTCATCATCACTCACTCAACTCAACTTTCTTTTGGTAAAATACAAGTCAATTTATGTTTTAACATTTTTATAAGACCAAATGACTTATTTCTACAGGAAGTATATTATTTTCTTAAGTTTTTTCTTATCAATTTTAAAAATCTTATTTATCCACTAATAAGCAATTAAAACTATTAGTTTTAAAGGTAAAATTATTATTTCATTTTTAATATTAAAAATAAACTTAAATTTTATTTTATTTTTCCCTTTTAAACTCTAAAAACTAACAATTTTCTCCTAACCTAAGTTTTCAAAAATAACATTTCCCCATAGGGTTTTCAAACTTTAAGATTCAATTTTTTCGATGACAAAGAGATTTCTCTAGTGATCTTCAAGCAATATCTCTTTCTCTTTCTGATGCAGTACAACATCATCTTTATTTAGAAACGAAGACGAGGTCTTTGTTAATAACTAAGACTCTTCATCCTCTGACGAAGATGACGTCGCATCGCATTGGAAGGAGGATGACTGGAAAGAGGACACACTGGAGAGGAATAGACATTGTCTGGAGATCGTTGGAAACATCTCTTTATCATCAGAAAAATTGAATCTAAAAGTATGGAAACCTTAAGGGGAAAAGGTTGTTTTTTAAAACTTGGGTTGAGGGAATTTGTTTAGTTTTGAGGGTTTAAGAGAGAGAAAATAATATAATTAACTAACTCAGTTAATTTTAACTTCTCATAGATGGATAAATAAGATTTACAAAGTTAACAAAGAAAACTTAGGAAAATAGTATACTTTGGAAAGGGGGGAATAAGTCTTTTTTATTCAATTATTTATTTATTTATAAACAGTAGTGACCACATCATATCATCTCAAAGTCTCACTTATTTATTGACTTCTTGTTACTACATTATTTTTATTGATTTAGGCCAAATGACTATTTCACACTCAAAGTCGGACATTAACTATCGAAAATCTAAATATCTACTATTCTATTAAATTACATTGTTATTATCAAGAGTAAAATCATTATTTAATAAAAATACTTAAAAAATTAAAAATTTATCACATTTTCTCCCTAGCTTTAAAAACTAACAATTTCTCTTTTTCCAAAATTTGAAAAATAAATATTTCTTCCTTAAGGTTTGTAATTTTCCTTTGCCGCTTCTCCATTGACTGGAGTCCACCAACCTCTACTCTCCCATCTCTCAAATGAGGACGAATCATTGGCCAACGATTCATTGACGAGGATCCTCGCAATTCATTAACTAACATGCACCACAAATCCTCCCATCTTCCAAACGAGGACAAATTTTTGCAATTCTTAACTAACATGCATCACAGATCCTCGTCGACGAATCATCGACCAACAATTCATCCTCGTCCAAGTGATAAAAGAGAGGAGGTTGACTAGCTCTAATTGCTAGAGAAGCGGCAAGGGAGAAAATGTAAACCCTAGGGGGGAAATAGTCATTTGTCAAACTTTCGGTAAGGGGAAGGTTGGGGGGGGGGGATTGCTAGTTTTTAAACCTGGGTGAAAATGTGATGAGTTTATAATTTTTTTAAATTTTTTATTAAATAACGATTTTATTTTTAATAGTAACAGTAAAATTTAACAGAAGAATAAATATTTGGATTTTTGATACTTAATGAGTAAGAAATGAGTTTACACCAAATCTTGGGTGGAAATAGTCATTTGGCCTTGATTTTATTATATTTTACTTTTATTTAATATTAAATCCCTAAGTTTGTTATATTTTTGAATCAGTAATGTTATGTGTATTACCATAGGTACTCATCTGTATTAAGAATATTTTCCAATTAATACACAAATTAATAATTATTGTTAATATTTATTTTCCTCTTAGTTGAGTGTGTAAATGTCAAGTACCATTACCGTGGAATCTAAACCAACAAACAAACAAACAAACAAACAAAAGCTTATCCATCTCGTCTTCGTCAGTTTCACTTCCACTGCCATTTCCATTTCCATTACTCATCTGTTTTCATGGCTCTCATCACGCTTAAGCTTTCCAGAAACATCCTTAACCGATTCAAATCATCAAAGTTGGCTTCTTTTTCTCTTTCTTCTTCTTCTTCTGTACATCATCGCAACTACAACTACTCTCCATCACCATTTTCAGATACACAACAATTTCTTTCTTCTCCGCAAACCCTTCTTTGTCCTCGCCGGTTTGAGTCCACCGGACCTCAAAAATCCTTGAAACTTGATCAAAATCAGGTACTTTTTTCTCTTTAGTCATTGATTTGGAACCTTCATACTGTTGTTTTTTTCAGAGTTGCTGTCCTTAAATTGTGGAAGATTTTACTTACTATTTATGAATTATATGATTCCTTCAGGTACTTTGATCTTCATTTAGCATGAGATTCACAAAGTGTGATGCATGTTAGTTAATGAATTGCGAAAATTTGTGTTTAAATTACATATAGGCATAACTTTTGCAAAAAAAATTAGCATGATGAGTGGTTATATAATGTATGTAAAGTAGGGAGGGCAACGTGAATGTTGTGATGCTAAAATGGAGTTTTTTATCATCAACAATGGAGGATCCTGCAGTTGATTTTTTTAAAGTGTGATTGATGATCATGAGAGGGGCAAATTTATAGTGTAATTTGGGGAACAAATTGACAAAGTTTTGAAATTTACTGGGAAAGTTTTTGCATCTCTTGTGTCAGAAGAACCCATATTTCTTGTAGTGTAGGGTGATTGATACCATGGCTATACAATCTGTTGCAGTTATTGCGATCACATGGTATTGTTGGGAAAGGATTAAGAGGTTACTGATACTTGAATTAATATCATTCATCTGTTTTGAACGTTGCTAGGTGCCTCTCACTTCGTCAATGATGCATCCGATGTCAAAAAGACCAGATAATGTTGCACTTTTCAGTTTATTGTTTTAGTAGCAACCTCCTGAGTTGATGAGTCATTATCAAATTTTTTTGATATTTAGGTTTGTTCTTTAGAATGTAGCCTTCTCTTTACTTTATGGCTACATAATGCATGATCTGAGGCTATCATTGTGGAAGTGATTCATAAAGAGAGTTTATCATCCATTCTTTCTTAGGTTATCATTGTAAAGAGAGCTATGTTAATTTCTCTGTGTTGATCAATGCAAGATCCTTTGAATGCCGATATATGTTGCGCTGATGGTTTAAGGTTCAGCTTTATGTTGCATTGATTAGTTATAGGCATTTGACAGGCTTATAGAAACTATCATTGTTTGGTGTTGCTTCCAAGATGAACTTTAGAATGTGTAGACAAGGCATGAATTGCAATTGTTCTGCGTGTGTCGCTGAATATTGATTAAAACTTACTGATTTTTGCTTTCTTTGCTAGGGTCTTGATTTTCCAGGAGGAAAAGTTGCATTCATTCCTGAAATGAGGTTCATATCTGAACGCTTTGAGGAGCGAGTACCCTGTTACCGGGTGCTCGATGATAATGGTCAGCCTTTTACAGAGAGCAGCTATGTACAGGTATGTCTTCTTCTTCCTACAATCCTTCTCTATTCACAGAACACAAAACAAGGGTGGTGCAGCAGCTTCTTTTTCTTTTTCCCTGATTATGAATTTGATTCAGACAAGACTCTTATATGCTTTCTGCTAATTCAATCAGGTCAGTGAGGAAGTTGCCTTGAAAATGTACAGTTATATGGTCACTCTTCAAACAATGGACACTATCTTCTATGAAGCACAAAGGCAAGGAAGAATTTCATTCTATCTCACAACAATTGGAGAAGAGGCCATCAATGTTGCATCAGCAGCAGCATTATCTTTTGACGACTTTGTCTTCCCTCAGGTATTAAGCACATACAACTACTAATATGCTTGCAATTGCACAGCCATGGCTACATGTTGATGCACATGTCATAAATATGCACAAAAACGCATATTTAAGCATCTATATAAAATCCAGACCAAACTATGCATAATTAATTGCAGAATCAGATTGTTGTGCTATATAACTTTTGCATCTGCTTGCAGTACAGGGAGCCTGGAGTTCTGTTATGGCGTGGTTTCTCTTTGCAAGAATTTGCAAACCAATGTTTTGGAAATAAAGATGATTACGGAAAAGGAAGGCAGATGCCTATCCATTACGGATCTAACAAGCACAATTACTTCACTGTATCATCAACTATCGCGTAAGATTTTAACTTTATCAATAGAACTAGTTTGTTACTCTCAGACTTGAAAATCATAGCCAGTAATAGTTTTTATGTTCTTCCAGAACACAAATTCCCCATGCTGTTGGTGCTGCATATTCTTTGAAGATGGATAGAAAAGATGCATGTGTAGTCACTTACTTCGGTGATGGTGGTACGAGTGAGGTAAATACAATTAGTGATATCCATTTAGACGTTTCAATTAATGTAGCTTTCAGTTGTTTATTCTCTGACAAACCAACATAAATTAGGGAGACTTCCATGCTGCTTTAAATTTTGCTGCTGTTCTGGAGGCTCCAGTCATTTTTATCTGTCGTAACAATGGATGGGCTATCAGCACCCCGATTTCTGACCAATTTCGAAGTATGCCTCTTCTTGCATTCTCACAACAATTTTAATTACATGAAGTTTCTTAATTTGTTATTGAACTGTTATTTGGTAATGACAGGTGATGGTGCTGTTGTAAGAGGCCGGGCGTATGGAGTGCGAAGCATACGTGTAGATGGTAATGATGCTCTTGCACTGTATAGCACAGTTCGTGCTGCACGTGAAATGGCAATTCATGAACACAGACCAATCCTCATTGAGGTAACATACATGTCTGTACATTGTAAACTTTTCAAGCCTTACAAGAGGCATGATATTGAAATCCAGGTCACTGGTGTCTTGATTTTTTATTCAATCCCTTGTACTGGCAGGCCTTAACATATCGAGCTGGGCACCATTCCACTTCAGATGACTCCACCAAGTATCGCCCACTTGATGAGATTGAATGGTGGAGAACTGCACAAGACCCAGTAACTAGATTTCGAAATTGGATACAAAGCAATGGTTGGTGGAGTGATGAGAATGAGTTGGAGCTTAGAAGCAATGTGAGGAAGCAGGTATAATTAGCGTGTTTAGAAGTAGTTTTGAAATTTCAATACTAGAACTTCTAACGTTTAGGTGCGACAAAGAAGCCAGACACAACACAATAATCAGTACATTAAATGGCGGTACTGGTTTTGATAACCCATTAGAATTCTGGTAGATGTTTCTGTAGAGTAATGGTTTGAAAATTTTTCTTATTACATTTGTTTAACAGCTGTTACATGCAATTCAAGCAGCGGAAAGAGATGATAAACCTCCTATTACAGAACTGTTCTCAGATGTATATAACGTTCCTCCTTCTAACCTTTGTGAACAAGAGGATTGGCTCAGAGAGATCATCAAACGACACCCAGAAGACTATCCACCAGATGTTCCTGTTTAGGTAAATCCGATGATGCATACATAATTTTATATGTGGCAAATGTGTCGGAATTCAAAGCTCAAATTATTGATCTCCTTGGTTTTAATAAAACTAGTGCATTAGATAAAAGCCAACACAATGCTTAAAGGCTCTCCAAAGTTTACATGTGCTGTGCTCCATCTAATGTACATGGGTTCATATTCCATTGATAGATGATAAAATCACAGTGAGGCCAATTTTCTCAGCTCTATTTCAACGAGCAACTGAACTTGTTGGGCCGACTGTCATACAGATTTAGAGAGAAGATTTAGTGAAAAATCTGTTGTCATCCAAGCTCCATACATACTGATAGTGATTAGTCTCCTTTAGGCCAGAGTAGTTAATTATAAATATCAGTTTGAAAGTCGGTGGGTTGTCTATTGCAGTGACTCCTAAAACAGAGTCATCTGTGTCAGTTTTTAGTATTTATCATTCTTTTCAAAGATAAATTTTCAATGGTGCGCTCAAGCAGATGAAATTACATACAAGTTGAAATGAAAATAGTCGTTGGCTTCATAATGCAAAATCCATGGAAAAGGACCAGGCCTTGACCTTTGAAATCCTTAACAAATTTATTGATCGCCATAAGCCTTTATCAAAGTTGAGTTGTAAAAAATACAATTCATACAAGGACTTAGTTTCACTTACAGAGAGGTAAAAGCAATTTTGAGTAGGGACACGGAAATCAATCAGGTTTCTACATAAGATTACAAGGCTGAAGATTGCTCCTCCAGGGACTCTTTCACTGCCTTCAAAAGTTTTGGCATCAACTTCTGATTTGTAGCAATGATACCTATGTAAAGATCTAGATGTTTTCCTTTTGAAAAATCCAATGGGTTCCCTGCAACATCTGAGACAACACCCCCCGCTTCTGCAAAAAGTTCATCAACAAACCAGTTTTATGATACAAATAGATAGTGGCGATGCAATTTCCATAGCTATTGCAACTAATATGGCTGATTACATTTTTTACATATACAGGGGATATAAAACAGCAGCATAGAAATATAAAACATGCAAGTTTTGTCAAATTTGTTAGGATACAAATTCAGCAAGCTCATTTACCCTTGTCATTTACAGATAATTCATAATATGAAAATGTACATACGAGTGATCAGTTGCAATAACCAATCTTATATACTTGTTTTATAACTTGCAATCAGCTTATATGCAATGCAAAAGATAAGTGCTATATCTTCACTAGAAACATATTAACAGTAAACCTCCGTAAGGTGTACTTGTTGTATTGACATGTAAACGTCCAAGTTCTAAGCTGAAGGTAGGGCTACAACAGAAAAAGACATAATAGTATTTTGAAAGCTGATTCATAAAATGTATAGAGAAGAGAGAGAAAGTAGCTGTATTTAGTAAATGTAATAACCTTTGAATTCTAAATTGAATGTGGGGTCAGCGGACATTTGAAGGAAAAGAGAAGGACTTCAGCAGGGTTTCGACTGCATGAACAAACATATTTGGTCACAAGACAAAACGTTTTTGGAAGAGGGAAAATGAGTAGCCATTTAACAAAGTATTTTATAATTGTCAATCACATTCATCAGTGAAGATGTGGTGATTTGAAACTTAAAAAAGGCTTGGTTGGTTTGAATACAGCGGCTCGTGCAAAAGACAACATTGCCTAGCAGAGTTCTTATCCAATTCATTTGTCTGATGGGAAAGTATGTATAGAATTAAAAAGGTGCACAAAACAATGATTGAAAAGAGTTAGAACTAGGGGTGGCAGTTTTTAACACACTGACCAATGGAATTTGACATACTCCTGTACATTTTGACAAACTCCAGTTGTCTATTCATTATGTTGTGTTTGAATTGAGAGATTATCAACTTGTGAACTTACTCAGCAACACAATATTGGTTAGTCCATATATTGTCATACCAAGATGTATTCAGATCAGCAAAAACAAAAATGAAAAATACTAGCACAAAGTAGGGAAGTAGACCCATCCCTATACTTCTCATAACAAAACCAATAAATCGGGGAAAAAAAAAGTATGAATCTATGTACATGCATATACAATTTGTTAGAATTCCAAACAAAATTAAACTAGGATCAACACATTTTGTCCTTAACATTTGTCTAAAACAATATAAACTCACACCTGGATTCAAATTGGAATCCTTGTATTGTTTTAGCTGCAGCATTAGTTGCAGAGTTGAGATTTGAGAGCTTCTTGAGGAGTGTGTACAAAGGAATAAGTACCCCTACCATTATTTTTCCAAGATGATAAATGGGGTGAGGGCTTGGACTCCTTAAAATAAATGATACATTGACTATACATATACTTTTTTGGTCAAGACTTGTAATGGGATAGGTCAATTTATTGCATCACATAAGGAAGCCCCACCCTCACCTATATATATGAGCCATTTCTCATCAAGAAAAATAAAGGATAATAATTCCTTTGCACACACCTCCTACAAAAAGTTCTCAATCTTTACTTTAACAACAAGAAGATTAAGGATCTTACTTTATATATGGATATAGGTAATTTTTGTTTGAAAAAATAATAAATGGTATCACATTGAGTCATTCTGACATGAACTGAAGTGCAGGCAATGTAGAAGAGAATGGAAGAGAATAGGGAAAAACACACTGCATTTTTGTTCAAATAAATTAGTGCAATGTGATGTCGCTTATAATTTATAAAGTGTAGTTAATATTTAAAATTTTAATAGCTATATGAATAGTATTATGCGAGTGAAACTGTGTAAATAGAATGATGCGAGTTGACAGAGAGATTGTAATGATATGCTGGCTTGGTGAGTTGGCTTATGGTATAAAAAGTGTGATATAATGGAATGAAAATGCAAGTTGCATGTTCTAGAAAATTCTTGAAACTTCTTCCTAAATTCTCTCTTGTAATCTCCAACAATATTTAGATGTTTTAAATGAAATGCATCCTAGGGAAAGCATTCGTGAGCATCTGACACTTAGCTTTTTCCTCTCTAAATTAGTAGATGCATTGCAAATGTCTTTAAGGATGTTTACACCAAAAACGCTTGTGGAAGCTTATTTCCTAGCCAAGTTGCAGAGATCACTGTAGCCGCCCAACAAAAACTCTTAACTTACACAATCCCTAGAAGAGCTATGGTCCTACTGTAGCCACTAACATCAATACATCAAATACTAAACTAAACACTCAGCTTGGGTTGTTCCCTAAACCCAACTTGCCTAGATTACCTCATTCTTCATTCCAAAAACATAATAGGGTGGTGACCAATAAGACATTTGATGAAAAGAGGGTCAAGGGGCTTTGTTTTTGGTGTAATGAGAAGTATTCCCCTGGTCACAAATGCAAAAACAAATGCAAAAAGAAGCAAGCATTTGTGTTGCATCTGCAGTTGAACATTGAGGAAGAAGAAGAAAAAGAGATAGCAAAAAAATTAGAAGAGTTAGATGAGTATAACTTTATGTAGTTGTCTATTCATGCTTTGCAAGGGTCAGTGGGCTTTAGGAACATGAGGTTGAATGGGATGCATGGAAAGAGAAGGCTGTGTGTATTGGTGGACTTGGAAAGCACTCACAAATTCTTAAGTGAACAAACTGCTCACAAGCTGGAGGGGGTAAACGTTGCAGTAGCTAACAGTCAAGACCTACAATGCAGGTTCTTGTGTAAAAATTTTGAACAGAGAATGCAAGGGCAAGACTTTTGTGTTGACGTTACACTCTACCCTGGACTGCTATGATTTAATACTTGGAGCTCAGTGGTTAGCAACCCTGAGGGATATCTTGTAGAACTTCGAAAATTTGAGGATGGTATTTACTATTCAAGATCAGCAATATGTGCTACAAGTACAGAAGAGTAAAGAGGCAAATGTGATTGAAGAAGAGAAACTTCATAAACTGTTATGTAAGCACCAACATTTAGCTTCAATACAATTGTTGTGGCAAGAAGGTGAACAGTGAAATACTCAATTGTATTAATTGCAAGCCACGGATGGTCTGAAACAAGTCAGCGGGCAGAACCAAAAACTCTACTAGAGCAATTCAAGGATATCTTACAAGCAGCACCTACAGGTTGTCCACCGTAAAGACTTCAATATCATCAAATAGTTCTTACAGAAGGAGCTCAACCAATGAGTGTAAGGCCTTATAGATATGAAGTTTGCAAAAGGATGTGACAGAGAGGATGGTTAAGAAGATGTTAGATGTTGGGGTTATTAGGACTAGTGTTAGCTCATCCTTTAGCCTTGTGGTGTTGGTTAAGACTATAAGGCACCCAATCAGCTAATCATCAAGGACAGGTACCCAATACCTCTTATAGAAGAGCTACTGTGAACTTGGGAGGGCAATGAACTTTTCCAAGATAGATCTCAGGTCAGGTTACTTGCAAATTAGAATGAACCACACATCCATAGAGAAAACAACCTCCAAAACTCATTAAGGGTATTATGAGTTCATGGTAATGCCTTTTGGCCTTACCAATGCTCCATTCATCTTCCAAAACCTCACGAACAATACCTTCAAATTCTATTTAAAGAAGTTTGTGTTTGTTTCCTTTTATGACATTTTGGTGAGGAGCACCTACACCACTTCAAAATTGTGTAGGAAACCTAGAGAGCAAATAAGCTGTTTACTAAGAGAAGTGTGTTTTTGGCTGCAATCAAACTGAGTATCTTGAGTACGTCATCACCTTGGAGGGAGTGAGAACAAATCCTCAGAAGGTTCAAGCAGTTAAGGAATGGCCCATTCCTAAGACAACCAAGCAGCTTAAAAGATTTCCTAGGCCTCTTTGAATACTACAACAGGGGTGAGTAGATTTGAATACCCTTTGAAAAATTAAGGAATTGGAATCGACCAGTTTCTATAATTAGGAATCGGAACCAATTAAAGTTGGTTCGCACTCAAAACCTAATTTACTTGAAGCTTCAGGAAGGAACAATTTGCTTAAAAGGTTAAAATCATATTCAGATGCTATTAGAAACCAAACAGTGACATGATGATAGCAACATATGACCATTTACTAAGAATTATGAAACCCAAAATCATTGGTTGGATACCATGTAGCAACTGATATCGATTTTTGCGTAAACATAAATAAACCAAATTGATTATACATCCACCCAATGACATGATATAATGTTTTTTTTTTTTTTTGATATATAATTAATTAGAGAGTTTCAGAAGTGTGACAAAAGCTCGAATTCAGGACTTCTCCCTAGAAGTTCTAATACTCTACCAGTTTACTAACCACTTTTTTTGACGTGATATAATGTTGATGATGCTCAAATCAGAAGTCACAATACTTTCATAAAAGAACAAAAAAACTGGGAATATATATACACAAAGTGAAATTTCTGTTCTTTATCTAGAAACTATGTCATTTACTACAATAGTTTGAGGAGAAAAACAATGAAGAGAATAAATTAAAATGAAATTTCCATTTCTTAAAACACAAATGCATATCTCACCAAGTGAAGTTCAAACCATCAATCAATGTGCCAAATAAAAGTGTTTGCCATTTAGACTTAAAATCTACTAACCCAAATTTAAGGAATCTAAAAAGCAAAAACAATTTACAACAAATAAACATTCCACACACATTTATTATTGTCTTCAAGTATCGTAAACACTTGCTAGAAGATTTGATGAAGAACCAAGGAATAACAAAACCAAAATTCGAACGAAAACCTAATATATAGCATACATACTTGTGACCTTTGATGAAGAATTGGGGAATAACCAAATTTTCCAAAAGATTTCCAATGAAGGTCGATTAATTTGGGGGAAAAGTAAAAATTTGGGGGAAATGAGAGAATGAATGTCATTTGGGGGGAAAAAATAAAGATCGACTTTAAGCTTTAGAAAAAATAAAAGTTAAGTCAAGTACCCAACCTAACACCCTATTTGAATATTTGGATTAATTTTGATTCCCTATAGAGAAGAACTGGTCCTAGGCCCAGAACTTGTTGATTCCACTATATGGATACTCAGAACCTTTTTAGTTCCAAATAAGAATCAGAACCAATGGCTAGGTACTCAACGGCTCTGATTTCAAACAAGTAATTGGCTCATCCATATACTTTAGGAGGTTCATAAGAAGGTATGGGCAAATAGTCTAGCCCCTAACTAAATGTTGAAGATGAACTCCTTCCAATTAAGTGAACCAACTCAAAAGGCATTCAAGCAACTCAAGGAGTCTCTAATTACTCCCCTTGTGTTAGTGTTGGCTGCCTAAGGATTTCCTCATACAGACTGAAGCATCTAGGAAGGGTCTGGGAGTTGTGATTATACAAGGTGATCATCCCATTACCACCTTCATTAGTAAAGTATTATGTTTGGTTCCTCTTTAAAAAAAGAACAAACACTCTTACATAAGTAATAAGAAGTGAACCAAAGACTATATATTTCTCCCCTCCTCAATCCAACTACCCCCATTTATTCTTCGAATATCCTAACCTTCAAATTCAAATATTGTTTTAATCAAATATATTATCCTAATCAAACATATTATCCTAATGAAATATATTCTTAATTAATAATTACTATTATAATCTAATCCTAACATTACCACCCCTTAAAAACTAACTTGTCCTCAAAGTGGGAAAATTGGAAAATCTTTTTTTACACACCCATTTTGATAACTTGACCCATATTTTTTTCATCTTTATATTACTTCTTACCCCATTTGAAAAATTCTTACCCATTTTGTCATTATTCCAATTGTCGCCAATGGTCAAAACAGTCAACCCTATGTTGTCTGCCATCAACAAAAATGTTGCCTTGATATCGTTCCCCTTAAGCTCAATCATAGATGCCTCAAATCCCAACCTCACAACTTTTCTCTCACCAAATCCAACATCCTCAACTATCAAGAACACACCGAGAACTCCATATTCATCTTTAATCTTGATCTCATCATCTCTCATATTCCAATGTCACCTTGACAAATTTATGGATCAAATTCAATCACCTCCTCATGAGATCTTCAAACTCGATCACATCAACTTCCGAAAACACCTTTGGTTTGGTCTCAATCTCTTCCCTTTTTACGACTACCTCCTCAGACAATAGTGATGGTGGTTGTAAAAGCAACTTCTTCCATTCCTTTAGACATTTTTTTGTTGCCTTAAATCCATTGGCTAGATTATCCAACCTGGATTCCTTAGCTTCCACCTCCTTTACTATCTCCAAAATCTACTCCACATCAACTCTACTTTCCCTCCTTTCCTTGCTTAGATCTTATTGCTTTGACACCAATTTGTTAGATACCTCTTAAAAAAAGAACAAGCATTTTTATATGAACAATACTAATGGTAGCACTAGTACATTAATTATTCTACAAAGATGGAAGAGTTTGATAAACAAATTTAGTGTGGAAAGATCCATGATTAATCAACTATTAACTCTTATCTATGATTTCGGCCAAATGTTTCCAAGCAACGATGTCGCATGAATCACAAGTGGCATCTAATCAGCCACATGGAGTACTCCCTGATAGATACGTGGCTTGGCTTTCATTTCTATCTAAAAAGCAAGGTGTAAATGGTACAAATTAAAAAGTTGATCAATAGAGAAGAAAATGTTAGGGGCACAAGAAGTACATCCACTAGGATCACAAACCAATAAAAAGAAAAAATACAAGTCATTGCCAGAACAATAGAGCAGGCCAAAAACAAACCTCGTTTCAAAGGAAAATGAGCATAGGGTTAAGGTTTATAAACTTCAAGATAAGGTTGAAAACCTTATTGACAAAGGATTGGGTGTTTAGAGCAAAGAAAAAGCCAAGTTGTGATAATGTAATTGAATGAACCACTTGTTTGTAACATTCAACAATCCTACCAGCAAATCGATCTTTGAATAATGTTTTGGAGAAAGAAATGAAGTGGAGAGGTGTACCTTTAGAATTCAATAGAATAAGAAATCACCAAAGCAAGGATGACTGGAGGGAAAGAGATAGGATGCTATCATCAACGATGGTAGAGTTTTGAGATTGTTAGGCGAGAAGTGAAATGAAAGTGTTTATAGTCAACCGAAACGAAAAATATGGAAAGAAGAGAATGACAACCCAAATGTTTTTTTATAGGCCAAAGGACTATTTCCCACCCAAGGTACACTGATTTCCCAAAGTTCCCCCCGTTAATTTTGAAAATCTCATCTACATACCCATGGCCGTTTAAATCTATTAATTTTAAGGGCAAAATCGTTATTTTATATTTAATATTAAAAATAAATTTAAATATGATTTCACTTTCCCCCCTAAATTTAACAAACTAACTTTTCTTCCCTAAACCAAATTTGAAAAAAATCACATTTCTTTCCTAGGGTTTAGTTTCAAAATTCGATCACCTTCTCCGGCGCCATCGTCGGCTGTCTCTCTCTCCCAACGGTTCCCCTTCCTCCGACGGCCTACCTCACCTCTACCCCAACCCCTCCGACATCCAAAAACGTCGTCTGGGAAGACGTCCAAACTATTATGATTGGTATCACAATAGGCTCATGACCTATGGTACCCAAGTTGCTGTGAAAACCTCACAAAGACACAACCTTCATAAGGAAAGGACTTTGTCACATCTCACATCGCTATCGAATGGACTTTGTCACATCTCACATCGCTATCGAATGGACTTTGTCACATCTCATATCGCTATCAAATGGAGCTTAGAGTCTTTGAAACTAAGCAAGCATGTTTTGTGTGAAGGACATTTCGTAAAGTCAAAAAGAAAATCAAACATGTTTTTTGGTGAAGGACAATTTCATAAAGCTCGAAAGTAAATGCTTAAAAGCTAGACCAAAGTGACAATATCTACTCAAGTTGTTAAATGTGACCTAAGGGCACATCTTAAATCAGAAGATGTGCAGAATATTTGTTTTTTGTAGTAAATATGTGGCTTCATTTGAAACTAGAATACACATCGCAATCATAAGAAACATTATAACTTAAATGTCTTTATTACCCTTATTATTATCATCAGCTAACTCACTTCAACCATATTCATTGAAACAAAAGACCATTGATGATAGTGAGTTAACTACCCACTAAAGAAAAAGCTACATGACTCATATTTGTATACATCCATTTCATAATCATGTCATAACCGTGGTGAGACATTTAAGATGAATAAGTAAATAAGTCGCATCAGATTTCATAAACTCTCATTTAACTGGACATAAATTTGACAAGCAACCCATTTTGCCAGCCCTAATTGGAACCATTTGGTAAACACATAACATATTTTTTCCTCCTTTGTTAGGGCTAAGGTGAGTTAGATTAACCCAACAAACCAACCAACTAACAATTGTCATCCATAAATTATGTCCTTAGTTAAGAGAAAGGAATAGATGTAGGAAAGAAAATTTTGTACCAGTCACAACAATGAACCCAGCAGCATGATCCCAGATTTTCTCACAATACCCTTTGCGGGGAAAACGCATATATATGGCTCCATCTCCTCTAGACAAAGCACCATATTTTACTTGGCTATCAATTCTAACCGGTGGTGCTTTCACACCAAGTTTCTGTTCATGAAGGCAGTCTTTTTAAGTAAAAACAATCATATAAAAAGCCGCAATATGGAAATTGACACAATGAAAGCATACTTTGGCAATGGAGCTAGACAAGTCATGTTGGGAATGTGCTTTTTCATATGACTCAAAGAATGATGCTTCTTCGGAATTTTCAATTGTAGTAACTTGTACCTGAAGGACATAAAAAAGTTAAGTGACATTTATTTAGCTTAATAATACTTTCAACAGTGGTAATATAAGAACCAACCTTCACAGGTGACGAACCATTCAATGGCTGCATATAAGTTCCTGCTCCAACTTCCGCGTAGAAAAGGCAACCAACTTCATTATTTGAAGATTTCTGATGATCACAACAAATGGATGCTAATGGAAGATTTGGACAAGCCAGGACACCCAACACTACTTTGCCTTCATCAAGTAATGCTAATGCTATAGCATATTGATCTCCTCTAAGAAAACTAAGGTGCAGTTTGACAAGTATAAAGCCATTCAATCATGGTTGGCCAAAAAGAGAAAAAAGAACCCAAATAAATAAATTCACACATCTCTTTAAAAACTAAGGAAAACAAATCTTCTAGCTTTGCCAATTTAAAAAATAGTAACTGTTAGTGTGTGTCATAGGAATCATTCGGGTTGTTGATTTCAAAGCATTTCATCTTTTATATATGTAATTATAATTTATTAATAAAATAAAGTGTTATTCTATTCATATACATAAATTATTTTCTTTATTTGTTTAAATATAAAATATATATGTGAACTACCCAGATAATTCACATACTAAGCAAAACTAGATTATCGAACTGTTCCTTACAAATGTGATATTAGTTGAACAATAATGTCACATAGCAGACATACTCAATGTCTTCGTTGAATATTATAACATAATATTAGTATGGGTGACGATAATAGTCATGTCACTAGCGCATTAATATGAATTAACAATTAATAAACTATTTTTTGAATGTGACCAATTACGATAAGTCACATGGTCATTGCAACATAGTCAATGACTTATCGCATGATTATACTAGTGTACGGAGTAATCATTTGCCCTAAGATACTATGGTCAAATCCAATATGGATGATGTGGTTTATATGGTGCATAAATACAGGGCTAGTCATGTTCCGTACGATAAAACCAAGTTGGTCATATGTTGTTCATATGTGGAGATGAATGGTGATAAAGAAAGGATCTGTTGACTTGGAATTATTGGATTCAAAGAATCCGCTGACTAGGGAATAATCTAGTTTTGCGTTCATGAACAAATATCAATAAATATTGGAAATAAAATCTTTATGAAGGATGTTTGTGATGACACGTTTCGAATATATTGATTTACAAATCATAGAATATTGAGATTAGGATTTTGACGAACCATGAACCCGAACCCAAACCCAAACTTGATCAAGATTTGACAATAGAAAAATCTTACCTATACAGACCATATGATCGGAAAAATAGGTTCGATAGAGTATTTCTTCATCGTGGTTTAGAGACTATAACACATTGCTAAATGTTTACCATAGTTGTTGAGTTTTTGGACATATTTTCCGGATCAACAGCTCATGGCTACACCATGGTGAAACTAAAGGTCACATCAATAAATCAAGCGTTTCTAAGAGTAAGAGTTAATTACTTAGGATTGGCTAGCAACTTCTGAAAAATAATAAAAGTAACATCATATAAAGTATAACATGGGTGTAAAAGTAACAATTTAAGAGCAAAGATATTTATTAAATAAAATTAAAGTGGCTAACGTATATATATGATATACACGAATGACTATTGATTAAAATGGGAATTTGCAAGGGGTCATGCAACAATTAACAAATTGCTAATTAAAGTCACCAATATATAAGCTTGAAGTTTGCTCATTTACAAACACTTGAACTCATTTTCACTAAAAAGCTATATCTCTCCAAAATCTTTCTCTACCTCTCAGCCAAGAGCCACTTTGGCTTGGTTTGGTGCAATTCTTTGAAGGCTTAACACTTGAGAAGCTTCTCTCCATCACCTTCATCAAATAAGCAAACTAGGAGTAGGTATAAACACTGACCTTTCTCATGCTTTCTTCCATCATATTGATTCTTGCCTAAATGTCGCATGCATGTCATCTTCCATCTTAATCTTCATCATATATATTACAAATGGTATTAGAGCCATTTTAGGCTCCTTGTATGTTTGATTTTGGGCCAAATTTGTGTTATTTATGCATTAGAGCATGTGTAGCTAATATGGGTACACATGCATGTTGTTGATTTGCTTAAAAATCATAGTTTCATGCTTGATTATGGTAGTGTGCCTCTCGGCCATGCTTGTTTGGCTGGGCTTAGTTAATTATTTTTGTATTCTAATGATTTTAAGTTGAAGAACACATCATTTAAGACATGTATATGATGAATAGTTCATGAGATATATGTATATATATTCAAAGAGTTTGTGTTGAACTACAGGATATTTAATACAAGAAATACATTTACAGAAATATTTCCATCTCTATATACAATTTATTATTAGGATTTGATTGCTTGTTGTGGTTGTTTCGCTGGAGCAACTGTGTGGTGTTTGAGTTCCGCGGAAAGATCCTGCCTTGGAGGTGTTGATTTGTGTTAAATTAGAAAGGTTATATTGTTGATTTGATTCTGTTATATTAGGAAAGATATCAAAGCATATTAGGAGATAATATTTAGGATTTGATTTGATTTGATTTATAGGGATTTGATTTGATTTGATTTAGTTAAGGATTTGATTGATTCATTTCCTGTTATATCTTCTCTGTAAACTGTATATGTTGTACTGTTCAGTACTCTAAAATAATACGAAAATAATATTCTCAATTCATATGGTATCAGAGCCTAGCATTTAAATTTTTCCGGCGTTCTCAACTTAGTTTCCGGCGAATCCAAGTCTTTTCTCCACTGCTTCTCCGATCACTGTGCTTCCGTTATTTTTCCGGTGATCGTACATATACCAGTGTGATCAGGATTCTCTCGCCGACACATCAATCAAAGCAACATCATCATTCGTCGTTCCACGCGCCTACACGCGCCGCTCAATCTCTTGGTATCTTCCGACGCCGATCTCCTGTTCCGGCAACAGTGCGCCGACACCGCCTCTTCCGTTGAACTCAGACGATGCCGACGAGTCCATCTGTGGTGAGTTTGCAGTCATCCGACGCCGGAATCTTCTGCACGCTCCAACCGTTTTTTCGCTTGAAACATAAGCTCCGATCTACTGTTCCGGCTCACGTGGAACTACACCGCCGCCGCCAATCGACTCAGTAGACACCGGTGGTCAGTTCTGTTGAAGACCCATCTCCACTGGTTGCTCCATGCGCCGTCGGTGATGTCACAGAATATTTCACGCATTCCGAAGGCTTTGTTTCTCAATTCAACAGTCTTCTGATCAGTTTGTAGGCCTCAATTTCTCCGGATCTTCACTTTTCTTGGTTCCAGAAAGCTTCTTCTATTTTCGGATTCATGATTCACCATGTCCATTAAAAGCTCCAAACTAGGTGAGCGTAGTGGCCGTGAAACTCGACCAAAGTGCAATTATTGTCACAAATGGGGTCACACCAGAGACAAGTGTCATAAACTCTATGGTCGTCCTCTTCAAACTGCGAATACTGTTCAGACTTATGATTATCCTATTAGAGTGCAGTCTCTACCATCTTTGACACTCACAAGTGCTGATCTTGAAGATTATCTCCGATATCAGAGCGCAAAACAACCTTCATCTTTTATTGCTTCGATTGCTCATTCGGGTAATTCAGTTGTATGCCTCACTCAATCTTCTTCTTCCGAGTCATGGATCCTTGATTCTGGTGCCTCTGATCACATCTTTGGTAGCCCCCATCTACTCTCACTTTACTAAGAGTACTTCCTTACCTACTATAACATTAGCTAATGGATCTATCGTTACTGCCAAAGCGGTAGGTTGTGCTCATCCTCTTCCACTCTTGCCTTTGGAGTCTGTCTTTTACCTCCCTGACTGTCCATTTAACCTTATTTCTGTTAGCAAACTTACTCGTTCCCTAAATTGTACAATTACATTTACTAATAACTCTGTTCTTATACAGGACCGCAGTACGGGTCGGATGATTGGCACAGGATGTGAGTCACAGGGCCTCTACCGACTAAATCCACCTGATTTTGTATCATGTGCCATCACTGAGTCTCCAACACTTCTTCACAATCGTTTGGGTCACCCTAGTTTGTCAAAACTACAGCAGATGGTCCCTGGTTTGTCGCATTTATCATCCTTTAATTGTGAGTCTTGTCAACTTGGAAAACATACTCATATATCCTTTCCAAGAAGTGTGAATAATCGGGCTACATCACCTTTTGAATTAGTCCATTCTGATGTATGGGGTCCTAGTAGAGTCGTGTCTACTTTAGGTTTTCAATATTTTGTTACATTTATTGATGATTATTCACGTTGCACTTGGTTATTTTTAATGAAGAATAGATCTGAATTATTTTCTATTTTTCAATCCTTTTGTGCTGAAGTTGAAACATAATTCTCTACTACTATTCGTACACTTCACAGTGATAATGCCAGTGAATATTTTTCTGCTCCCTTTACTAAATTTCTGGCATCTAAGGGCATTCTACATCAATCCTCTTGTGCTCATACTCCTCAGCAAAATGGGATTGCCAAACGTAAAAATAGGTATCTTATTGAAACTGCCCGTACTTTACTCATACATAGTCATGCACCTTTTCGTTTTTGGGCTGATGCTGTTATTACTGCTTGTTTCTTGATTAATAAAATGCCTTCTTCAGTCTTGCAGGATCAGGTACCTCACTCTATTTTATATCCTGATTAGTCATTGTTTTCTCTTCAACCTCGTGTCTTTGGGTGTACATGTTTTGTTCATGACTTATCTCCTGGTCGAGATAAATTGTCTGCTCGTTCTATTAAATGTGTTTTTCTTGGATACTCGCGTCTTCAAAAAGGTTATCGATGTTATTCTCCCACTACACGTCGCTACTACCTTTTTGCAAATGTTACATTTTTTGAATCTTCTCTTTATTTTTCGTCTTCTTCTCAACTAGACAAGTCTCCTATTACAGAAGTTCTTCCTGTGTCCTACATTGTTCCCCTAATAAATTCACACTCTTCAACTAACCAATCTCCGACTAGTGCAGATCTTACACCCATTAGTCATTCTACAGGTGATGGCCTTGCTTCTCCTTCAGGTGAGACAGTCTCTCAAGACCCAGTGCACTCGCTTCTTGCTCCAGAATCTTTTGTCTCTGCGGTCTTACCTCCTGATGATCAATTTCCTATCGCTATTCGCAAAGGTATGCGCTCAACTCGTAATCCTCATCCCATCTATAACTTTCTAAGTTATCATCGTTTATCTTCCCCATACTACGTCTTTGTGTCCACTTTATCATCTATATCTACCCCTGCTACTGTTCATGAGGCATTATCTGATCCCAGATGACGACAAGCAATGGTGGATGAGATGTCTGCTCTACATGCTAATAATACTTGGGAACTAGTTCCTTTGCCTCCTGGTCACTCAACGGTTGGATGTCGATGGATCTATACTATTAAAGTTGATCCTGATGGTCAGATTGACAGGTTGAAAGCGCGGTTGGTTGCTAAGGGATACACTCAGACATATGGTCTTGACTATTATGAGACTTTCTCTCCGATTGCTAAAATGTCTTCTGTTCGCCTATTTTTTTCTATGGCTGCCATTCGCCATTGGCCTTTGCATCAGTTAGATATCAAGAATGCCCTTCTTCATGGTGAACTACAAGAAGAAATTTATATGGAGCAACCTCCTGGTTTTGTTGCTCAGGGGGAGTCTGGATTGGTTTGTAAACTTCGTCGGTCTCTATATGGTTTAAAACAATCTCCTCGTGCTTGGTTTAGTCGGTTTAGTACTGTTATTCAAAATTTGGTATGCGACGAAGTGAATCTGATCATTCAGTATTTTATAGACATACTTCACACGACAAATGTATCTATTTAGTGGTCTATGTTGATGATATTGTTATTACAGGAAGTGATCAGGAGGGTATTGAACAATTAAAGAAGCATTTGTTTAGTAATTTTCAAACCAAAGATTTGGGCCCACTCAGATACTTTCTTGGTATAGAAGTCGCCCAGTCTAAATCTGGAATTATCATCTCTCAAAAGAAGTATGCATTGGATATTCTGTAGAAAACTGGGATGTTAGATTGCAAACCTATAGACTCTCCTATGGATCCTAATACTAAGCTCTTACCTGAACAGGGGGAGCCACTTACAGATCCTGGGAGATATCGAAGACTCGTTGGAAAACTTAATTATCTCACCATCACACGACTAGATATTTCTTTCGCTGTTAGTGTTGTAAGTCAATTCCTTCAGTCTCCATGTGATAGTCATTGGGATGCAGTTATTCGTATCTTAAGGTACATTAAGAGGACACCTGGAAAAGGATTGTTATAAGAGAATAAAGGACATACTCAGATCGTTGGGTACTCGGATGCTGATTGGGCAAGTTCTCCATCTGACAGACGATCTACTTCTAGGTATTGTGTATTAGTTGGAGGAAATCTAGTATCATGAAAAAGCAAAAAGCAAAATGTTGTCGCTAGATCTAGCGCAGAAGCAGAATATCATGCTATGGCCTTAGTCACTTGTGAGCTTATCTGGTTGAAGCAGTTAATCCAAGAATTAAAGTTTACAGAAATATCACAAATGTCATTATTTTGTGATAATCAAGCTGCTCTTCATATTTCCTCAAATCCTGTGTTTCATGAAAGAACAAACATATAGAAATCGATTGTCATTTTGTGAGAGAAAAGATTTTGTTTGGTTGTATCTCTTCAAGTCATGTTAGTTCAAACGATCAGCTAGCGGATATACTTACTAAATCTCTTCGAGGGCCTCGAATTAATTTCATTTGTAACAAGCTTGGTGCATATGATTTATATGCTCCAGCTTGAGGGGGAGTGTTGATTTGTGTTATATTAGAAAGGTTATATTGTTGATTTGATTCTGTTATATTAGGAAGGATATCAAAGCATATTAGGAGATAATATTTAGGATTTAATTTGATTTAATTTGATTTATAAGGATTTGATTTGATTTAGTTAAGGATTTGATTGATTCATTTCCTGTTATATCTTCTCTGTAAACTGTATATATTGTACTGTTCAGTACTCTAAAATAATAAGAAAATAATATTCTCAATTCATAGGAGGGAACAGTGAACTACAAAAAGGTCTGAGGGAAGTTTTCCAGTTGGCGTAACACCTAGCTACGCATCAGCAACCTATCATTTCCTATGAGAAATTAAGTATTATGCAATGCTCCTCATGTACACAAGAAGACTCAACTTATTTTGTGTTAAAATTTAACCAACAAAATGAAGAGATTCAAACGCTAACTTTTTGACAACCTTATTACAATATTTTAGGCCTCTGATTGTAGCAACGTATCACAAAGATAGCGAAAAGAAGAGAAGATACAGTAGGAAAGTTAGACAAGGCAGAAGCGATTTTCAAACTAGTAACTTAACATTGAATAATAAGGGGTAGGTATCTATTTAAACAAGTTAGGAATAAGAGAATAGCATTTAGCTTGCAATTAAGATTCTTGTAAGTAGAGTAGCTCTGCAGGCATTGATAAACAGGCGGAGCACCTGGATATCCTAATCATTGGCTATAATTTCATTCTTCTCAGTAAATGAATTTTCTTTCTCACAAATCTAGTGTTTCCTTCCTATAGTTTGCTTGAGATCTTGAGTATTCTATCACAATACTAGGTTGTAAACCATTGATTCCAAAAGTTAAAGTTGATAGATTATGACCTAAAGTAAGAAGATAAGAATGGAAAGAAAGAAAGGCTAATGATGTACAACACCCCTTCAATGAATAAATTCAATATAAGCTTATCATATGATTTTAAACACAAAAGATGAACCAGCACATGAAAACCAATCTACTGAATCCTAAAATCACAAAAATATATTCTAAAAGGATGCACAAATGCACATTTTCAGTAGTGCTATTTATTTTTTAAAAAAGTCCAAAATACAAATTCACTACCACTTGATACACACCAATTCAATAAAGAAATATCTTCCACTATTTTTTCTCTTCTCCTACCATAAAATGTCCTCTTATGAAAAAAGGGATATTTCAATATAATTTTTAACAGAAAGGGGAGGGAGGGACACAACAACATAAATAGATTGCATGAAGAAACAATAACTGCGGTTAGCTTGAGCTTTAACAGATGGGAAAAACAATTATGACTTTGTTAGAGCAGCAAAGGTGTTACCAGATAAGTCATTGTAGCATTTGACCCAGTAATTTATAGTCATCAACTAATAGATCTCACGATGAACAACAGAAAGGCTAGTTTTCCTATTCAATTGTACCAGTGGCACACATATGCCATACAACAAAGAGCCAAGAACGGAAGCTTCTCAACAAGAGAAACACTAATGTATAAACATAGCATAGATAAGTAGAGTACACTATGCAATGACACCCATCCTGAAAATATAATGCATCACTTTCAACTAAATGCACATTGAATTAGAAAAAATAACTCCTTGCTATAACAACAACAAATGTGACTACATTGCAAGAAACAAGGAACTGTACATAATTAAAGCACAATCATTGAACAAGAAATAAAGTATGAAGCTCACCCTTTAGTGCCATCTATAGGATCTAAAACCCAATGCCGGCCAACAGAACCGCCTTCAGATTTGCCACTATCAATAGCCTCGAGCACATCTACTGTGGATAATGTAGGAATACCATATGATCCATCACTAGTTATAGTTTCATTCACAAGTTTTGTAATGCGTTCTAGCATATCTCTGGCACCATCATTACAAAGATCTGTAGAATCCTAAGGAGATTTAACAATATTGTAATTTCAGTTAAAACCCACATTCAAATAAGAAAAGGAAACAGAGCATCCGCCTGCCTGTCTCCGAAAATTTCAACAGAAGTTCACATTTTGTACCTCCTCAGCTACTAATGACAATGGTTCAGAAGAAAGTTCTATCCCCAGTACAAAACTCACCAATGCTTGTGAGCCTAAGAATCCAAAAAAACACATTGATGCAACAACAATACAGAATTAGTCAGTTCCAGTTCCCTTTGTTTCAAACCTCCAGGCAACATTGCAACACACCAAATTCATTTATAGCATAATAACTTAACAAAACCTCTATTTGACTTGATGAAGGAAAGCTTAAAATTAAACAAACACCAAACGTAATAAATACATTTCACATCCTCCACATCCAGATACAGCAAGCATACCTGTAGTGATACAAAATAAATGATGAAGATAAAACAAATGCATAAATCACACACATCATCACAATGTCTCATGCTATACATTGACAGCACTATAAGAATAATAAATACTAAAGAATGTAATTCACAGATTGTTAAATAAAGAGAGACAGTATTGTTAATAATTATTAGAAGACAAAGAAAATACCAGACTGCCCATAATCAAAGAACAAGAAAGTTAGAAAGTAGACCATAATCTGCGACTGTTACAGGAGTTTTATCTGATTTTGATTGCACATCAGATTGCAATAGTACTTTTTGCACTCTCTGAAGAAAAAGAAAATATCTGAAATCAGCTAAATTGACAAAGAATTAACAAATATAACAAGAAAATCTTAGCATTTGGTAACAATGTTGCTATAGAAAACTTGATTGAAAATAATCTAAACCAAAAGATATAGGACTAACACTTAACCATGAATCACAGTATAAGATAAATAAAAATTAATTATTGCCTACAATTTTCATACACCATAATTTATCTTCGATTAACCACAAACTTCAATTGTCAAAAGCAAAAACGCACCCCTTGAATAAATAAAATCATTTCTTTAAACCCAACTAAATAAAATCACCAACACTCGAAACAAAGCACCACATCACCCAGCAAAAACTACACACAATTAACAGAAATCACAACATGGGTATTGCACAAACCCCAAAACTAGATTCTGGGTCATTCTCAAAAATCAAATTTCACAGTCCCCGATTGAGCAACCAATAACAAGAATAATAACAAATTAAAAAACAGTTGGAAATAAAAACTACATTATCTAAAGCTCAAATGCACACAAACGATTGAGAGAGCAAGAGTTCAGTGCCTGGCAAAGTTGAGCAGCTAAAGAAGCGGCTTTTTTGGCAGCCACAAGTTCCTTATGATAAGACATTTTCACTGAAAGTGCAAATGAAAGAAGATGTTTTTCAGTTTTGCTGGGTTTGGACTCCGGGTACAGGAGAAAAGATGGTGGCCTCGTCGAGGAAGTGGGCATTAAAAAATATTAAAGTACGCTAGACATAATTGACATTGAATTTAAATATATAAATAATATTCGATCTCACATAATAATATGTTACCTATACACTTAAATTATATATTAAAAATATATATAATAATATTAAAAGAAATTATATTAAATAATTTAAAATCATCAAATCTTTGTATTGTATTAGAGATAGATACGAATTGAGTCAAGTTTCAATATTCTTTGATTCAAATAAAAAATAACTTAATTCAAATTTGATTCGAATTCATTGAGTTAATATTAAAAAAGTTTGATTTGAGTTTAACTCATATTTATGGGTCAAATTCATAATTCAGATATGTGACTTAAATTCATAATTTGAATTCTTAACTTATTAATAAAATAATATCATTTAATAATTATTTAATATAATTTGAATCAAATCACAAACTAAATTCAAACCAAATTAAATCATCTATCTGAAGCATAAGTCAAATTGAAGAGAACATTTTATAGCTCAAATTTAATTTAATTTTAAAATGATTCAAATCTTTTAATTTGAATTTAATTCATATTCAAAGTAAATAAATTTAAATTAAATTGAATTAATTTTCTTACCTAATTAGTGCAATTCGGATTAAACCCTGAATGTATAAGTGATTATGCATCGTTGTCGAATTATTGAGGCTGCTTGGCTTGTTCCTTTGGTCATATGAATATTGACTAAATAATTGATTGGTTTATCTGACCCACAGACAGACTTGAGACGTGATTCGTCTTCTTTTTCCGCGAAAGACTTGGGCTTGGGCTCTTTGTAGCCTTGCAAGGAAGAGACTTTTGCGTCTTCTTTTAATGAATTTCTTACTTGTAAACGTCTTTGTGATACGAGTATCTGTAACATATTTAAGTGTAATCGAACCTAAAAGTAAAATATTTACTTTTCTTTTTCGTAGATACTACGTGTGAAAAGGACAAAAAATAATTTTCTCGGGGTTAAAAGACTATTTTTCATTCAAGTTTTAATAAAAAATAAATATATATTTATGAAATTTTAAAAATTTAAACATTTATTCATGACTCAATTTTTATTAAAAATTTTAATTAAATTTAAGGTTAAAATATAGAGAAATTATTAAAAATAGCCAAAATACCCTCCCACTAAGCAAAAATACCCAAAGTCACTATTTTCAAATAAAAATACCCAAATTTACTATTTCTAAGTAAAAATACCCATGACTTTTTTTAAAATACCAAAATTACCCTTCTCCTCATTTAATAAACCCTCTTCACCCATTATGAGGGGTTAAATAAAATTTTATTAAAATTAGGGAGGTATTTTGATAGTAAACATTATAAGAGTATTATAAATTTCTTAATGAAATTTAGGAATAGATAATTGAGGGGTCAAATGAACTGTTATTAAAATTTGGGAGGCATTTTGATATTAAACATTGTAGGAGCATTACAAATGAAATTTTAAGTTTTTTCGAATTTCACCGTTTTACGATATATCGGTTCGTATTTTTCAAATTTCTGAAGAATTTTTTTATTATTGTCATTCTAAGATATTTCAACTTTTAGAATTCGAATTTCAGTTCCGTTTTTTCGAATTTCACCATTTTATGATATATCGACTCGTATTTTTCAGATTTTCGAAGAATTTTTCGATTATTACCATTCTAGGGTATTTCAACTTTTAGAATTTGAATTTCAGTTTCGTTTTTTCGAATTTTACGTTTTACGATATATCGGCTCGTGCTTTTTAGATTTTTGAACAATTTTTCGATCGTTCCCATTCTAAGGTATTTAAACTTTAAAAATTCGAATTTCAGTTCAGTTTTTTCGAATTTTACCGTTTTACGATATATCGACTTATATTTTTCAAATTTTCGAAAGAATTTTTCGATTATTGCCATTCTAGGGTATTTCAACTTTTAGAATTCAAATTTCAGTTCAGTCTTTTCAAATTTTACTGTTTTACGATATATTGACTCGTATTTTTCAGATTTTCGAAGAATTTTTCGATTGTTGACATTCTAGGGTATTTCAACTTTTAGAATTCGAATTTCAGTTCCATTATTTCGAATTTCACCCTTTTACGATACATCGAATCGTATTTTTCAGATTTCTGAAGAATTTTTCGATTGTTGCAGTTCTAGGGTATTTTAACTTTTAGAATTCGAATTTTAGTTCTGTTTTTTTGAATTTCACCGTTTTACGATATATCGACCGTATTTTTCAAATTTTCGAAGAATTTTTTCATTATTATCATTCTAGGGTATTTCAACTTTTAGAATTCGAATTTAACCGTTTTACGATATATCGACTCTTATTTTTTAGATTTTCGAAGAATTTTTCGATTGTTGTTATTCTAGGGTATTTCAACTTTTAGAATTCGAATTTTAGCTTTGTTTTTTTGAATTTCACCGTTTAATGATATATCGACTCGTATTTTTCAGATTTTCGAAGAATTTTTCGATTATTGCCATTCTAGGGTATTTCAACTTTTAGAATTCGAATTTCAGTTCCGTTTTTTCAAATTTTACTGTTTTACGATATATCGACTCGTATTTTTCATATTTTTGAACAATTTTTCTATTATTCCCATTCTAAGGTATTTCCACTTTAAAAATTCGAATTTCAGTTCAGTTTTTTCGAATTTTACGTTTTACGATATATCGGCTCGTGTTTTTCAGATGTTTGAACAATTTTTCGATTGTTCCCATTCTAAGGTATTTCCACTTTAAAAATTCGAATTTCAGTTCCGTTTTTTTGAATTTCACCATTTTACGATATATCGACTCATATTTTTCAGATTTTCGAAGAATTTTTCGATTACAGCCATTATAGGGTATTTCAACTTTTAGAATTCGAATTTCAGTTCCGTTTTTTCGAATTTCACCGTTTTACGATATATCGACTCATATTTTTCAGATTTTCGAAGAATTTTTTGATTATTACCATTCTAGGGTATTTCAACTTTTAGAATTCGAATTTCAGTTCCGTTTTTTCGAATTTTACGTTTTACGATATATCGGCTCGTGTTTTTCAAATTTTTGAACAATTTTTCGATTGTTTCCATTCTAAGGTATTTCAACATTAAAAATTCGAATTTCAGTTCCGTTTTTTCGAATTTCACCCTTTTACGATACATCGACTCGTATTTTTCAGATTTCTGAAGAATTTTTCGATTGTTACCATTCTAGGGTATTTTAACTTTTAAAATTCGAATTTCAGTTCTGTTTTTTCGAATTTCACCGTTTTACGATATATCGACTCGTATTTTTCAGATTTTCGAAGAATTTTTCGATTACTACCATTTTAGAGTATTTCAACTTTTAGAATTCGAATTTTAGTTCCGTTTTTTCGAATTTCACCGTTTTACGATATATCGACTCGTATTTTTAAAATTTTCAAAGAATTTTTCAATTATTGCCATTCTAGGGTATTTCAACTTTTAGAATTCGAATTGCAGTTTCGTTTTTTCGAATTTCACCGTTTTACGATATATCGACTCGTATTTTTCAAATTTTCGAAGAATTTTTCGATTATTGCCATTCTAGGGTATTTCAACTTTTAGAATTTGAATTTCAGTTTCGTTTTTTCAAATTTCACCGTTTTACGATATATCGACTCGTATTTTTCAAATTTTTGAAGAATTTTTCGATTATTGTCATTCTAGGATATTTCAACTTTTAGAATTCGAATTTCACCGTTTTATGATATATTGACTCTTATTTTTTAGATTTTCGAAGAATTTTTCGATTGTTGTCATTATAGGGTATTTCAACTTTTAGAATGCGAATTTTAGTTTTGTTTTTTCGAATTTCACCGTTTTATGATATATCGACTCGTATTTTTCAGATTTTCGAAGAATTTTTCGATTATTGTCATTCTAGGGTATTTCAACTTTTAGAATTCGAATTTCAGTTCCGTTTTTTTGAATTTTACTGTTTTACAATATATCGACTCGTATTTTTCAGATTTTTGAACAATTTTTTGATTGTTCCCATTCTAAGGTATTTCCACTTTAAAAATTCGAATTTCAGTTCAATTTTTTCGAATTTTATCGTTTTACGATATATCGACTTATATTTTTCAGATTTTCGAAAGAATTTTTCAATTATTAACATTCTTGGGTATTTCAACTTTTAGAATTCAAATTTCAATTCAGTCTTTTAAAATTTTACTGTTTTACGATATATTGACTCGCATTTTTTAGATTTTCGAAGAATTTTTCGATTGTTGCCATTCTAGGGTATTTCAACTTTTAGAATTCAAATTTCAGTTTTGTTTTCTCGAATTCCACCATTTTACGATATATCGACTTATATTTTTCAGATTTTCGAATAATTTTTCGATTGTTGCCATTCTAAGGTATTTCAACTTTTAGAATTCAAATTTCAGTTCAGTTTTTTCAAATTTTACTGTTTTACGATATATCGACTCTTATTTTTTAGATTTTCGAAGAATTTTTTTATTGTTGTCATTCTAGGGTATTTCAACTTTTAGAATTCGAATTTTAGTTTTGTTTTTTCGAATTTCACCGTTTTACGATATATCGACTCGCATTTTTCAGATTTTTGAAGAATTTTTCGATTATTGCCATTCTAGGGTATTTCAACTTTTAGAATTCGAATTTCAGTTCTGTTTTTTTTAATTTTACCGTTTTACGATATATCGACTCGTATTTTTTAGATTTTTGAATAATTTTTTGATTGTTTCCATTCTAAGGTATTTCAACTTTAAAAATTCGAATTTCAGTTCAGTTTTTTCGAATTTAACCATTTTAAGATATATCGACTTATATTTTTCAAATTTTCGAAAGAATTTTTTTATTATTGCCATTCTAGAGTATTTTAACTTTTAGAATTCAAATTTTAGTTCAGTCTTTTCAAATTTTACTGTTTTACTATATATCGACTCGTATTTTTTAGATTTTCGTAGAATTTTTCGATTGTTGCCATTCTAGGGTATTTCAACTTTTAGAATTCGAATTTCAGTTCCATTTTTTCGAATTTCACCGTTTTACGATATATCGACTCGTATTTTTAGATTTTTGAAGAATTTTTTGATTGTTGCCATTCTAGGGTATTTTAACTTTTAGAATTCGAATTTCAGTTCTGTTTTTTTGAATTTCATCGTTTTACGATATATCGACTTGTATTTTTCAGATTTTCGAAGAATTTTTTAATTACTACCATTCTAGGGTATTTAAACTTTTAGAATTCTAATTTTAGTTCCGTTTTTTCGAATTTCACCGTTTTACGATATATCGACTCGTATTTTTCAGATTTTCAAAGAATTTTTCAATTATTGTCATTCTAGGGTATTTCAACTTTTAGAATTCGAATTTCAGTTTCGTTTTTTTGAATTTCACTGTTTTATGATATATCGACTCGTATTTTTTAAATTTTCCAAGAATTTTTCGATTGTTGCCATTCTAGGGTATTTCAACTTTTAGAATTTGAATTTCAGTTTCGTTTTTTCAAATTTCACCGTTTTACGATATATCGACTCGTATTTTTCAAATTTTTGAAGAATTTTTCGATTATTGTCATTCTAGGATATTTCAACTTTTAGAATTCGAATTTCACCGTTTTATGATATATTGACTCTTATTTTTTAGATTTTCGAAGAATTTTTCGATTGTTGTCATTCTAGGGTATTTCAACTTTTAGAATGCGAATTTTAGTTTTGTTTTTTCGAATTTCACCGTTTTATGATATATCGACTCGTATTTTTCAGATTTTCGAAGAATTTTTCGATTATTGTCATTCTAGGGTATTTCAACTTTTAGAATTCGAATTTCAGTTCCGTTTTTTCGAATTTTACTGTTTTACAATATATCGACTCGTATTTTTCAGATTTTTGAACAATTTTTTGATTGTTCCCATTCTAAGGTATTTCCACTTTAAAAATTCGAATTTCAGTTCAATTTTTTCGAATTTTATCGTTTTACGATATATCGACTTATATTTTTCAGATTTTCGAAAGAATTTTTCAATTATTAACATTCTTGGGTATTTCAACTTTTAGAATTCAAATTTCAATTCAGTCTTTTAAAATTTTACTGTTTTACGATATATTGACTCGCATTTTTTAGATTTTCGAAGAATTTTTCGATTGTTGCCATTCTAGGGTATTTCAACTTTTAGAATTCAAATTTCAGTTTTGTTTTCTCGAATTCCACCATTTTACGATATATCGACTTATATTTTTCAGATTTTCGAATAATTTTTCGATTGTTGCCATTCTAAGGTATTTCAACTTTTAGAATTCAAATTTCAGTTCAGTTTTTTCAAATTTTACTGTTTTACGATATATCGACTCTTATTTTTTAGATTTTCGAAGAATTTTTTTATTGTTGTCATTCTAGGGTATTTCAACTTTTAGAATTCGAATTTTAGTTTTGTTTTTTCGAATTTCACCGTTTTACGATATATCGACTCGCATTTTTCAGATTTTTGAAGAATTTTTCGATTATTGCCATTCTAGGGTATTTCAACTTTTAGAATTCGAATTTCAGTTCTGTTTTTTTTAATTTTACCGTTTTACGATATATCGACTCGTATTTTTTAGATTTTTGAATAATTTTTTGATTGTTTCCATTCTAAGGTATTTCAACTTTAAAAATTCGAATTTCAGTTCAGTTTTTTCGAATTTAACCATTTTAAGATATATCGACTTATATTTTTCAAATTTTCGAAAGAATTTTTTTATTATTGCCATTCTAGAGTATTTTAACTTTTAGAATTCAAATTTTAGTTCAGTCTTTTCAAATTTTACTGTTTTACTATATATCGACTCGTATTTTTTAGATTTTCGTAGAATTTTTCGATTGTTGCCATTCTAGGGTATTTCAACTTTTAGAATTCGAATTTCAGTTCCATTTTTTCGAATTTCACCGTTTTACGATATATCGACTCGTATTTTTAGATTTTTGAAGAATTTTTCGATTATTGCCATTCTAGGGTATTTCAACTTTTAGAATTCGAATTTCAGTTCTGTTTTTTTTAATTTTACCGTTTTACGATATATCGACTCGTATTTTTTAGATTTTTGAATAATTTTTTGATTGTTTCCATTCTAAGGTATTTCAACTTTAAAAATTCGAATTTCAGTTCAGTTTTTTCGAATTTAACCATTTTAAGATATATCGACTTATATTTTTCAAATTTTCGAAAGAATTTTTTTATTATTGTCATTCTAGAGTATTTTAACTTTTAGAATTCAAATTTTAGTTCAGTCTTTTCAAATTTTACTGTTTTACTATATATCGACTCGTATTTTTTAGATTTTCGTAGAATTTTTCGATTGTTGCCATTCTAGGGTATTTCAACTTTTAGAATTCGAATTTCAGTTCCATTTTTTCGAATTTCACCGTTTTACAATATATCGACTCGTATTTTTAGATTTTTGAAGAATTTTTTGATTGTTGCCATTCTAGGGTATTTTAACTTTTAGAATTCGAATTTCAGTTCTGTTTTTTTGAATTTCATCGTTTTACGATATATCGACTTGTATTTTTCAGATTTTCGAAGAATTTTTTAATTACTACCATTCTAGGGTATTTAAACTTTTAGAATTCTAATTTTAGTTCCGTTTTTTCGAATTTCACCGTTTTACGATATATCGACTCGTATTTTTCAGATTTTCAAAGAATTTTTCAATTATTGTCATTCTAGGGTATTTCAACTTTTAGAATTCGAATTTCAGTTTCGTTTTTTTGAATTTCACTGTTTTATGATATATCGACTCGTATTTTTTAAATTTTCCAAGAATTTTTCGATTATTGCCATTCTAGGGTATTTCAACTTTTAGAATTTGAATTTCAGTTTCGTTTTTTCAAATTTCACCGTTTTACGATATATCGACTCGTATTTTTCAAATTTTTGAAGAATTTTTCGATTATTGTCATTCTAGGATATTTCAACTTTTAGAATTCGAATTTCACCGTTTTATGATATATTGACTCTTATTTTTTAGATTTTCGAAGAATTTTTCGATTGTTGTCATTCTAGGGTATTTCAACTTTTAGAATGCGAATTTTAGTTTTGTTTTTTCGAATTTCACCGTTTTATGATATATCGACTCGTATTTTTCAGATTTTCGAAGAATTTTTCGATTATTGTCATTCTAGGGTATTTCAACTTTTAGAATTCGAATTTCAGTTCCGTTTTTTCGAATTTTACTGTTTTACAATATATCGACTCGTATTTTTCAGATTTTTGAACAATTTTTTGATTGTTCCCATTCTAAGGTATTTCCACTTTAAAAATTCGAATTTCAGTTCAATTTTTTCGAATTTTATCGTTTTACGATATATCGACTTATATTTTTCAGATTTTCGAAAGAATTTTTCAATTATTAACATTCTTGGGTATTTCAACTTTTAGAATTCAAATTTCAATTCAGTCTTTTAAAATTTTACTGTTTTACGATATATTGACTCGCATTTTTTAGATTTTCGAAGAATTTTTCGATTGTTGCCATTCTAGGGTATTTCAACTTTTAGAATTCAAATTTCAGTTTTGTTTTCTCGAATTCCACCATTTTACGATATATCGACTTATATTTTTCAGATTTTCGAATAATTTTTCGATTGTTGCCATTCTAAGGTATTTCAACTTTTAGAATTCAAATTTCAGTTCAGTTTTTTCAAATTTTACTGTTTTACGATATATCGACTCTTATTTTTTAGATTTTCGAAGAATTTTTTTATTGTTGTCATTCTAGGGTATTTCAACTTTTAGAATTCGAATTTTAGTTTTGTTTTTTCGAATTTCACCGTTTTACGATATATCGACTCGCATTTTTCAGATTTTCGAAGAATTTTTCGATTATTGCCATTCTAGGGTATTTCAACTTTTAGAATTCGAATTTCAGTTCTGTTTTTTTTAATTTTACCGTTTTACGATATATCGACTCGTATTTTTTAGATTTTTGAATAATTTTTTGATTGTTTCCATTCTAAGGTATTTCAACTTTAAAAATTCGAATTTCAGTTCAGTTTTTTCGAATTTAACCATTTTAAGATATATCGACTTATATTTTTCAAATTTTCGAAAGAATTTTTTTATTATTGCCATTCTAGAGTATTTTAACTTTTAGAATTCAAATTTTAGTTCAGTCTTTTCAAATTTTACTGTTTTACTATATATCGACTCGTATTTTTTAGATTTTCGTAGAATTTTTCGATTGTTGCCATTCTAGGGTATTTCAACTTTTAGAATTCGAATTTCAGTTCCATTTTTTCGAATTTCACCGTTTTACGATATATCGACTCGTATTTTTAGATTTTTGAAGAATTTTTTGATTGTTGCCATTCTAGGGTATTTTAACTTTTAGAATTCGAATTTCAGTTCTGTTTTTTTGAATTTCATCGTTTTACGATATATCGACTTGTATTTTTCAGATTTTCGAAGAATTTTTTAATTACTACCATTCTAGGGTATTTAAACTTTTAGAATTCTAATTTTAGTTCCGTTTTTTCGAATTTCACCGTTTTACGATATATCGACTCGTATTTTTCAGATTTTCAAAGAATTTTTCAATTATTGTCATTCTAGGGTATTTCAACTTTTAGAATTCGAATTTCAGTTTCGTTTTTTTGAATTTCACTGTTTTATGATATATCGACTCGTATTTTTTAAATTTTCCAAGAATTTTTCGATTATTGCCATTCTAGGGTATTTCAACTTTTAGAATTTGAATTTCAGTTTCGTTTTTTCAAATTTCACCGTTTTACGATATATCGACTCGTATTTTTCAAATTTTTGAAGAATTTTTCGATTATTGTCATTCTAGGATATTTCAACTTTTAGAATTCGAATTTCACCGTTTTATGATATATTGACTCTTATTTTTTAGATTTTCGAAGAATTTTTCGATTGTTGTCATTCTAGGGTATTTCAACTTTTAGAATTCTAATTTTAGTTCCGTTTTTTCGAATTTCACCGTTTTACGATATATCGACTCGTATTTTTCAGATTTTCAAAGAATTTTTCAATTATTGTCATTCTAGGGTATTTCAACTTTTAGAATTCGAATTTCAGTTTCGTTTTTTTGAATTTCACTGTTTTATGATATATCGACTCGTATTTTTTAAATTTTCCAAGAATTTTTCGATTATTGCCATTCTAGGGTATTTCAACTTTTAGAATTTGAATTTCAGTTTCGTTTTTTCAAATTTCACCGTTTTACGATATATCGACTCGTATTTTTCAAATTTTTGAAGAATTTTTCGATTATTGTCATTCTAGGATATTTCAACTTTTAGAATTCGAATTTCACCGTTTTATGATATATTGACTCTTATTTTTTAGATTTTCGAAGAATTTTTCGATTGTTGTCATTCTAGGGTATTTCAACTTTTAGAATTCTAATTTTAGTTCCGTTTTTTCGAATTTCACCGTTTTACGATATATCGACTCGTATTTTTCAGATTTTCAAAGAATTTTTCAATTATTGTCATTCTAGGGTATTTCAACTTTTAGAATTCGAATTTCAGTTTCGTTTTTTTGAATTTCACTGTTTTATGATATATCGACTCGTATTTTTTAAATTTTCCAAGAATTTTTCGATTATTGCCATTCTAGGGTATTTCAACTTTTAGAATTAGAATTTCAGTTTTGTTTTTTTAAATTTCACCGTTTTACGATATATCGACTTGTATTTTTCAGATTTTTGAATAATTTTTTAATTGTTGTCATTCTAGGGTATTTCAACTTTAAGAATTCGAATTTCAGTTTTGTCTTTTTGAATTCCATCGTTTTACGATATATCAACTTATATTTTTCAGATTTTCAAACAATTTTTCAATTATTGCCATTCTAAGGTATTTCAACTTTTAGAATTCAAATTTCGGTTCAGCTTTTTCAAATTTTATCGTTTTACGATATATCGACTCTTATTTTTTAGATTTTTGAAGAATTTTTCGATTGTTATCATTCTAGGGTATTTCAACTTTTAGAATTCAATTTTTAGTTTTGTTTTTTCGAATTTCATCGTTTTACGATATATCTACTCGTATTATCTAAATTTCTGAAGAATTTTTCGTTTATTGCTGGATAGTAACATCACTCAAATCACATATAAAATGAAATCAAATACATATCTATATATAATGATAGATAAAATACATCATACACATACGCACATTCAATAAATATATACATACAAACGTATGGAGAACGATAAATAAATAATGAGCTAACTAAATATACATCCGTGAGCTACTTGATATGGTGAAAATACAACTGCGACGCTAAACGTCAACGTATAGAGGTAGACGACTCTCAGGGAAAATCGACGCTCCGTGACAATGCCAAACACTCAAAAAAACGTAACATAAACACGCCACAGTCACCGGAGCCTAATCCCTGCTGAGGGACATCCGTCGCTCGATACAAAACGAGAGAATCATGTCATGGAGTCCTCTCATAAGCTGTCTAAAAACTCGTCGCCTCTAATAACGTGGGTATGAATGTCGTATACGATCGCATACGCTGCTCAAAAGACCTCATATTCTCTGAATATGATACCTCTGAATCGTATACCATAATCGAGCACTCTCAAAAATCTATAACTTCGATGACCCAATGTGTGTTGTCGAAGTTTATAGGGATGTAAACCTATAAACAATGACAAATTTTAGTTAATTATCGTTCTCGTCAACCAATTCAATGTAATAGAAATATATATATACTATACCTGATTGATCATCCCCTATTGTTTGTACAACAATCTCGAGGTGTACGTTGTCTTAACCATCCTCGTGAAGAGCCCCGAAAACTCAAACTCATCAATCGATGTGGTCTGTCAACTCTTCCAAGCCATCTCAATATGGCCTCCAAAGAATGTGTGGGCAGTCGTCCAACGCTGTGAGATAGTTACACGGTGATCGTCCTGATGCCAACATAAAAAAGCCAAAAAGGAATCCACATGCTAAAATGGTATAAACAAATTCACGTGTTAGTTATTGATAAATATATCAAAATTTTTACCAAATTATATAGTATAGACAACTTACATCGTCGGTCAGCCATTGACGACACTCTACCACAAGCCGTCAAAAACTATCCTTCGACTTCGACTCAATGAAGTAGACACCATGTGCGTCGGAAGCTGCAGCTCTGGTGTACCACGTGAGGAAAGATTCCTCACGCTCTGAGGCAGAGGATGGAATGGTCCTAAGTTACCGTTTCGCCCTCCTTTTTAGTGGATTTGTATACGGGGTGTGAACCAGCAGACCCTTCCAGACAATCCGGCCACGTGTTGTATGAATCAGCTGTATGATCCCAAAAATCAATTAATTCATCATTCCATCCTATGTAACAATTAACATTAATCGATTTATTTTACCTTCTTCATGTATGCGGGAGGAGGTTTAGCTGGAGAATCCTGAATCAAGGTCAAGTCCACCACACGTGCTCCCTCGGCGGACTGAAAAATTGTAATTTTCAACATCTTAGTGACCAATATATATAAATATTTATATACTAAGTATAATTGATATACCTCAATATGGATGCCCTCAAAAATGTCCTCCTGGAAGTCCTCCTCCTGTGAACCAATATCCACTATCTTTTTGGTTGAGCTCGGGATATCAGTAAGTAATCATAATTGCTCGTCCTGAAAAAGAGTCAAAACATCATTAAATAAACAATATAATTGAAAAGACAAATCGATCAATGACATTTTTTAAAAAAAGTTAACCTCAACTTTCGAGGAAGGTGTTTGGGGAGAACCCTCGATCGATAATATATCAATACCGGTTCCCTATATGCACGAAAAGGATAAAATGGTAAATGATATTTCATATAAAATATAATATCACCAGGGAAAATATGACCTATATGAGTTCAACTAGGGACGTCTCGCGTATGCCACCTAAACATTCGTGGGGACGCATAGAGATCAACAAGGTTAATCCAATCGAATAACGTGTCCAGAGTCTCATATATCTAATACTGCAATATAATCAATTACGATTTAAATAAATTAATTCATATTTTTTCCAATTAATATATAAAATCAATAAATTAAAACTAACCTGAAATGCGAAAGAAAATCCGTAGAGGTCGTATCTACGCATCTCAGGCATCCGTCTGGAGCATACTCTGTCACTCGCCTGTGACATAGACTCGTATGTCATCTGCCACACGGGGACACCCCAGGGGTAGGAATTAAACCCGTCCAGATGATCAACCAACTGTAAATACTCTGAAGACACCTTCTTTCGTCGATCATTTCCCAACAAAACCATGTGACAACAAGGCCATCTTGACAACGTCAATATCGTCATCCCCCTCATGGCCTCGACAAGAAAACACGCTCTAGGCCATGATACTGCACCTTCGGACAACCTCGAAAGTACGTATCTCTGATCCTATGTCTGGAGGAGTGAGGAATATATGAAGAGATATCAATGCACTGGCTAAACGAAAGACCCGTCACCAAAGCAAACTCAAACAAGCTAAAACGAACATCAACCCCGCTAATCCGAAACCAAAACTCGTCTCTGGCAGAGAATTGATGTAGCTACCGGAGTAGAAATGAATGAACTAATATACCAGAGAATTTGGTCTCGGATAAACAAAGAAGATACCCGAAACATGTCCTCTCAAATAGTCGTAGCTACTCCGGAGTCAGTGTAGATGAAATCCTAGATAATGTTGTGCGTTGTGCACGACATATCAGATTTGTTTGGAAGTGTCTGGACTCATCGGGGATTCGCAGCTCGCTTTCAACACGTCTTCTTTTGCGAGAAATATCCTGCGAAAATTTACAAAATTCGTTAGTCATTCATAAATAGCAAATATGTAAACAAATGTCTTCATGGAAAAATCATAAAAAGATAAAAAATACAAAACAATAAAAAAGGTGATCGCAAAATTTTAAAAATAAGATTTCAGGATTGTAAAACAGTTAAAAGGAAAAAACAAAACTGAAATTAGAATTTTATACGATAAAATACCATAGAATGTTAACAATCGAAAAAACGAAACTGAAATTCGAATTCTAAAAGTTGAAATACCCTAGAATGGTAACAATTGAAAAATTCTTCAAAAATCTGAAAAATACGAGTCGATATATCGTAAAATAGTGAAATTCAAAAAAACGAAACTGAAATTCAAATTCTAAAAGTTGAAATACCTTAGAATGGTAATAATCGAAAAATTCTTCAAAAATATGAAAAATACGAGTCGATATATCGTAAAACGTTAAAATTTGAAAAAACGAAACTAAAATTCGAATTCTAAAAGTTGAAATACCCTAGAATGGTAACAATCGAAAAAAATTTTGGAAATCTGAAAAATACGAGTCGATATATCGTAAAACGGTGAAATTCAAAAAAACGGAACTGAAATTTGAATTCTAAAAGTTGAAATACCCTAGAATGACAATAATCAAAAAATTCTTCGAAAATATGAAAAATATGAGTTGATATATCGTAAAACGGTAAAATTCGAAAAAACGAAATTAAAATTCGAATTCTAAAAGTTAAAATACCCCAGAATGGTAACAATCAAAAAATTCTTCAGAAATCTGAAAAATACGAGTCGATATATCGTAAAACGGTGAAATTCAAAAAAACAGAGCTAAAATTCGAATTCTAAAAGTTGAAATACCCTAGAATGGTAACAATTGAAAAATTCTTCAGAAATCTGAAAAATACTAGTCGATATATCGTAAAACGGTGAAATTCGAAAAAACGGAATTGAAATTCGAATTCTAAATGTTGAAATGCCCTAGAATGACAATAATTGAAAAATTATTTGAAAATCTAAAAAATACGAGGTCATTACATCGTAAAATATGTCCGTAGGCACAAAAAACGAAAAACTTAATCTCAAATTCGAAAACTACATATTGAAAAATCTTAAAACAAAAAAAACGAATATAAAATTCGAAAACTATAAGTCGAGAAACCCTAGATGTGAAAAATATCAATATACCCCCTAAAAAAATTTCTATTACAAACATGTCCAATATTTATCCCTTGCCCCTCAATAATTTTCGAATCTCTTACCGCCCCTACAGTTTCAAAAAAGTAAATTTTCACCCCAACCCACTGTCACACATGGCAAATTTCAGAAACGCCCACAGTGGACTAATAATGCCACCAGATCCCTAATGTTTTTAAAAAGCCACTAAACCCCCCTAACCCACTGTCACAGTGGGAGTGTTCTTCATGACAGTGGGAAACACTGTTCCCACTGTCGGACTGCCGATGGCTTTGGAGGCTTTTTTCGGCCAAAATTTGGTCATTTCGGCCTCCAATTTCAACATAAATCGAATCTACATAGGCTATAACACAAAACCCCTCAACAAATTCAATGAAAACAGCCAAGAATCAAAACATATTAAGCATTGTACAAAATCGAAACCATAATGTTTCAAACCGTAAAATCTCACTCAAATCTCAATAATATGAACAATAACTTGATTCAAATAAGATTACGGAAGATATACTAACCTTCTTGACCATTTTCGCTCGCCGAAAAGCAAGAAAATCGACGGAAATCGGCTTGACAGTGGGACGACAGTGGGCGACGATTGACAGTGGGAAAAAAGTCTCTTTTTCTTTGGATTTGCACAGTGACAGTGGACGTTTCACAGTGGGAAATATGAAATTTTGCCTTGTTTATATATAGGGGTAGTTTAGACATTTCACAAATGTTGAGCATTTTTGCTTTAATCTGAATTTGTTGAGTAATTTTCTTAAGCCCCCTTACTTTTGCCTATTTTTTATAATTTCCCTAAAATATAATTTATTAAAAAAACTAAAATCTATCCATTTCCCCCCTAAAGTTTTAAAAAGTAACATTTCACCCATAAATCCCTCAATTTTCTTTCTCTCCTCTCTAGCGATGACGAACTCTGAAGACTAGATAGAGAGTCGACAACCATTTATGGTAGATGAATATTCGTTGACAGAGACAAAAAGACAATGCCTCTTCATCTTTGTCAATGAAGGGATGATGTCTTTTCATTGATGGAGACGAAGATTCATCTACTGAAAATGGTCGTCGGTTTTTTGTCTGATCTTCAAATGGTCACCATCGTAGGAGATGGCCACTGAAGAGGGAAGGAAGAAAACTTAGGAATTTGAGGGTGAAATGGTCACTTTTCAAAACTTGGAAACTTTGAATGGGGAAAAATTGTAAGATTTTTAAACCTATGGAAGAAAAATGATAAAACTTTAATTTTTTAAATTGTTTTAGTAAATGACGATTTTAACCTTAACTCTAATTGAGATTTTTAACAGAAATTTAGTCATGGGTGAATGTTTGAGTTTTTGAAAGTCCACAGATATATATTTACTTTTGCATTAAAACTTAGGGGGAAATAGTCTTTTGACTTTTCTTAATATCAAAATACTAAATATTTTATGAGGATACACAAATAAAACACCCTTATATTTAACTAAATTTAGTTGTTCGTATTATTAGAACATATTTGTATCGTGTCAGTTTAAGTTTCAAGTCAAAGATTTTTAACTCTAACCTAACCTAAATTAAATCGTATTGAGATCTTTGAAGTTTAATCCAACATGCAAGATATTCGAATGGACTTGACATAACTAGAATTGCCCTAAAATTGTATATTATTTTCACTTTTTTAAATTTTATTAACGTTTTAATTTCTTCACTAAATTATCCTAAACCATTATCAATAAAACATATAATATAACATTTTATCTTATTTACAAATAGTCTAAAAAATTACACATCAATACTTATAAAACATGTCAATAATTTTATAAACTAAATTTCATTATCACTATCAAATAATAAAATAAAACTTTTAAATAAAATCAAGAATAATCAGAGTAATTACAACTATATAGAGATATAACTGTAAGTAATATATAATGATTTTAACCGTTGTAGATACTTATCTCCTTTAAAATTTTTTAATTTACCCTAACAAATGTTGTTAAAGTAGCATTTTTTTAAACATTTAAATTAGTTCGAATAATTCGGGTTACCTTCATATCAACTCTAACATGACCAGTTTTAATTTTGACTCATATTGAGTTGACCTGAATTTAATTTTGTGTAAAAAGGCTCAACCTTTACCCAATTTTTTTTGTGTTACATCGTATTAGCTTAACAAATCGTGTCAAAATTTGTTAACTCTATATTTAACTAAAGGTGTGCATGGTCAGATTTGATTCGGTTCAAAAATCTTTTCGAACTAAACTAAAAAGTGTAGTTTAAAAAAATTTATAAACCAAACCAAATCATATCATTTTAAGTTTCAAACTAAATCAAACGAAACTAAAAAAATAAGGTTTGATTCTATTTGGATAACAATTTGAATTTTATTAAAAATCATTCACTTTTAAATATATTGTATTTAATAAATAATGATTAAATTATAGTTTCTAAAACATGAAATAAAGTAAACAAGTAAAATAAATATAAAATACATATATAATAAACTTGTAAAGAAAATAATAAAATAAATATAAAAATCAATTGGTGCAGCTGATTATTTATTAAAAAATGCCATTAAATATAGTTTTTTATATATTTATTTAAAAAAATATAATTTACAATATGAATCAATTTGAAAACGGTTAAACCATAACCTAAATCATTGAAATTAGATCAAGTCATTCCCTTCATTGAAAATATTTTCATAGAAACTTTAAACCAACATAAATTTCCTTAAGAAACTTTTCATGCGTGCAACCGGTAACATCACATATTTATAGGCTACGTACAAAATATGGAAAGTCTTGAGTCAAGACTCTCAACCTTTTCATTTGGCCAAAAGACTTAAACTTATCCAAGGTTTACTCTATTTTTAACTTTAAAAAAATTCAAACACTCACCTTTTATCTAATTTTGTTAATGTCTTTTGTTAGTTTAATTGTAAAATACTTATTTACACCTTTTCAGTATAATGATAAAAATGCCCTCATAAATTGGAATTTCCCTCTCTCATTTTTCAAATAAAAAATCTAATTAATTCAAAACCCTAACTCTCTTAAGTTTCTAGGCCAACAAGAAAATGTTTTCTCAATATCCAAACACTAATTCAATTGAACTTACAAGATCATGTACTGTCGAAGCTGCCACCCGAGCCTAGGATGAAGTTGCCTTAAGGTTTCACAACTACTACACCAAACTTAATTTCCTATAAAATGTTCAACTCACAACTCCCCAACAACCCTAACGACACCAAAATTTCCCTCCAACCAAACACCTCTAGTATCCTTTTAACTTCTTTAACATCATATCAACCTCATCATAAACAACCCTCAACGATGACAATAAGCTATTACACCACTAATGTCATCATTTTTCATGTCACAAAATTATCATGACTATTACAATTCCTTTCAACTCTTGCAAAATCAACCCTCCCAAATCTTTCAAAACCAACCCTAGTTTGTTACAACCATTCCTTTAGCCCAATACACAATTGAGTTCCATTCAAATTCAATCGTCATTGTTATCTTCTTCTTCTTCTTAGTCTTATTTGTTTGGGCTACTATCATCTTTGAGTTCCTTTTCTTCCTTTGTTCTAACATTACCTTTGTTTTTCAATGATAATCAACAACAACCCAGTTTTCTAAGGCCTCCCAAGAATAATAATAATCAAAATTAGAGTAGTGGGTCAAATTTGCTAGTGTTTCCCTGAAAACACTAGTACATACTCTTGTAAATTCAACTGAATTAGTGTTTAGGTATCGAGAAAATATTTTTTTATTATTGGGTTGGAAAGTGAAGAGATAGTCAAGGTTTTAAATTATTTTGATTTTTTGTTTGAGAAATGAGAGAAGGAAGCACCAATTTATAAGGGCATTTTTATCATAAAATGGGTAAATCAGTAATTTATAATTAAACTAATAGAAGACACTAACATAATTAGATAACATGTGGGTATTTGGATTTTCCAAAATTAACAAGTGGGACTTTGTTAATGGACTAAACCTTGGGTGGAATTAAATCTTTTGGCCTTTTCATTTCAATAAAAGTATGTGCACACACTTTTAAATACATAATTAAATACATAGATTATGTGTCTTTTGCACGATTAAGTGATTTTAAATTAAAAATAAAATCGTAGCCAATTACATAATGACACATCATTAGTGAACCTGATGTGAAATCATGCAAACATGAGTGATTATAAGAAAATCTACCATTAATTACATTCATTAACCATGGAAATTCACCAATTATCTCCTAAGTCTTCACTTCCAACACAAACTCCAACTTTCCTCAATCCAAACATCATCAATACAAATAAATCAACAACAAACTACCATATATATCCATACTTCCAAAATCCCGCCACAATTAAAGATAACAAGTTGCAATTCAAAAACACATAAATGAAACTTACAAAATAAGAGTCAAATAATTTTGCACGTGTAAACACTAGGCCACCAACTTTGAATCCACCACCAAACCTTTTGGAAAAGTTTGGATAAAGGAAAGCAACTTCAAGAGGAAACTCTCAAGAAAATTCATTCAAAATTTTCCTACCCAAAAACTAGCTTTTACAAGAGAGAGAATGACATTTATATATGTTAGCATATGCCCTAAGAACCATTTGTGTTGTCGGTTTCAGGGCATTTCATCTTGTATATATGTAATTATGATTTATTAATAAAAGAAAGTGTGTTTTTGTTCATATACATAAACTACTTCTTTTATTGGTTTAAATATAAAGTATTTATATGAATTGTCCAAAGAATTCATTTAATCAGTAAAACAAGATTATCAAATTTTTCCATATGGATGTGATATTAGTTGTGTAATAATGTCATACAGTAGGTATACTTAATGTTTTTGTTGAATATCGTGAGATGATATTAGTGCAGGTGACACTAATGATCACGTCATTGGGGCATTAGCTTGGACTAACACTTAGTGAACTATTTTTCAAACATGACCAATTACAATAAGTCACATGACTACTACAATGTAGTCAATAACTTATCATATGATTGTATTAGTATACAGAGTAATCTTTTGACCTAAGATATCATGGTTGAATCCGATACGAATGCGTATAGTTCATATGGTGTATAAATACAAAGTCAGTTATATTATGTATGATAAAGCCAAGTTGGTCATATGTTTTTTGTATAAAAAGACAAATGATGATCAAAAGATGATTTGTTGACTCGGAGTTATTGGATTCAAAGTATTTGTTTACTCAAGAACTATTCGATTATGAGTTTCTACACAAACATCGATAAATATTGAAAACAAAAATCTTTGACTAGTTATATGAAATATGTTCATGATATCATAGTTCAAATATATTGATCGACGATTCAGAGAAGTATCGAGACCATGATTTTGACAAATTGTGAATCCGTACTCAAAGTTATGTCCCATAACATTATACTAGGTCGATCAAACTAGATCAAATACAAAGATTTGACACCTTGGCCATGCGAACACTCATTGTCATATAGTCATTGTAATGCAGTAAATGACCTATAAACTTCTAGCCTAGTTCCTTTTTCCTTTGTTTATTTTGCCCTTCATACATAGGCACGTTATCTATAATATACAGGCATATATCTTCCTCATGCATAAGACACGAATATCCCTTTAAGGCTGTGTCTTTACTATGTTAGACATATGGATGTGTTGCTCCAAAAACATGGGTGTGTCAACTTTATAAATCATGCACGACCTTCTTTCCTCATAACCTATCCCTATGTAACTAAAATCAAACATACATGGGGATGCATATCTCCAAACCTTGGGTCTGTGCCCTTTCTCTAAACTTAGCATATTTTTCAATTCAACCTTACTTTAACCATTCTACTTCTTAAGGGTATTTTAGTTATTTTACCTTACACACGGTCGTGCATAAGCCATACATTAGTGAACTACGTGCTTTAGTTAACCGCTTAACAGTTGGCAATATCTAATAGTTATCAAAACACCAGGAAAACTCAATCTGAAATATAGGTTTCATGCATGTGGGTGTATGTCCTATACCATACAATCGTGTGTTAAACCTAGAAAATAGAAGAGTTAACCTAATTTTGCAACTTAATCTAATCCAAAACAATTTCTATCAATATATATATTTATCTCAAACAAATCATACCCATAGAACAATGCAAAAATGCACATTAATTGCATCAAAGCTATTCAAATACATAATATACCATTGTCAATTCAATAAGGATAATAATCTCAACAAAACAACATATAACGTAGTCCACAATTAGACATCAATAAAAACATCATAAAACAATTCAAAAGAACTTGTAATCATCAACAATGATAGGCATGAATAATCTAACATATCATGCACCAAACGATAACCTTTTAATCAAACATTAATCACTATCCATTTGACGACTCATGAACAATCCAATATATATTATAATGCACCAAACCTTTTCCTTTCTTTATTTATGATCAATCCTTGATCTATATTCAATCATTGCATTAACAGTGGGTCTAAAGTATCTTACTTACCTCTCTTTTTTTATTGATGGACTTGACACCTTTTCTTCATGAGTTACCACAATTTTCCTCACCTAAAAGTATCTTGCCATTGTCAAATTTTGCCACCACAAATTAGAGAATGACTCAAAACTCACTTTTCTCTCATTCTGGAATGAGTGCGTGCATTTTGGATTAAGATTAAGAAAAATCCTTAAAATGTAGCAAACATGCCTTATAAAAACTATTTTCGCGTAATGCCATACATGGGTGTGTGTTTCATTACATACAGTCATGTATCGTTTAATTCAAATTTCACGTGGTGATCACCTTATCCAGTCGATATATAGGTATAACCTCTCCATGCATGGTCATGTGTCACTAAAAAAATCACAATTTAGCATTAACTTCAAATAAAATAATTAATACATCCACATAAGCATATAAAATGACTATTATGCTCTTGAGATGTAACTATAGTTGTTACAAAAAGGACAACAACCTGTTTGATGACTTTAAAAGTACTCCTATTGCTTAACCATTGAAGTTTATATGGTTGTGCATGGGTAAAGGTGGGTAAACTCATCTTCTTCATAAGAATAGTGGAGGCAACATTTGTACAACTCCAACTATCAATAACAACCATACATACTCTTCCTTTTACGGTACACCTAGTTTGAAACAAGTTTTTCCTTTATTCATTGTCTAGGCAAACTTGTGTATGCAAAGCTTTCCTTATCACAAACCTATTACCATTATTAGCCTCTTCTATAACTTCCTTTTCACTTTCAAGTTTGTCATTTTCATTTTCTTACTCTTGTAATGTTTCCTCAATCTCCTTTATTTCCTTCATAGTCATGACCATTTTATTTGGGTAATTGGCTTGAAAGTGGCCATAACCATGGCACTTAAAACACTTCTTATCTTTTGCATTCATATTTGGCTTCACAAAATTGGATTTCTCCTTGGTGTTTTCCAACTTTTTTTCTTTCCTTTGTTTTTGTGAATAAATTCAAATTTGAAGTAAGAAGTAAAACCCCTAAAGTACGAAATACCTTTATAGAAGTTTTTAGGAGCTGAACTCTTCAAGGACTTCTTTTGCTTATCTACCTTTTTCAAGTCCACCATATGAGAGATATTATTATCCAATCCACCCAAGAATCTAGCAATTATTTGTTCTTTGAGTTTAGGTACATCATTCCTCATCATTAATCTTTTAAACTCTCAATATATTCCTCTACACTCTTGTCTCCTTGTTTAAGAGTGTGGAATGTCAAATAGAGGTCTTATTTATAGTTTTTGAGTAAGAACCTTATCTTCATTAGCTTCTTCAACTTCTTCTATAATCTAACTCTATATTTTCCTGTTTATCTCTCTTCTTTCTTACATTCTTCTACCATAAGGATGCATAATCCTTGAATTTTATAATGACCACTATGCATTTCTTCTCATCAGAATACTCCTTAAACTCAAAGACTCTCCCAATTTCATTTAGCCAATCAAAAAGATTATTGAGATTCAACCCTTCCTCAAACTCGGGTATATCTTCCTTCAACTCTCTATCATAATCTTTTTCCCTTATCCTTCTAAATGAATCACTTAAGTCACTAGAAAAGTAAATCTCTTCTTCATAATAATATGGCTAAAGTAGTTACCTTGGGTGAAGTTGATTTCTTCTTTGATTTAGGTGGGGTAGGTTAGGAAGCATTTGTGTTTGGCTTTATTGAGCTTGTTATGGTAGGTTTTGGTTTTGTATTTGAGTTTTAAGGAGTTAGAGAACTTTAGTTAATTGTTTTCTAAGTGCATTGATCTCTCCTTCTAGTCTTTGGTTAGCAAGTTCCTATAGTGGGGGTGATGATAAAGAAGGTGTTCTTTAGGCCATTTTGGTCATATAATGTAAGGGAAATATTTAGGATAGATATCTAAGTAAAAGGTTATATAATGAGGTAAAGTGTTGACGAAAATTTGGTTAAGGAGTGTTATAACAATCACAAGTATGTCTAAGGTTATTTTTTGTCTTTTGACTCTATGTGTGTATCATTGCTTGAATAATTGTATAAGTATGAAATTGGTGCCACACGACCATGTAGGAATACCACATACCTGTGTGTGTTATGAAAAGGCAAAATCATCTTTTTCGGTTTGTTGCATATTTTTAGCTAAGTTTAGTTAATCCACATGCATATTTATGATGGCTTATACACCTATGTGTGGTCAACACATGTGAATATTGGATAAGGATACGTTTCACAGAGATTTTGGAATGTGACTTTGATTATAATAACATACATGCATATATGTCGTAAGTACACACTCATGTATAGCTGTCTAGAGTAAAAATACAAAAAACACATTCACATTTGGTTGAGGATTTACCCTACTTTTCAGAGTTCAAAAGAGAGAAAAGAACACATAAGAGGGATTTTGAAAGCCTTGGACACCAAGAAAAGACTTAGGGCTATCAATCAAACCATATGAAAATCGTTGGTAACACTAGAGAGAAGGTAAGTAGGTGAACCCTTTTCCTAAGTAGTGTGTTTTCCATTGATTTGTCAATTGTATATTTTGTTAAAGTGAGGAATTATGCTCATATTTTTATAGATTAGAACAAAATCATTGAAATGCTTAGTTTGATTATATGATGTTAAATATATGTTGGTTTATATAAATATATATGAATAATTGTGTTTGTGATGATTATGAAAGATTATATGGATAATAAAGCCTTTTTTATTGCTAATATGTTAATTCTGGGACATCAATCATTGTTAAGAAAAGGTTTCGATTCTATTTATATACATACATATATGCGTTCATGTGATTGGTTTTCATAATAACTAATGAAATAGTCTTGGCTTTATAATGCATGAATTTGTAATGATTCTATATCATAGTTGAAATGGGACTTATGTAGCATGATTTTGTCGTTGTTTGATTTGAATTAAGGAGTGTAATAGAAATATTTGATTGACTAGAAAATGTAGACATAGGCAAAATGAAATTCTGGAAATTCTGCGCTAGCTCTTGTGTGTCATATAACACATTGCCATATATATTTAGGGGAAATTCTCCCCGTGTTAGGCTAATGCCATGAGAGTATGGATTTAGGAATAAACACATGCCTGTGTGGTATAGGACATACGGTCTTGTGTCTTTCCTTAAAGATACATACCTATGTGCTTAGGGTTTTTGCTATGTGGATTATTTTACACACCCCCATATGTGGGAGATACATACCTGTGTACTTTTGGTGAAACTTAAGGACAAAGACATAAGAAGTTAGCAAAGGAAATATAGGGTGCAAATATGACTAGGAAAGTTAGAAATGACTATTTACCCTTATAAGGGAACATTATGAAGGAAACCAAAAGGCCCTAATGAAGGTTGTTAGTGATAAGAATCATTATGAGTATGTCTGATTGTGTGGACGACGAAACATACTCTAATCGAAGTGATTCTAAGTTAGAAACTAGAAACGATGTATCATACAAATTTGAACCACCAAGTTATGTGTAGCATGGTAATGAAAGTAACAAGACTAGTTTATATGGTCATGATACCTTTGAATGATTATGCACTAACGACGGGTATCATAGCATTTGGGATGCATATGCAATGATAGAAGAGGCCTGAGGTCTCACTACTATTTTCATGTGGTATCTTTAACCCAAGCTTGGCTGATATGTGTATAAGGTATATGTTATAGATGACATTCGAGATATCATCTATTTTCACTAAACATCTGGGATGTCAATATACATCGTTTGGCACCAGTCATCTAGGATGACATTGCCATTAAAAAAAGGGCACTAGGCTAGACAACAATTCAGATAGGTGTTTGGGATACTATAAAAACATCTGCGAGACCACAAATAGAATATTAAAGGACACGTAAATTTCACCTTGGATAGTTATGGGAATATGAATTATGTTTTTATGAATTACTTACTGATTGTGTTTCACTTAATGTTCTATTTATGTGGTTTTGTAAGTAAAATTATGGAGCAGCAGGGCAACGGTGTATGGTTTTAGGGCGTCGATAATCGACAGTGTAATAAAATCAAAATTTTATAAAATCACACAATCTTAAAACCCCAACTAGGATACCATTTTTAAAACATATTAATATAGACATTAAAAACAATTATAAGGTGTTTTTAAGGCTTATACTTGCATCAATGGCTTATCCAAATCTTCATATGAGAAAGAAATGGATGTTATCCAACCTTGGTGAGGTGACACCCTTGTATTCACATGGAGCACAAATACAGGAGATTGTCCAGGGATAAGGTTACTAGAGCTCTTATGCTGGATAAGAACGTGTTCACAAGAAAAAAAGATTTCAAAGAACCTAAGGGCTAGGGTTTTTTTAAATATGTATGTGTATTATTTTGTACAAGATGTTAATTAACTCGTGTTTATTTTTATTAATAAGTGTGCAAGAATCTATGTCTTATTGAAATTGTAACACCTCTTTTCGGGTACTTATCCCTATCCGAAATATGTACTCCAAGAGATGTGACCTATCAGATTTTATAGTATACTATTTCAATCATTAAAGGCAAGACATTCAAAACATACCTACCATCCCAAAAATGTATTAAAATGTAATATAATAGTTTAAACATTATCTGGATAATATAAATGAAGACATCTAATCGTAAGTATGAGCTCACACAAATCAATAATATTCAAATCCCAATATACCAATACATATAAAAGAATCCATAAATGTGTATTGAATAGTTTATGAATGATAAAGAAAAACATCCAAGTCTTCCTGCACTCATGCGACATAATGAGCCATACTACTATCCTCCCCGCTACCACCTCATTGCTCTTGAACCCTGCTTGCAAAATCACATAGAAAACATGTGAGTACATTTATAATCAGTAAATAGCAAAAGTAATATATGTAATGGTGTTACTTCCTTCCTAAAAAAGTTCACGAACGTATTCTTTAACATCCCAGATGCCCATATTCAAGTAACGAGGTGTCATCCTGAATGACTAACCTTTATAATGTACGTTGATGTCCTAAACATCATGTGAAAGTTCATGACATCCCAGATGCCATTCTTATGTGTAATTCATACATATGTCGGCTGAACTTAAGCTGTTGAGACAATATTACTTATACAATAGGTCCCTGGACCATTCTTGTCTTCCCACGTTCATCCTAAATGCTACAATGTCCATTATCAGTGTAGAATCACATAGATTTATTTGTCCTGTTGCTTTCATTACCACTTTACCCACAATTTAGTAACCTGTGACGTTAATGTACATCATATTGAACTTTTTGATCTGAATAGAATCCAGTTAGGTACATGTCATCGTCCACATAGTCAGACACAGCCTTATGAATTTTTATTACCACTAACTCTTATTAGGGTCTTATCAATAGTTTTTTCCCCTCAATATCCCTCGTAAGGGTAAGTTTGTCATTTCTCTAATCTGTATATTCATAACAGAGCTTCATACATTTTGAATCCATTTCAAGTGATTACAATTGCAAATTTCCTTAAAAGTACATATTTGTATCCTTTATACACAGACATGTATTACCCAATCCACACAATGTGCAACAAAAACACATGGAAGTGTATCCTTGGCACAAAACATATGATCGTGTGTCACATAGAACATGGGTATGTGTTCATGCCCAATTCTACACCTTTATATACCCAATCTTACATGGGCAGATATTCTTAAGTACACACAAGTGTATCTCTCAAATATACAAGCGTGTGTTGCTAAAATTACATAATTTCTCTGAAGTCTCCTATATTTTCCACATATCCAAATACAACCAAAATCTTTCTAAAAATATATATTTCATAACCAATACCTTACCATATAGCCCTATTCCACACTACACACGTAAATCAATGATTTAAACCACATCAATATGACATAACACATACCTAATATGCCTATCCCATTTTACACTACAGATCAAAGGTTCATTCATCCATATACCATTTTCAATGAATTTTCTATCATTATACTGACCCAAACAATCCATTAACACATTAAATTAAATAACCATACATAGAGAAAATCATTACTAAATCAAGATCAAACAATTCTAAACTATATATATATAACTAACCTAAGCAATCAAGTATCATGTTCACATTTAATTCGGAACCATCAGTAACACCCAATACAACCACAACACAAGAACTCGTGCTACTTACCTTGATATAGTGATGATAATAATCTTCTCGTAGCTTGAATTATTCCTAAAAACTTCTCTCCTAGTAAGATGTGGCTTTAACACTCTTCAATTTTCCCTTTTCTCCTGTTGGCTAAAAAGATTTTAGAAAAAGTGAGTGTTGTATGATTTGCGACCGTTTTTATTTTCAGATTAAATAGACATACATAGACATGTATGCCAGTTATAAAGCATTAAAACCATGTCACGCAATTCCCGTGAAACATATCCTTATCTTAGAATTCAAAATTCGCTAAGTAGTCATGACTGTGTATCGTACTTATATAGGAGGTTACCCTGATCGAATTTGGCCAAATTAAATAATAATCGAAAAGACAATTTTGCGTTCTCTGTCATATCATATACAAGCATGTAGCCTCTCAGACACAATCATGTATGCCAAAAATTACATAGTAGCTTTACAAACACAATCTCACACAGTAAAATACTAAAAAGACTAAAATACCCTTAGTTATACTTATGGATGTTACATTTCTTACCTCCTTAAAGGAATTTCGTCCTCGAAATTCACTTAAAAAATTTTGGGAATTTCGGCCTCATATCTTGCTTTACCTTCTAAATGGCCTATTTTATTCGATAATTTCTCCAAAGAACCTTAACTAGATGAATTTGTTTATTCCTAAGTTGCTTATACTTCTTTGTCTAAGCTCTATATCTTTAACTCTTAATATATAAGTCAAGTGACAGAGATACTTCACAATAATGACACATGAAATACATTGTGCATCCTATCCATACTCATTGGCAATACAAGTTTATAAGCGAACTTGCCTATGTGCTCCAAGATCTCATAAGGTCCCATAAATCTAGATGCTAACATACCTTTCCATCTGAATCTCATCACATTGTAGTAAGGGGCAGTATTCACAAAGACCTTGCCACCAATAACAAACTCCAGATCTCATCTTTTTTGGTTTGCATAGCTTTTTTGACGATCCTGAGCCTGTTTCATCCTTTCTCGAACCAACCTTACATCTTTGATAATCTTTTCAATCACTTTTGGCCTAAGGATTTTCACCAATCTCTTTTCAATGCAATAGTCATTGACACTTTCTCCTATAAAGTGTCTTATAGGGAACTATCTGAATGGTTGTCTGAAAACTATTATTATAAGCAAATTCCATTAGTGGCAACACCTCAACCCAACTTGCTCCCTGATCTAAGTAACAAGCTTTCAACATATCTTCTATCATTTAATTCACTCTCTCAATTTGCCATCAGTCTAAGGGTGATAAGCAGTGATAAATGCTAATCTGGTACCTATCGATCTTTGCAAACTGTGTAAAAATGTTAAGACAAATCTTACATCTTTGTCTGATAGAATGGTTTTAAGTACTCTATACAATCTCATAATCTTCCTAACATATATCTAACCCAACTGATGGTGTTTTCTTTTATAGAGAAAAAATGTGTTGACATGGTTAATTAGTCTACTATGACCCAAAAGGCATTATATCCACTTCAAACTTTTGGTAGACTTACCACAAAGTTTATAGAGATATGCTCTCACTTCTATTTAGGAATTATCAAAGGTTACAATAATCCAGATGGTTTGTGATGTTCAATCTTAACGTACTAACATACCAAACATTTTGCCACAAAGTTTGCCACATCTCTTTTCATGTGATCCACTAAAATGTCTTCTTCAGGTTTTGGTGCATCTTTGCACTCTTAGGGTAGGCAATGTAAAAGGAATTATGACCCTCAAATAGGATCTTATGCGTCAAATCTTACACTTTAGGAACACATACATGATCTATAAATTTGAACACCTTTTTAGTGATATTAAAATCAGATACTACACTCTCGATAATTCTCTTCCTCATCTGGATACACCACTTGTCTAACAATTAAGCTTTACAAATCTTGTCCAACAACATTGATCGAATCCTCAAATCAACCAATATTTTTATAACTAGTTTAGTTTAGTCCTTTTCTATCTCCCTTTGTAACTCTCGACAAGATGTGACCTATGATAACATCACTTTTCTACTCAAGGCCTTTGCTACCATGTTTGCTTTTCCAAGATAGTACCAAATGTCACAATCATAATCTTTAACCAGTTCTGACCATTTCCTTTGTCTCATGTTTAGCTTTCTTTAGGTGAAGAAGTACTTCAAACTTTTATGATCCGTATGGATATTACATTGGACTTTGTACAAATAATGTCACTAGATTTTCAATGTAAAAACCACCACAACTAGCACTAGATCACAAGTAGGATACCAAACCTCATAATTCTTTAACTGTTTAAAGGTATAGGCTATCACTTTTCCTTTTTGCATAAGCACTGCTTCTAAACCCTGATGGAAGGCATCTGTGTACAAATCATACTCTTTTCCTTCTGTGGGTAAGGTTAACACTAATGTTAAGGTCAATTTCTTTAATTCTTAGAAACTCTTTTCACAAACACCGGACTACCTAAAAAGGGTGTTGTTCCTGGTTAACTCAGTCAAAGTTAAGCTAACTTAGACAAGCCCTACACAAAAAGTCTATAATAATCTATCAATCCCTGAAAACTCTTTGCCTTTTTAATGGTTTTGAGTCCTTGCTACTCTAACACCGTCTTAACCTTACTCGAATCTATCGAGATACTATCAATTGATACCACATGCCCTAAAAAAGTAACACGATCCAACTAGAATTCACATTTTGAGAACTTAACGTACAACTATTTCTCACGTAGTCTCTATAACACAAATCTCAAATGTCTCTTATGTTCATCATGAGACTTAGAGTACACCAATATATCATTGATAAATACCATAATAAATTTATCGAGACACCCTATTCATTAAATCCATGAAGATCATTGGTGCATTCATTAGGCCAAAAAACATAACCATAAATTCATAATGCCCATGTTTTGTTTGAAAGACTGTCTTTGAAACATTTTTCTCGGCTACTTTAACTTGATGGTATCCTAACCTTAAATCAAGTTTTGAAAATAGTAAAACACCCTTTAGTTGATCAAATAAATCATCAAAATATGGCAAGGGATACTTGTTCTTGATAGTGACTTTGTTCATCTTTTTGTTGTCAATACACATACATATCAACTGATCTTTCTTTTTCACAAAAAGGATTGGTACGCCCTATGGCGAATGACTTGGTCATATAAATCCTCTATCAAGTAATTCTTGTAACTATTTCTTGAACTCTTGAAGCTCTGCTAGTGCCATTCTATATGAGGCCTTAGAAATGGGTATTGTCCCTAGGGCCAACTCTATATTGAAATCTACCTCTTTTACTGGTGTCAATCCAGGTAACTCATCTTGAAACACATCAGAGAATTCACACACTATTGGGGTGGATTGTAAACTCGGGGTGGTCTCTTTCGACTTACTTACCATATGAGCTAGGTACCTTGAACACCTTTCTATTAACATTTTTCTGACTTTTAGGTTGTTGATCATTATGCTCAATACTTGACCTTCACCAAATGAGAATTATTTACTGTTTTCCAACTAAAACCAAACTTTCTTCTTCTTACAGTTTATCTCAACTCCATAATGGCTCAAAAAATCCATGCCTAATATTATACCAAAGTTCAGCATGTCAAACATTATCAAGTCCACCACTATCTCTCAACCTTTCAAGAATATGGTCTCACCTAACAATATCTAGTTACTTTGAATTTTATCTCCATTTGGCATCTTTATACTAATGTCAGACACTGTGGTAGGTTCTGATCCCTGTCTTTCCACAATCTCTCAAGCAATAAAGCTATGAGTAGCACTAGAATCTATTAGTGTATATAAAGGACAAGAGTGAAAAATTAATTAACTAGTCATAACAAATGGGCTAGCCGTAACTTGAGTCTCGTCATTACATAGACCCTAGCTTATCCTTCTCCCCTAGCTATTTGCCTTATTAGGGTTAGTGTTACTATAGTACACTCCCGAGCAAAGTGTTTTGGCTATTTACATCTAAAAAAAATCCTCTAAATAGTTACGCACTCATCGATATGTCTATAACCATATCTCTAACATGTAGAGATCTCTTCTCGCTTAGGTCATTCTTGTGCCTCGACCTCTTACTTTTCTAACTTCTCCTAGAACCCTGGAGTTGGAAACTCCTCTTACCATGATTGTCTTTGCTGCTCTTAGTGTTATGACTATTATTACTATTTCCTATATGGCTACCCTTGGGGTCGTATGGTTCATGACTTTGAGTTGGTAGAACAGATCTGTGTCTTTTTGCTTTCTCTCTAACCATTCTCAATCTCATAGCCTCTAATCATTGAGCTTAGCCTACTACCTTAATATAGGATCTGGGAGGGTTATCTCCTGCTAGCACGTCTTTAGCGATATCAGCTTTAAGCCTATTGATGAAGATTTTTGTCTTCCCTTTATTGGTACTAGTCATACCTGAGGCATATTAGGCTAGCGAGTTTAGCTTGGTAGAGAACTCTTTGACTATCATATACTTTTGTCACAATCTAAGGTACTTTTTTGCCCTGACATACTACATATCAGCTCCTAGAAACTTCCTTTCAAAGACCTCTCTGAAACTAGCCTATGTTATAATATTAGTCTATTGGGCACTCTTGAAGGCTCTCCACTATACCTTGGCATTGTCTCTCATAAACTAATTGGCACATCACATCTTTTCCTTATCTAACATCTCAAATAGCTTTATTACCTTTTCCATGGCCTTTAGCCAATCCTTTACTGACATAACATTCCTGTCTGTCCCATGAAACTTCGAGGGCTAGTGTTTACCTGTTATGCTATAAATTAGGTGAATTTGGTCCTTGTGTCCTCATTTTACCCCCTGTCTCTATAAGCCTTTACCCATTGATTTCCATCTGGGTGACATGTCATATGTAAAGAGGTGTTGCTCAGCCAATAGTGGTGCTGGCATAGGGTGACTCCTACTCTCGGAGGTTTCATGATTAGCTCGAAAAACCTTTTATACAATCTTTTTGATTTGCTCATCATCTATGTGAGATATTATAGTTGCACCTAGCATGGGTCCTTGAGCTATATCTAGGCTCTCATCTGGAATTGGAATCTTGTCAATCTCATCTTACCTATCAATCTCCTAGATCTCCTCATCTTGAAATCAAGCACACAACCTTAATTATACAAAATACTATTTATATACAGGTCATAGCTCTACTTACAACAGTTGGCTGATGGGAGTGGTCAGCATTGCTTGAGAGGTTTTCAAATGATTATGCAAGCATAAAATCACTTTTGAGATTCCTAAAATCATGTTGTGATACAATAAATGTAACACCCCTCTCAAGGTATATATCCCTATTTGGAATATGCTCCCTAAAAGATGTGACCTATTAGACTTTATAGCATACTATTTCAATCATTAAATACGATACATTTGAAATAAAGCCACCATCCCAAAAGTTTACTAAATTGTAATACAATAGTTCAAACATTATCTAGACAATATAAATGAAAGCATGTAATCATAAGTATAAGCTCATACAAATTAATAATATTCAAATCCCAATACACCAGTACATATAAAAGAATTTGTAAACGTGTAATGAATGGTTGTGAATGATAACAAAAAATATCCAAGTCCCCTTACACTTATGTATTGTAATGAGTCGTACCACTAACCTTCTTGTTGTCACCCCACTGCTCTGGAACCCTACCTACAAAATTACACAGAAAACACATAAATGAATTTACACTTAGTAAATAGCAAAAGTAATATATATAGTGATGTTACTTCATTCCTAAGAAAGTTCACGAATGTTTTCTCCAACATCCTAGATGCTCATATTTTAGTAACGAGGTGTCATCTTGAATGACTAACCCTTACAATGTATGTCGACATCCCAAACGTCATGTAAAAGCTTATGAAATCCTAAATGTCATTTTTATGTTCAATTCATATGTATGTTGGCTAGACTTGGGTTGTTGAGACAATATTACTAATACGGTAGGTCTCTAGACCACTCCCGTCTTCGCTCATGCATCCCAAATGATACGACATCCATTGTCAATACAAATTCACATAGATTTATTAGCTCCATTATTTTCACTACCACTTTACCCACAATTTGGTGGCCTGTAAGATTATTATACATCATATCGAACTTTTTAATCCTAACAAGATCCAGTCAGGCACGTGTCTTGTCTATATAGTCAAACACACCCTTATGAATTTTTATTACTAATAACTCTCATTAGGGTCTTATCATTAGTTTTCTTCCTTCAATATTCCTCATAGGGTAAGTCTATCATTTCTCTAATCTGTATATTCATAGTAAAGCTTCATACATTCTGAATCCATTTCAAGTGCTTACATTTTTAAGTTTCCCTAAAAATATATTGGCGTGTATCCTTTATACAAGGGCGTGTATTGCCTATTCTGCACAATTTGTAATAAAAATGTACAAGAGTGTATCCTTGGTGCAGCGCATATAGCAGTATGTCCATGCCTAATTCTACACCCTTGTGTACCCAATCTTACACTGGTAGATATTCCTAAATACACATGGGCATGTGTCATTGAAATTTTAGAATTTCCAGAATTCTAATCCTAAGTCTTCTTCATTTTCCACACTTCCAAATACAAACAAAATCCTTCTAAAAGTACATATTTCATAACTAATACCTTATCATACAACCCTATTTCGCATTACATAGTGAATAAATGATTTAAACAATATCAACATGACACAACACATACCCAATATGCCTATCCCATTTTACACTATACATTAAAGGTTCATTCATCCACATACCAATCTCAATAAATTTTCTATCATTCTACTGACCCAAACAATCCATTAATATTAAATTAAACAACTAAACATAGAGGAAATCATTACTAAATCAAAATCAAACAATTCTAAACTATAAATAGAACTACAATCATGGAAAAACTCAATCAACCCTTACTTCCACTATCAATATACATACATACATACATACATATATATAAAACTAACCTAAGTAATCAGGTATCATGTTCGCATTCAATTTAGATCCATCAGTAACACCTAATACAAATACAGCACAAGAACTTGTGCTACTTACCTTAATACAATAAGAAAATAGTATTCTCGTGGCTTGAATGATTCCTAAAAAGTTCTCTCCTAGCAAGATGTGGCTCTAGCATTCTCTAATCCTCTCTTTTATCTTGTTGGCTAAAAAGATTTTAGAAAAGCTGATTATTGCACAATCTGCAATCATTTTTATTTTCAGATTAAACAAACATACATGGGTGTGTATGCCAGTTATAAAGCATTAAAACCATGTCGTGCGATTCCCGCAGAACATATCCTTATCTTATAATTCAAAATTCACTAACTAGACATAATTGTGTACCCTATTTACATGGGTGTGTACCTTGGCCAAATTTGGCCAAATTAAATGATACAAAAAATGACCATTTTGCGTTCTCTACCACATCATAGACTGATGTGTAGCTTCTCATACATGATCATGCATGCCAAAAATCATATAATAGCTTCATAAACATAATCTTACACAAGAAAATACTTAAAAAAATACCAAAATACCCTTAAACGTACATGCAAATGTTATAGGAATTTAATCCAAACACTCTACTTATCTACACACATGCAAAAGTGGCACATATTAAGCCATGCACGGGCGGTAGTGTGCCACCCGACATGGTTTCATGCCTTACATGGCTGGGCAAGAGTTGTCCAACCGTGCCATGTATTAGAATTGCACAACTAGACCAAAAAATGTCCAGCCGTGCCATGCTACTAATTTGCATGGTGCCATGTGGCACCATGAACACCGAGTGATCTTGGTTAAATGTAATCAGCAGAGTTCTCTTTTTTCTTAAATACTAGAATTGTCATCAAACAATCCTCTTTATATGCATGTGACCCATAAGGTCTTTATTAAATCAGTAGTGTCTGAATTCAAGTTGAATTTAGACACAAACCAAGATTTACCTCTAGCAAAATGTCATAGCTACATAGACGACAAAATGTCAATTGACATCTTTTAAAATTTTACAAAATCATAATTATGTGTAATTCAATCTTTTCATCAACAAATATCTCAAGGCTTAGACAAAGAAATACTTCTATCTCAGTAGTTCCTCGGTATGAACTGATACACATTATTGAATTACATGAATTAGGCTACAACCTAATCCCACTGTGGCCACAGATTCAAGCAGTCATGAATTTCTTTCAATATTCTCATGTAAGATATCTTCTTCTATGCTAAAAAATGATGAATCCTTTATTGATCAACCATAACCTCCATGTATCTCACTATATGGTCCTACACCACCTTTATGATACCCTAGTTGCAATAGTACTTCGATAGTGTGAAACTATATCGATCTTTATACGAGACAGTTTGACAACCTCAAGTCATAAAATCATATGCACTCATGATGTTCAAAGGATTTATTTCATAGAAATTGAAGCAATCATCTATAAGGACATCCTTTGATAGGGTTAGTCTGATGAACATGTCTATAATGTGCACCTATGTGTTACCCTAAGTTGTCTATAAACAGTTTCGACACATGAAAATTATTGCTACCTTTCAATGAGGTCATTCAACACTACAATAATCTTATCATCATTACATGTGCCCTTTTTCATTGTAATATCGAGATTACAAATGTTTTTAGAATGAGCACTTAGTTGTGCATAAGGTTCTCACAATCAGTTGTTTGATCCTTTTGTCATAGTTCTACCATTCTAAAGACATGTTATTCGTACAATCATATAAATACACATATGAATTAAATAACAATTAATCTTTTATTAATTAATGAATGTAAAATTACAATTACAAATGTCAAATTGATTGGCTCTAAAGCATCTACCCTAATAGATAGTGAGAGAGCTAGCAGGTCATTATTATCATTTTTATCATGATTGGATATTGTATAGTTTGAACTGTTAATCCTTGTTTATACACATTCGACATATGTTTTGACTTTTCACACTTATATACTTGGATTTTATGTAATAACTAATATACTTTTGGGATTACGGAGTTTTATTGACATAAATTCTTTATATGTAAAGTTTTAATTAGACGCGTTTCTCTAAGTACATATTCTATGTAGAGGTATGTATCTAGAGAGAGAAATGTTACAAGTGTGCATATTGGGTATTAAGGTTTAATGGTTTTGGTGTAATCGAGCTCTAGTTTGAATTTACTTTTGTCTAAAAAATTCAAATTCTAGCTAATAAACAGTAATTCTGATCAATGACAAATGATGAAAATGGACTCACAAATAACTCACTGACACAACCCAAGCTTTAATACCAAATTGATGTGCAATCATGTAAACATGAATGAGTATAAAAAAATCTATCATTAATCACATTCATTAACCATGCAAATTCACTGATTATCTCCTAAGCCTTCTCTCCCAACACAAACTCCATCATACCTCAATTAAAATATCATCAACACAAATGAACCAATAACAAACTACCATATATGACCATAACCAATGGTATTAACCTTGAAAATGAGCTAGTCAGGTATGCAAGTTGATGAGTTCTATTTAAAAACTTATGTGAATGTCAAAATCTAGAAATATTCATACAAATAAAACAATAAAATCTTTTGGTTTTACTAAAATGAATATAAAATCTATATATAAAAGCTAGTGGGAGTACAATAACAATTTTGACATTGCATATCTATATGATGATAAACATATCAAAATTAAATGTCATCTTTGTCATTGTTATAAGACTTAGGTAACCAAGTAATCGTTTTTAAATGAACTTAAACTAAGTAGTCCATCTCTTCACTTGATCTATTGTTGTAGATTATATAGACTACCAAATTTAAGTTATAGTGTTTATTACAGATGAACGTTGAAGGATTCAACAAATAAGAATAAAAAAGGATTCTTTTTTGTCATGATAATACATAATTTCTAGGATTATGTGTCTCTAAACATATAAATTGAGAGACAAAGATGGTTAGATTTCTATTAGCGTCAACAATTAGAATGATTATGAGTATCATGATATACACTCAATATTGATATCTTAATCTTTTAGAAATATCAACTACATCCAAATAGGCGTCATTGGACGATACACTAAGAAATTTCCTTGATTTTTTTAAATGGAATATGTATAATTCTTGAGGTTTTAAAGGATGAAGTCATTAAATGAGGAATAACAATATAAGATAAATCAGGTTAAAAATAATGAATATCAATTCTATGTTGAAAACTTAGTATAAAGCTTTCAAAATGCAAGGTCTTAAAAGACATTAGATTGTAAAATTGACTTCTAGCATTGTTGATTTGGTACTA